>NW_027454313.1:0-304692 GCF_040206685.1 Ascaphus truei
TCACACTGACTGACTGACCCACCCACACCTCCCCGCACACTGACTGACTGACCCACCCACACCTCCCCGCACACTGACTGACTGACCCACCCCTCCCCGCACACTGACTGACTCACCCACACCTCCCCACACACTGACTGACTGACCCACCCCTCCCCGCACACTGACTGACTCACCCACCCCCTCCCCGCACACTGACTGACTCACCCACACCCCCCCGCACACTCTGACCCACCCAAACACTGACTGACACACACACTGACTTACACATACACACTGACTGACACACATACACACACACTGACTGACACACACACACACACTGACTGACACACACACTGACTGACTGACTGACATACACACACACACACTGACTGACTGACTGACTGACTGACACACACACTGACACACATACACACAAGGAATTCACACTTAGTGCAAATAGCTAATACATGGGATGTGTGCCGAGCACGCGCATTCTAAGTCAAATTTATTTGCGTTTTGTAACTGAAATTGTATTTTGATTTTTAATGAAAACATCACCAACACAAATACAATTTCTGTGACAAAAGTCAAAGAAGTTTCACTTACTATGCGCGTGCTCAGCACACACAGCTTTTTTTTTTTTTTTTAATGTTGCAGTGGTCTCAATTTTGTACTTTAAACTGTGAAGGGCTAACAAAGTTGAAGAGACAATGTTATATTGCTTAATCCTTATTGCATCGCCAGTTTACATTCTTAAGTCGGACGGCACGTGCTCCTAGAAAGTATGCCAAATTTCCTGTTCTTTTGGTGACCGGTTTAAATTCAAATAATGTTTATTAGCAATGTTTAGTAGTTAAGGTAAGAAATAATAAGTCTGTGCTTTGCATAATATAGAACTATTTGATTTGCAGAATGAATATCCTGCTCTTTCAAATCGTACATTATCTCTGAGTCCAAGTGCCTCTGGTAAGTTGTTTAGAACACTTAGCAATGTATTTCATTATCAATTTGCAGTGCAAGTTCATTTTACAATAATTTGGTGTACTCTGGGTGACAGAGATTTGGGAACAGGTACAGAGAAAAACAATCTTACCTAATTGATTGTCAAATCTGTAGTTAACCTGTTGAGAAGCAGACTTCACACACGTTTTGAATTATTTTTGAGTATGGAACGAGTAGATATACTGACATATTTATGGTATGATGACCAAGAGAGAACATCGATATAGGAAGGTGCAGTGCAGCAGGTTTTCTGTTATAGGTATTATTTTGTTACTCATCACAGCACAGTTTTCTCTTGCCAACTTACCTATGATATTATCTCACTTCAAATGTGTATTGACTGTCTAATTCCAATGAAAACAACATGTTTACAACAGAAGTAAATTACGACAGCCTGTCATTCCTATGACCAAATCTCGGTATATGAATTTTCATTCTGCTTCAAGGTTCTTTGGCTCAGAGGGGATACAGCTGGAGCCCAAGAGGTCCCAATACTTGGAGCTCACCTAGAAGAGTACAAAGGACCAACACCAGGTATGGTGAAATGACGGTAACTTCTAAAAAATGGAACAAAGGATTTAGTAACATAAGCTTTCTTCAGTACTCCTTAGTTTAATTTGAAACCTGATTTAGCTGTTGAGCAGCCAGTAAAATCCATGTGTTTTTTCATTTCTTAACTATTTGTTTGAAAGCATAAATGTGCATTGTTTCTGTTTTTTGTTTTTAAAGGCACAATGTTTAGTATCAAATCCTGGTTTGGCTGTTGTTATTACCATCACAGTTTGGTTAATATATGGAGTCGTGATAAATGTTCCTGTAAAACATGTCACGAGAGCTGAATGTCAGATGTAAAAGAAGTACAGTACAAGCATAAATGCAACTGTACACATTATATTATCTCTCACCACATTTAACATGCATTCCAATTAGGGAGTGTTTACCGCATTCTCGTCCCTGAGCACTTCACTAATCTGCGGGTAGAGAATTTCTCCTATGGAAAAAGAGTACAATAGAAAGAAAGCCATGTTGATAAATGTCACGTAGATGCTTGAGTGTATGAAAGGGATCAACCACAAAACGGGTCTCTAAATACCTTTACAAGTCTGTAGGGGAGTGTCTTGATTGTTTATCACTTTCCCTTGACCGGGGACACATTTATGACCTGAAATCGAGGACTTTCATTTATTTCGACTTTAATCAGAGTATAAAAGACTCCATAAGTCTCTCCAAGTACTTAACCAGCACCATCATATTCCAGATAACCCCTCAGATATATACATATTAAATGTAATTTGTGGGTGAAATTAATGTATCTGCAACTGGTTACATGTAAAAATGTGTAGAATATCATTATAACAACCACGTACATTGGTTTGTACACCAACACATACTGTACAAAACATTTAATTCTTGCTAGCCTGTAGTTGTAAAGACATACCAACCCCATGGTAACTCCATTTAAATCTGGTTTTAATGGATCCTTTGGAGAGAACGTCCTTAGAATTGCAAATCTGAGTACACGCGATCCGTCTTGGTCGCCCCAGCTGTCATTTTCATATAAAGAATTAGAGAGCCGGCATTCCCTTATATATTTTAGTACATGGGCCTGCACTTGGAACCTAAGCTTTTGACACAGACGCAAGGCAGAACTTAACCAGGGTATTAACCTTACTAAATGTGTTCATCATACCGCACACAAAAGCAATATTTACTATATTGTGACTATATAAATTCAATGAATAATAATTAAATGTTGAATCATAATTATTACTCCAGTAACTATATGGGGCAGACTTTGTAGCAGGCTTTCCAGAAATAACGAGACCACACACCAGGCAACCTGAATTCCAAGATGTATTGCAGGTAAGTGGTACAAACACCCAACGTTTCGGTCCTACAAACTGGACCGAAACGTCGGGTGTTTGTGCCACTTACCTGCAATACATCTTGGAATTCAGGTTGCCTGATGTGCGGTCTCGTTCTTTCTGGAAAGCCTGCTACAAAGTCTGCCCGGTGAGGATACTTTTGTCTATCTGCTTATTATGGGACAAGCACCTACAATCACTTTTATACACGAGAATGCCATCTGTTCATATATATATATATATATATATATAATATATATATATATATATATATATATATATAGTCAATCGGTGCTAGAGGTATCATATGGTTCTCTTGGTGGCTCTAACAGGTTGTGGTGGTCCCTACTGACATGTCCTAGCACTGTGCTTGAGCTCAGAGGGATCGCGAGACTGAGATCCGTGTTCTGCATTCAGTTTCCATCCCCCCTACGCTCCTCACATTGAAGTGGCAGTTGTGAAGTGGGGGAAAAGTAGCCAGGGCGTGGCAGGTTCTCTTGCACTCTCCTAGGGGCTGAGGCCTAATGTTCATCAGGATTTTTACTGTTTCCCTTATGGAAATATGCAGCCCAGAAGACTCCCATTCATACACAAATACTACAGTATTACTACCAACTCTGACTCCAGTTAGGCATGTGGTGTATTTCTGTCTCTGTGCCGCACAGATTGTATTTACAGTAACTAATTTCACGTACATTTTGCTGAAGATGGCATCTCACCAGAGCTTGTAGTAAATAATACATTTGTAAAGCGTGGCGAATATTTGGAAATGTCACTAATTATTTGTTTGTGGCGGAAGTCCCAAATTGACCATTTTTTCTCATTTGTGTAACATTTTTATCTCCAGTCGCGACATTAAAATAGAATACGTAGAACCTGCCAATGTATAAACTGTTGAAACTTCTCTTAAGGGTTAACGTGAAAGTTGTGTACATTCTAGTTATGATAAATTAAGTTAACCACATGCTCCATAGATCCTGGTAGATTAGTGAATGCCAGATATGGGGGGGGGGGGGGTGAAGAAGTAACAGCATTAGAGACCCCCTGTATTTGTCTTTTTCATCTCTTTGTATTTGTGAAGAGTTATGGGATATTAAAGATTTCTAAAATACTGCTCTTCTTTTTAGCATCTACAGGAAATTGAGCTACAAGTAAGATATTGACTCGGCTGCTGAGAACTGCAAGATCATTTTTGAAATATGTATATTTTTGTACTGATTCATGCTTAAGCAATCCCTTTGCTGGTTGCATTTTATCCTAAGAGTAAATCATTAAAGTCCTTTTAGGTTGCCTACAAATGTAGGCAAATCTAGCATTCCTGGAGCCACGGCAGAAAAAAAACAAACATCCCTAGGCTCCAGGGAAGGTAAAAGCCACGGCTTCCTGTGGGAGAGGGTTCATTCCTTGTATCTGTCCCTAGGCACTATCGATGCCTGCTGCCGGGGAACGCTGTGGTCACAAGCCTGTGGCTTTCCTAGCTTATAGGTAAATTTAGTTTAGCTACACCTGTATTAAGCATCTGCACATTTTACAACGGGAGTCCACAGCTGTACATCTCCAGTTTCTGCATTGTCCCTTATGTAGGTGAAGGTGGATATTGCTCT
Source organism: Ascaphus truei (assembly GCF_040206685.1). Taxonomy (NCBI): domain Eukaryota; kingdom Metazoa; phylum Chordata; class Amphibia; order Anura; family Ascaphidae; genus Ascaphus; species Ascaphus truei. The sequence goes on from NW_027454313.1 coordinate 4,457, forward strand.
CCATCGCCTATCTCCCAGGAGCTATAATACGCACGTGAAAATGTTGTCATAGAACTCAGTTGGTCATGTCATGAGATGCGCCGTAACATCACGGAATCCAACATTTCCATTCTTGACGCGTATTTCGTGTGCCGACTGAGAATAAACCTGTAAACCTTTTGTGTGGATAGGAAGTCTCAGCTATATTACTAACGTGTTAAGTGGATTTGAAATGCAGATTTGGGGAAATCTGAATTCGCCGCATTTTATCCTTTTTTTACTTCCAATTAGCAAGTAAATTCAGTTGAGTTGAAAAGCATGGTTTTAATGTTAGGATACATTTTTAATCGAGGCAATTGTGTAACTGATAACGGGATATTCCTGTAATGTACATGTTTTTTTTTTATTTTAACTGCCACTTAGTGTGTCTAGTTCAACTGTTTCTTAATTGTAAAAACATTTCTATTTAGATCCGTTTTATCCAAATGTAATACTTATTTTAAATATTGTGGCGATTCTTTTCTTTTTTTTAAATTTTTTTATTATTATTTTAAAACACCGATTGCCCAGTTATACAAATACTATGGAAACCTCAACATTTATGCTGAAAGATGTAAATATTTTCAACAGTATGGTTGTGTTCACTAAACCTGTATATGGTTACTTTTATACAGTATTTGTTCAATGTAATGTTTTTGTGAGTTAATATTGTGGAACTGTCATTAAACTTTGTGGTTTACTATATAAAATACTTCGTCTTGTATAGTTATTGTTTTTGTATGTCCAGATTTTGTGAAAATATTCATGTTCTCAAAAAAAAGCAAGAAAGTTATATTTCCTGAAATTGAAGTTTACTGCACGATCCTAACACACTACACCTGTATAGCAAGTCCTCTACTATACGTTCTCACCATATATAAGGCCAGCATTTAGCAACAAGTCACGTTCATTCAACACTGAATGATGCATAAAATATACCTGGCTGTTAGAGGGCATACTTTTTACAATAACTTGTTCTCCTTGAATTATTCTAAGGATTTTGTATTGGGTGCAAGAATGTAAACTGGTTTGGCATTCCCTTCCGTAGGTGTAAAATGTATTACTTTGCCTCATAATGTATTGTTTTTTTAATCTGTAGCCTGCCTTTACATGCACAATCCTAGTTTACCAAAACATATATACAGCTCAACCCCATTATAAGGCGATCCGTTACAACGCGAATCTGCTTATACCGCGATGCAAGCGTGGCTCCCACTTTTCTTATTTATGAATACTTAACACGATTATTGATATCTTAAATACTTTCTTGTACAATGCATACAATTATACATTATTTCTAACGCGATCTGCTTATAGCGCGATGTGATTCTTTGGACCCCAAGAAAAGCGTTATAAGGGGGTTGAGCGGTATAATGAAAATGTAGCAATGAAATGGTCTTTGTTTAAACAAATGTAATCAGACTTTAAAACATGTCTGCTTTAACTTCTTTTAAGTAAAATTTTATTTTCATCAAGGACCTCTTAATGAGGGGGTGGGAGTCTTCTCAATTACGCATTCAATCTTTAATTGCCAAGACCTTGATTTTTCTTGGACCTCTAACCATAACATTGAAGAAGGTGTAATGAAGGGAGCTTTGCTTGTGCTTATTCATTAAGGCTTGATAAAGATTACTTTGGTACAGTAACTGAAATGTCAAATATTAATGTTTTGAGTGCCTGTTTCTGGTTTTCATATTCTTTTCATAGGCAGAGATACTAGGGTTTAGTTAATCTTGAAATTCCTTTCAGATTTAGCAGGTCAATCAATGTCAGACTGTTCTTGGAACAACCAGTGCTGTGTCGTCATGGTTTTAGTACAGCAGTGTTATTTTGTTGATATGTGAACCTTCAGTTGCTTAGGTACTTGCAAAGAATATTACTATATAAGTGGTAACACAACCATTATTGTACATAGCATCCCCTGGGGTTACAGATGGGACAATGGGGGTTATTAATTCATCTGTAATGGCACCATCGAGTGGAAATTGCCATTGACATCCATGGGAGTTTGTGTGCCATAGTGCCTCTATCGGCTCCATCTCAATTGAATGAATAACACCCAATATGTATTTTGTACACTCCCTAAGCAAAATAAGTGGTTTGACGTAAACTTAATTAGAGAATAAACAAATATATACAGTATAGATATAGGCAGCAACGTTAAAAATTCTAGGGAAATTACCTCTGCGCTGGGCTGTGATCGTGCTTGGCCGCACTTGAGCCGCGGTCCACCACGTGATGCACGGGGAACTTGTATCGCGCCTCATCTGTATATAGATCTAGGTCATACACTTTTCATTGATCACATCATGGGTGAAGGGGATCAGGATAAATATCTAGCTCTGGGTCTTTTCAATATTTGACATTCTTCTGAAGTTTTCCAACTCTTGACAAATATACACAATGTTGGTCAGAGATACGAAGTTTAACTTGGGTGGATATTCTCTTTGTTTTTTATTATAACGGATGCAGTTCTTTAATGCGTGCTAATATCTGTTCCAAATCTACCCGTAATCTTTCAGGAACCCTATACAAAGCAACGTACAGATTCCTTTTTATCTACTTCTAAAACTTGTCACAATTTTTGTATAATCTTGTAACTTTGACCCAGTTAATCGAAAAATCATAAACTCCCTCGACAAAATAATTAAATCAATGCTTCTCATTGATTGTAGGTGGACTGCAAATATTATAAATTTTACTTCAAGTAGCTGTATACCACAGTGCATTTATTTTCTATCACCACTGAAGATCTAATGATTAGATTAGTTTATGCTATATTTACGGGTATTATATATACACCGATTTTTATTGCTAGTGTTTATTTTTATATTTATCACTAATGTATCCACCTTTAATATTTATACTGGTTTGTTTTTGTTAGTTTTGTATAGCACACAGTGCATTTTATGCGATTTTAGTATTGATTATATCATTTTTCTAACAATAATATCATACTATTAGCCGTTTTCGATTGTGTGTTGAATCAGCAGAGCTGATTCCAGTCTTCTTTGAGCTTTTTTCGCCGTGTTTACGTGGACTTTGCCCTATAAAACTGGCTATGACACATCAACCAATCAACTCCTGAGGAAGTCACGCAACGTGACGAAACGCGTAGAGACATGGTGACGTCATCTCAGGCGGGCGTGTGGGAGGAGGTACTGTGTTCTCGTTACCTTTCAGCTGCTCTGCCTGTATTTCCAACGGTGCATTACAGAAGGAAGCTCTTTTGAGCACTTGAAACGCTGCAGGGCTCGTGGCAGGAGTCAGATGCAGCTACACCAGATGCACAGTATCACTATGCCCCCCACCCCCCCCCCTGCTCCTGTAGATGACGCCCCATACAGTTTCTCTCCAATGTACATGTTATTTTAACCTTTTGTAAGTGTATCTCCTAAGGACACTCTCCTTAATAAATTTACCCATTTTTGTACACAGTTACGCGCTATGAAGCGTGTGCTTTTTTTTGTGTTATGTATTAAAATATATTGAGAATTAAAAAATATATATATATATATTATATACATATAACCCCTCTTTATTTTACCTCAGATTATATGGCCTATCACTGAGGTGGGAGCCTGAGTCCTATGGGTTATTGTTTAATTCTTATAGTGTGAGCTACATGTTGTGTGAGACTGTAGTGACAAGATACAACACAGTGGTAATGAATTATAACAATTTTTATATTCTCATAGCTATAATTTGTGGTGTTGCATATCTCATATGAATTAGTACGGTGACTTAATCTCAGAATCACTCCATACACATATTTAAGCAAACTATACCAACAGTGCGAACGCTGTGCAAACAAATAATAACTTTTATTTCTGTCTGGCCTCCCAATCATGGGGTACTGGCCTGTAGATCCTGGTGCGCTAGCACAATCGTTGCAGCTCATAAACTGTGTGTGTGTTGCAGGCCTGGTGCTTCATAAAGATCAAACTGATGGCAATATAACTGCAGTTTAAATCCTTTGTGGGTTAGCTCACCCACTCCAACCTGGTGTAATTCATGCACAGCCGGGCTCCCTAATCTCTCTCTGTAGTAGCCTCACTCCCTCGGCTCCCTTTCCAACTGTCACTCCACTGGCTAAGCACAGTCACATGGTCCAGTGGAATGTAATTCTTAAAGGGGCCATGTCCTGTGCTGATAGCAGATACAGGGGGTTACAGTAGTATCAATCACAAAATCTGAGTGGGAATCAGGTAGTCCATGTGTAATCCCAAATAGTAAAGTGAATCCAAGTTTCCTCCGTGGATTAGTCTGAGTTACTGGTATCCTCTGAGAACATATTGAATGGGTGAAATGACATCACAATACCGTGCAGGTCATAGTACAATGAGTAATGGAATGGAGTGTTGTTCTAAGGTTCTAAGGTTTCTATGTTTCTTTATGAAGTTCAGATGCATCAGACCTTGACTCAACAGTGATTATCCCTGAAGCCTTTCATATTCTCTCCACACAACTTTCTGCTGAGGTCTGTCACTTTTATCTTACTTATTTATGGTACCAACGTCTCCGTCTGCTGATGAAGGCCCCATAGCTGACCAAAACATTGGTATCATTTCTTGACCACAATACAAACTTTTTTGATTCACTCAGTGTGCTGTGTCCTTTATCCAAGTTCCTGCCTGGGTATTGTACGGTATATATGGTTAATCGTAGATACATGCTGGGCTGCCAAGAGTGAGTTCGGGCCCCGGTGAAATGTTTTTTTCCGGGACACTTAGCAGCTCTTTTCTCTCCCGCACTTAGATGTGTGGCCGCCTCTTTGCTTACGGCCTCCTTCTCCATCTGAACCACAGCGTAAAATGACGCCGCTGACGTCACCGTGACGGTGTCGCGTTGCCATGATAACACGACGTTCTGATGTCATTTAATACTGCGGTTCAGAAGGAGAAGGAGGGCGGCAGCAAGGAGTGACAAATAATGATACTACCGAGAAAGCGAAAACATGCAATATAGTCGGGTCCCGGGCCCCCTTTCAGACCCTGTTAATTTGTACCAGCTTCTCCCCCCTTTTCCTTTGTAGTGGTGTGTGTGCACATTTTAAGTTTTGGTGGGTGAAAAAGGCAACAAAAAACCTCCATCGTTAGCATATAGCCAATAAAGAATATCACTTGTGAGCACAATCACATGTCTTAGACAGGTCTACAAACCTGCCTTTCACCATTATCATCTAGCATACAGTGCTTCCACTGCAGCAAGGGATTCTGGGATATGAATGTGCTCACAAGTGATATTCTTTATTGGCTATATGCTAACGCTGGAGATTTTTTGTTGCCTTTTTCACCCACCATGACTTAAAATGTGTTAGGTAAATCCACCCAGCCTTGAAAATTGCAAAGCCAGTACAACAAACCTCACATTGATGAGACCCATTAAGGTTGAAGCATGTCTGTGCGTGGTTTGACTGGCTTTGCATCTAATCCCATGCTGTGCGTAAAAGCTGTGTGAACAGCAGAGCATTTGCTTATATGGGGTCCATGTAAATGGATTTCAGGCAAAAGGTGACACATTGTGTGCTCATTTGCATGTAATTTCCCAGAATCCCTTGCTGCAGTGGAAGCACTGTATGTTAGGTGATAATGGTTGAAAGGCGGGGTTGCAGACCTGTCTAAGACATGTGAATGTGCTCACAATTTATATTTTCATTTGCTATATACTGTGTGTGTGTGTGTGTGTGTGTGTGTGTGTGTGTGTGTGTGTGTGTGTGTGTATCTTCCAAATGTTTACTAACAATGCAGTTGCCCACAAGATGGGGACATTTGAGAATCTCTGCGCTTTACTGCATATGGACCCCATTATTATCTGTTGCAGCAATGAAAACTTGAAATAGATTAATAAACTATACATAAGAATTTTTGTTGTAAGTGAAAAATTATAAACTAATCACCGTAAAAAAAAAAAAAAAGAAGAATTGTACTGACTGTTAAGCACCCCTTCCTATAACTTTCATCACTAAGCTATGAGATAAAGAAAAAAGACACAATGGGAACCACAAAAAAAAGTGCACAGACAGGCACCTAATTCAGATGTGTCCCTTAATTTTTTTTTTTAATATATACAAAGGAGAGCACTGGAAAAACAAAATAAATAAACACAGATTTTACCAACAAATTAACATGGAGAACTGGATTCTTCAGGTCCTTAAATATAAAAAAACATATATAGGTTATTTGTAAATTCACACAGTGGTTCTTCCAGCATCTTAATATATTCATATAATCCAGCACATGTATATGTACTTGTTTATATATGAAATCATTTTATACAAAGTTATCTACAACCATTTTTCCGTATACTGCACTGTTCATTTTTAGTAAGTATTACAGTCCTTCCAAACGAAGACCGATACAAAACAGTCTTATTGCAATATATTTACTTCGCTTTGGATGTGTAATCAAGGCTGGCATTATTGAACGCTCTTTTGTGCAGTTGTATTCATGTTTCACACTACTGCAAACATCTTTACCAGTGAGATGAAAGAGCTTTCAGCACACTCATTTTCTACTACTACTGTAAGACCTAAGGAAGGTCCCACAGTCAGTAAATAAGGCTACTAACAATTGGTCATGAGGGATCTGTGCTTGTACCTTTTCTCATCTCAGTACTAAAAGAATCTAGAGGCCGTTGACCTGTTAAAGTGAGCTCCCTATCATGTTTTCTTTCAACATGCTTCCTTTATATTCTTCTTGTTTATTGCTCAGTATATTATTTTCGCAATTACACTTTTTCCGTTCGTGGTATATGCCAAGTACAGATGATGCAAGTACCCCAGATCATATTAAGCACAAAAAAATCCCAGTCAGCAGATCACAAATTCTGCTTCGGGTGGGTCAATCAGTTTGATTTTGGTCCTCTGTAGATATGTTTCTTGTTTTATGTATAGCCTGGCCTTCGGCAGCTATTGCTAATTCTGGGCCTTTCCTCTGTCAGTCCTGTTAGAACGGGCAGTGGAAAGGTTCATTCCTTCAGTTAGCCTGTTTGTGAGTTTCAGCTCTGAAGTATTGTAGCAATATTCAGAGGCGGGCCTAAGCAACCTTTGAGCATGTTAATCCAAAGGGTGGATATGGGTTGGAACACCCCCGGATGTGTGTGTGAGACAATCGTTATCCAGCTTTGAGTTGTAATGATTCAAAGTTAGAGACACTCCCTGAGGATATTCAAATTGAGACATGTCTCCAAAAATATAGTATGTTTGTTAGTGATCAGGAGTTAGTCTTCAGAGAGAGCTGAGAGAGATAGCAAGCCAAGAAGAGTTCTCTCCCTCCTTCCCCACCTGGGTGAGGAGGGAGGGGAATTTAAGCTGCCATGAGCAGAGGGGCAGAGATTACTCCAAGCCTGTGATATCATGCTGTATGCTGTCTGCACATCTATGCTGCTCTGAATAAAGATCCACAGAAAAGAAGCTGCTGTGTGTGTCCCTGTGTATGGAGAATGGAGTGTCAGTGGGGGTCTCTCCTCTGTAGACCCAGGGGATCCCTGCTGGCTGGAGGCACTGTGCACCCTGAGAGAACAAGGTAACCTGTCCCACACCACACCTCCTGTCCCTGTCCTGGGTTCTCCCCACAACACCGCGGAGCACTCAGCCCTCCTGTTTACCAGCAGGTCACAGCACCCAGACCACTCAGTGACCAGAAGGAGTGTACCCCCAATCTCATGTCAGGTGGGGTACCATAGAAGGGTTACATATGTATTAGGTGGTAGAGCCTGATTGGGTCGTCATGGATCATATCCTCTGCGGCATTGCTTTCAGCTTTTAACTGCTCACTGTTGAGGTATATGCTGGATCTAGATACGATATTGCCAGGCTTCAGGGGTTTTCTGTCCTCCACACAATCTTGAGCATCTATATGGCAGGCTTTCTTTTTTTTATTTTTCCTGGGCTTTTTAGGGCTGAGGTCCAGTGCTGCATAACACACTTGTTCCTCAAATTCCACCTGAAGAATATAGTAAACAAATAAAATAAAAGGAAAATGTGATCAACAGTCTTTCTTTCAAAGTTTGTAATAAAATAATAATAAAATATGCCAATTTATGTCTGTAGAACAAAAAAAAATCAAAGTAACATCTCTTCCAAGGTAGAAAAAATGGGGAATCTTTTTCCTTGAAAAAGCACCATAGGTGGCGTGAAATGCGTGGGTGGAGTTTTTTCACTGTCTTTATGTTTTTTATGTAGCCTAATAAATTGTTTTTAATTTTCTATGGCTGGTGGGTTTCCCCATTTTTTTCTACCTTGGAGCAGCTGTTACTTTGATCCTTTTTTGTTCTGTCTACTTTTTTGATCGAGGAAACGCCACCGGGGGCAAACCGGAGGACGCACACAGTTTAGCAGCAGCCATGCTAGCAGCTTCAATCCAAAGGAGTCACAGGGCGGTGCTTAATAGTGAGTAGAGGCTACTCACACCGGCTTAACCGAGGACTCAGGGATTTTTGCTTATAGCTCTATAAAACATCTCCCTTATACATTATGTCTCCTCCTGTTCTCCAGTACAATTCGATTTGATATAGCTGCAGCAGACCTTCCGTTATAACCCGATTTTTCTCCTCACGTGCCACCTGACTTCCTCTTTCTTTCTTCGTCTGCTTTCTGGGTAAACTTTATAGCTATCTGACTCTCCTTATCTGCTACCAACCAGGCTATGTGCATTATGATGGCACGTGCCAGATACAAAGCCTACCAGTTACAGCACATGGAACATAACGTTCCTAGCAGCACCCTCTTTGGAATGTTCGAGAGGATCCAAACCATGACTATGGTTTTTATACATAAAGTAAACCTTCCAAGTTTGGTTGCCCTAGGTCTTATAGTTTGGCGTGCATAATGAGAGAGAGAGAGAGAGAGAGAGAGAGAGAGAGAGAGAGAGAGAGAAGAGAGAGAAGAGAGAGAATAGATATTGCTTTTAAAACGCTTTTATTCCTTAATCTGACCAGTCAAGACTTTCTACCACATCAGCCTCACCAATGTATACATCTTCCTTTACCTCATCCAGGCTGTGTCAAGCGTATAGTAATGATTACACATTGAAAATGTGAAGCTGTTCAGAGTTCTCTACTGTGATCAGAGTATTCGTGTATGTTTGTGTCTTGCTTGAAAATATAAAATAGAAGACAGCACCTGGAATTCTTCTGTTTCTCTCTTGGGGTGTTGCCATCTGTTCATAACAACATTCATCTATGCGCCCATAAAAAGAAAAAAAAATGATTAAATGCTTTTTTTTTTTTTTTTTTTTAAAGGCTAAAGACCTAATAACTTTAATAAAGAAGAAAGCAGATTTAAGCTGATACCACCATAAATCTCTTTAAATCACAGAATAGTAATCTACTGCAGTTTTAACTTGTGTTAATAAGAACGGCATAGAATTGGCATTATCTGGTGATGTAACCTCAATGTTGATGACATCAGTCAACATTTGTATTAGGTTCTTTTGTACGTGCACACACAGGGTCCCTGTGATCTGCTGCAGCTGACATAATTAGAAATGGCTATATGTCAAAGTTATTGGTTTATATATAAAAAAATAAATAAGGGGTGGGTACATTTACAAATGTTATCTCTAAGTACTGTCTGTGTAAAAATGGTACCAAGAAAATGGACTGAATCTGAAAATTGCCGATCCTTGGACGCCTGATGGGAGCTTTGTTACAAGATTAATTACTGATCATTACCCTCTTAGCAATAATGTCCCCCCTGCAGAGGAAATCCAAGCCGTTTGTTTTGTTGTTTTCTTTAATTTTTTTAAATACAGAATTCAAGCAGGGGGTCTCCGGAGTGGAACCCCATTAATTTCACATCTGGGGACCCCCTGCTTCCAGAGGTACTTACCTCCGTGGTGGGTGCCGGAAGCCACTCCAGGGTTCACATTACGACTGCTTTTCAAAGCTCGCGAGCCAATAGGAAGCCGTAATGTCATCAGGTGCAACTTCCTATTGGCCCATGTGATCGGGGGCTTTAAACTGCAGAAAACTGCAGGAGATACAGGCACCCCCTTCGGAGGACAGTATCTTCGGAAGCAGGGGGACCCCAGAGCTGAAATTAACGGGGTTCTGCTCCCGAGACCGTCTGCTTCATTCTTGTATTAAAGAAATGAAGGGGGGGGGGGGGCGGTTTGGATCTGTCCTCTAAAACCTCATCTGAAAATGATTTAGATCAATGCAGAGAGAAGCTTTACTATTAGCAATTAAAAGGGATATTGAAATACTGTATATATATACATACATACACTGGTTGTGGGGCAATAACCTGTCTGTGATTGAGAATGTGTGCTTGTCCGTTACATCCTCAGTAGATTATTATTCTCTTTGTCTACACTCTGATTTTTCCCTGTAAATAATCTTCTATTCATTTACCTCCTATTTTGAATATACGTCTTAATGTAGTACTGTACTTTTATTGCTGCAATCCTATTATATGTAGCCCTGGTAAGAAATGGTGCTATAGTTCTATCCTTCTCCTGGTATAATCCCTGGTAAGGGCAGGTTGCCTGGAGTTATAATGGGTTCCCCCCACTTCAAGCACTTGCCCTGAGTGGTGGAGGTAGGTCACCTGACCCTGTGTCAAAGCAAGAGACACAGGGGCGGTGCCTGCTGAGATCATAAAAGAGCAGTGCATTTCCTATTTAGTGTGTTCTGTTCTGTCAGTCTGAGAGTAGTGAGTGAGTGAGTTAGTGAGGAGAGGAGTGATCAGCTCATGAGTAGAGCTGAAATAGCTGTAGTTAGTGAGGTGGACCAAATACCTCTCACCCTGCTTAGGGGGTGAGGGAAGAGCTAGCCCCACTCTGGATGCCCTTTGGGTCCAGAGTGACGGCAGGGAACATCATAAGGGAGAACAGTTAGTGGACTGTGCATCAACTGTACCTGTCGGCTGCTGCTGCTGCTGCCCAAGAGAATAAAGAGACTGCTGCTTTTAAAGATAATCCGTGTGTGAGACTGGAATCTCTCATCCCTGTGGGGAATCTCTGTGGTAAGGATTCCTCCCCGCATTCCTGGGGCTTACTATAGATGGAGGCGCTTGTTACGCCGGTGCTGCCCGCAGACCAGACCCGTCCCCTGAGCTGAAGGGGGAAGTGGTAATACACGCACCCGCAGCAAAGGGAGCGTGTCCGTAGTGTGGTATGAAGCGTTGCCAGGCCAGGTGTAGTAAGGTAGACAATACTTGCCGGTACCGGTTGTAGAGATAGAGTGAATGATGCCTTTCCGAAGTCAGGGAGTGGAGAGTGGAGATAGGTCGTAGTCCAAGCCGAGTTCAAGGGGTTACCAGAGTGAGCGTTGTCCAAGGAGTGCCGAGATCGAGAGCCAGAGGCGTAGTCGTACGAGCTGCGTCAGAACCTGTGAAAACACTGAGAGAATCCAGAAGTACTTCCATACAGAGACTATGTCGAGCAAAGACTGAGCAGAGAGGAGCTAGATAAAGCAGGAAGGTCTAATTAGGAACGGAGGCGGGACAGGAAGAGCTACAGGGAGACACTGCAGATTGGTGCAGGCATAACAGGCCAGGTGAGTCTTGTTAGTAACCTGAGTATGCCCGTGCAGTGTGCGGGGGCGGAGCCTGAGGTCCGGGGGACGGGAATAAGAGTGTGCAGACTGAGCTTGCTCCGTAACTCGTGTACGCGTGTGAACAGAGCCAGTGGATGGTGCAGGTGTGCGTGCAGGAGGGCGTGGGCGCGCCCGGCGCTGTGCAGAGGAATCGCCGAGGGGAGTGATTCCGCGACGCGTGTTGAAGGCCATCTTCCATTCATCCCCCTTCCTGATGCGCACCAGGTTATAGGCACCATGTAGATCTAACTTGGAAAAAATCTTGGCCCCCTGTAATTTATCGAACAGTTCGGTAATAAGGGGAAGGGGTAACGATTTTTAATAGTGATGTGGTTTAAACCCCTGTAGTCGATGCAAGGCCTCAACGATCCGTCCTTTTTCTTGACGAAGAAAAACCCAGCCCCTGCTGGGGAATTGGAGTGACGAATAAAGCCTTTCTTGAGATTCTCCTGGATATATTCATCCATAGCGTGAGATTCTGGTAACGACAAGGGGTAGGTCTTGGACTTGGGTAGGGAGTAGAGTTTTGGGAAGCAAGGAGCACAGCTGAAGTAGAAGTCTGCAGGGAGAATCCTGTAGAAAAAATGAATAAAGGGCACAACTCCGTGCTAAAACTGAGGGTGATTTATTGGATAAATGCACAGGGACAGAAACACAGCCCACAACCGACATGTTTCGTCCCACGGGACTTTATCAAGGTGTACCACATCACTATACCTCCTTACCTTTAATACACCCGTTTTGCGCCAAAATCGCCCAACCGAGTACACTGCGCATGCGCGCCGGCGAAGCGTCGCATCTCTGTGACATCGCCTCCCCTCTGGCACTAGTCCTAGAGTCAGAGACCACGTCACTGGGATGCGTCCGTTTCCACCCTGGAACGCATGCCAGCTGTGCTCCTATTGGGCGAAGGCGGAAGAGGGATGAAAGCTACATTTTTTTACACTCAACAACTTTATTAATGTTAAAAAAAGAGACAAACATATTTTGCCCATAGCTAAACTTTGCAAACAGACACAGTGCTACTTTAGTTTAGGATTACATTAAAAACAAACACTAATCACATTGAATAACCTTTGATAAATAAAGAGAAAGAAGATGTTTTAAGCAGTCACAAAGCTACATTTAGACTTCAATCATTTTAGAAGACTATATTCTAATCTAAGTAGATAAGTGTATTTAGGGAAGTGTATATGTTAAGGGGGGTAAGCAGGGTAAACCATATCTGCGGTAGTCGCGCTGACTGACCGCTAGGTCCCATGTTCATGTCCCCCCTTGACCTAGTATTATATACATGCTGGAATTATTTATAGAAGTTCCTATCTACCTATATGCTGTAATACAGCTTGTGAGTCCATACACTTGTATGAGCGTCAATCTCTACGTTTATACATATTGGGTAGGGAGTAACCGGGAACTAGATCGATCGGACAATCGTAAGTCCTGTGTGGCGGCAAGAGGTCTGACTGTACCTTATTGAAAACGTCCCGGAATTGATGGTAAATGGAAGGTAGAATAACTTCGGGAACAGAGGTATTGGCCAGCAGTTGATGAGTCTCGTCTGACCTCGGCCTCCAGGAAATGGGAGCAGAGGAAGTCCAGTCAATGAGAGGATTGTTAAGCTGTAGCCAAGGAAGACCAAGGGTGATGGGTATCCCAGGAGCGTGAGTGGCATCGAGAACTAAGATCTCCTTGTGCAGATGTGAGGACAGAAGCAAGGGAGCCGTCTCTAAGGAGATGTGGGCCGGGGTAAGAGGACGTCCATCGATACAGACGAGTGCGATGGGAACCTTCTTTCTCACGAGTGGTATGCGGTTTAACCTGGCGAATTCAAGATCCACGAAGTTTCCTCCAGCTCCTGAGTCAATGAAAGCGGCGGTAGAAGTCTTGAACTTATCGCCTGAAAGGGAGACTCTAAGTCTGTGGTTCCGAGAGGGGGTAACCAGGCTCACTAATAAAGGTCAAGCCACTTGGCTGCCAGAATGCCCTGCTTCAGCACAGACCAGAAAGGCATTGTGATAAGCGTATCCCCGGTATAGTCAGGGGTTAATGGGAGTCGTCCCCGTCCCCCCAGTATACGGCCAGAACCATGGACCCGGTACTTGTGGTTCGGATTCTCTCCAACCAGCCATAATGTTGTGAGAGTGAAATTATGTCTAAGTCCAGCTTTGGTACATTAGAAGCAACTCTGAAACTTAACCTAAGCGTTTTTCGAAGCTACTTTTTGGCTAACTTCTTATAGGAAGGTCTAGGAGCTCTGAAAATGAACGTGCGCGTCTTTCACTCTTCCCGAGGGACTTAGAAGAATTTTGTGATATTTTTTATTAAAATGGTGTATAAGGGTATATATATAAATATATTTTATGCACTGTATATGAGCTGGCGATTTCTAAGTCTGTGGTTCCGAGAGGGGGTAACCAGGCTCACTAATAAAGGTCAAGCCACTTGGCTGCCAGAATGCCCTGCTTCAGCACAGACCAGAAAGGCATTGTGATAAGCGTATCCCCGGTATAGTCAGGGGTTAATGGGAGTCGTCCCCGTCCCCCCAGTATACGGCCAGAACCATGGACCCGGTACTTGTGGTTCGGACTCTCTCCAACCAGCCATAATGTTGTGAGAGTGAAATTATGTCTAAGTCCAGCTTTGGTACATTAGAAGCAACTCTGAAACTTAACCTAAGCGTTTTTCGAAACTACTTTTTGGCTAACTTCTTATAGGAAGGTCTAGGAGCTCTGAAAATGAACGTGCGCGTCTTTCACTCTTCCCGAGGGACTTAGAAGAAATTTGTGATATTTTTTATTAAAATGGTGTATAAGGGTATATATATAAATATATTTTATGCACTGTATATGAGCTGGCGATTTCTAAGTCTGTGGTTCCGAGAGGGGGTAACCAGGCTCACTAATAAAGGTCAAGCCACTTGGCTGCCAGAATGCCCTGCTTCAGCACAGACCAGAAAGGCATTGTGATAAGCGTATCCCCGGTATAGTCAGGGGTTAATGGGAGTCGTCCCCGTCCCCCCAGTATACGGCCAGAACCATGGACCCGGTACGTGTGGTTCGGACTCTCTCCAACCAGCCATAATGTTGTGAGAGTGAAATTATGTCTAAGTCCAGCTTTGGTACATTAGAAGCAACTCTGAAACTTAACCTAAGCGTTTTTCGAAACTACTTTTTGGCTAACTTCTTATAGGAAGGTCTAGGAGCTCTGAAAATGAACGTGCGCGTCTTTCACTCTTCCCGAGTGACTTAGAAGAATTTTGTGATATTTTTTATTAAATGGTGTATAAGGGTATATATATAAATATATTTTATGCACTGTATATGAGCTGGCGATTTCTAAGTCTGTGGTTCCGAGAGGGGGTAACCAGGCTCACTAATAAAGGTCAAGCCACTTGGCTGCCAGAATGCCCTGCTTCAGCACAGACCAGAAAGGCATTGTGATAAGCGTATCCCCGGTATAGTCAGGGGTTAATGGGAGTCGTCCCCGTCCCCCCAGTATACGGCCAGAACCATGGACCCGGTACTTGTGGTTCGGACTCTCTCCAACCAGCCATAATGTTGTGAGAGTGAAATTATGTCTAAGTCCAGCTTTGGTACATTAGAAGCAACTCTGAAACTTAACCTAAGCGTTTTTCGAAACTACTTTTTGGCTAACTTCTTATAGGAAGGTCTAGGAGCTCTGAAAATGAACGTGCGCGTCTTTCACTCTTCCCGAGTGACTTAGAAGAATTTTGTGATATTTTTTATTAAATGGTGTATAAGGGTATATATATAAATATATTTTATGCACTGTATATGAGCTGGCGATTTCTAAGTCTGTGGTTCCGAGAGGGGGTAACCAGGCTCACTAATAAAGGTCAAGCCACTTGGCTGCCAGAATGCCGTGCTTCAGCACAGACCAGAAAGGCATTGTGATTAGCGTATCCCCGGTATAGTCAGGGGTTAATGGGAGTCGTCCCCGTCCCCCCCAGTATACGGCCAGAACCATGGACCCGGTACTTGTGGTTCGGACTGTCTCCAACAAGCCATAATGTTGTGAGAGTGAAATTATGTCTAAGTCCAGCTTTGGTACATTAGAAGCAACTCTGAAACTTAACCTAAGCGTTTTTCGAAGCTACTTTTTGGCTAACTTCTTATAGGAAGGTCTAGGAGCTCTGAAAATGAACGTGCGCGTCTTTCACTCTTCCCGAGGGACTTAGAAGAATTTTGTGATATTTTTTATTAAATGGTGTATAAGGGTATATATATAAATATATTTTATGCACTGTATATGAGCTGGCGATTTCTAAGTCTGTGGTTCCGAGAGGGGGTAACCAGGCTCACTAATAAAGGTCAAGCCACTTGGCTGCCAGAATGCCCTGCTTCAGCACAGACCAGAAAGGCATTGTGATAAGCGTATCCCCGGTATAGTCAGGGGTTAATGGGAGTCGTCCCCGTCCCCCCAGTATACGGCCAGAACCATGGACCCGGTACTTGTGGTTCGGACTGTCTCCAACCAGCCATAATGTTGTGAGAGTGAAATTATGTCTAAGTCCAGCTTTGGTACATTAGAAGCAACTCTGAAACTAAACCTAAGCGTTTTTCGAAGCTACTTTTTGGCTAACTTCTTATAGGAAGGTCTAGGAGCTCTGAAAATCAACGTGCGCGTCTTTCACTCTTCCCGAGGGACTTAGAAGAATTTTGTGATATTTTTTATTAAATGGTGTATAAGGGTATATATATAAATATATTTTATGCACTGTATATGAGCTGGCGATTTCTAAGTCTGTGGTTCCGAGAGGGGGTAACCAGGCTCACTAATAAAGGTCAAGCCACTTGGCTGCCAGAATGCCCTGCTTCAGCACAGACCAGAAAGGCATTGTGATAAGCGTATCCCCGGTATAGTCAGGGGTTAATGGGAGTCGTCCCCGTCCCCCCAGTATACGGCCAGAACCATGGACCCGGTACTTGTGGTTCGGACTGTCTCCAACCAGCCATAATGTTGTGAGAGTGAAATTATGTCTAAGTCCAGCTTTGGTACATTAGAAGCAACTCTGAAACTAAACCTAAGCGTTTTTCGAAGCTACTTTTTGGCTAACTTCTTATAGGAAGGTCTAGGAGCTCTGAAAATCAACGTGCGCGTCTTTCACTCTTCCCGAGGGACTTAGAAGAATTTTGTGATATTTTTTATTAAATGGTGTATAAGGGTATATATATAAATATATTTTATGCACTGTATATGAGCTGGCGATTTCTAAGTCTGTGGTTCCGAGAGGGGGTAACCAGGCTCACTAATAAAGGTCAAGCCACTTGGCTGCCAGAATGCCCTGCTTCAGCACAGACCAGAAAGGCATTGTGATAAGCGTATCCCCGGTATAGTCAGGGGTTAATGGGAGTCGTCCCCGTCCCCCCAGTATACGGCCAGAACCATGGACCCGGTACTTGTGGTTCGGACTGTCTCCAACCAGCCATAATGTTGTGAGAGTGAAATTATGTCTAAGTCCAGCTTTGGTACATTAGAAGCAACTCTGAAACTTAACCTAAGCGTTTTTCGAAGCTACTTTTTGGCTAACTTCTTATAGGAAGGTCTAGGAGCTCTGAAAATGAACTTGCGCGTCTTTCACTCTTCCCGAGGGACTTAGAAGAATTTTGTGATATTTTTTATTAAATGGTGTATAAGGGTATATATATAAATATATTTTATGCACTGTATATGAGCTGGCGATTTCTAAGTCTGTGGTTCCGAGAGGGGGTAACCAGGCTCACTAATAAAGGTCAAGCCACTTGGCTGCCAGAATGCCGTGCTTCAGCACAGACCAGAAAGGCATTGTGATAAGCGTATCCCCGGTATAGTCAGGGGTTAATGGGAGTCGTCCCCGCCCCCCCAGTATACGGCCAGAACCATGGACCCGGTACTTGTGGTTCGGACTGTCTCCAACCAGCCATAATGTTGTGAGAGTGAAATTATGTCTAAGTCCAGCTTTGGTACATTAGAAGCAACTCTGAAACTTAACCTAAGCGTTTTTCGAAGCTACTTTTTGGCTAACTTCTTATAGGAAGGTCTAGGAGCTCTGAAAATGAACTTGCGCGTCTTTCACTCTTCCCGAGGGACTTAGAAGAATTTTGTGATATTTTTTATTAAAATGGTGTATAAGGGTATATATATAAATATATTTTATGCACTGTATATGAGCTGGCGATTTCTAAGTCTGTGGTTCCGAGAGGGGGTAACCAGGCTCACTAATAAAGGTCAAGCCACTTGGCTGCCAGAATGCCCTGCTTCAGCACAGACCAGAAAGGCATTGTGATAAGCGTATCCCCGGTATAGTCAGGGGTTAATGGGAGTCGTCCCCGCCCCCCCAGTATACGGCCAGAACCATGGACCCGGTACTTGTGGTTCGGACTGTCTCCAACCAGCCATAATGTTGTGAGAGTGAAATTATGTCTAAGTCCAGCTTTGGTACATTAGAAGCAACTCTGAAACTTAACCTAAGCGTTTTTCGAAGCTACTTTTTGGCTAACTTCTTATAGGAAGGTCTAGGAGCTCTGAAAATGAACTTGCGCGTCTTTCACTCTTCCCGAGGGACTTAGAAGAATTTTGTGATATTTTTTATTAAAATGGTGTATAAGGGTATATATATAAATATATTTTATGCACTGTATATGAGCTGGCGATTTCTAAGTCTGTGGTTCCGAGAGGGGGTAACCAGGCTCACTAATAAAGGTCAAGCCACTTGGCTGCCAGAATGCCCTGCTTCAGCACAGACCAGAAAGGCATTGTGATAAGCGTATCCCCGGTATAGTCAGGGGTTAATGGGAGTCGTCCCCGTCCCCCCAGTATACGGTCAGAACCATGGACCCGGTACTTGTGGTTCGGACTGTCTCCAACCAGCCATAATGTTGTGAGAGTGAAATTATGTCTAAGTCCAGCTTTGGTACATTAGAAGCAACTCTGAAACTTAACCTAAGCGTTTTTCGAAGCTACTTTTTGGCTAACTTCTTATAGGAAGGTCTAGGAGCTCTGAAAATGAACGTGCGCGTCTTTCACTCTTCCCGAGGGACTTAGAAGAATTTTGTGATATTTTTTATTAAAATGGTGTATAAGGGTATATATATAAATATATTTTATGCACTGTATATGAGCTGGCGATTTCTAAGTCTGTGGTTCCGAGAGGGGGTAACCAGGCTAACTAATAAAGGTCAAGCCACTTGGCTGCCAGAATGCCCTGCTTCAGCACAGACCAGAAAGGCATTGTGATAAGCGTATCCCCGGTATAGTCAGGGGTTAATGGGAGTCGTCCCCGTCCCCCCAGTATACGGCCAGAACCATGGACCCGGTACTTGTGGTTCGGACTCTCTCCAACCAGCCATAATGTTGTGAGAGTGAAATTATGTCTAAGTCCAGCTTTGGTACATTAGAAGCAACTCTGAAACTTAACCTAAGCGTTTTTCGAAGCTACTTATTGGCTAACTTCTTATAGGAAGGTCTAGGAGCTCTGAAAATGAACGTGCGCGTCTTTCACTCTTCCCGAGGGACTTAGAAGAATTTTGTGATATTTTTTATTAAATGGTGTATAAGGGTATATATATAAATATATTTTATGCACTGTATATGAGCTGGCGATTTCTAAGTCTGTGGTTCCGAGAGGGGGTAACCAGGCTCACTAATAAAGGTCAAGCCACTTGGCTGCCAGAATGCCCTGCTTCAGCACAGACCAGAAAGGCATTGTGATAAGCGTATCCCCGGTATAGTCAGGGGTTAATGGGAGTCGTCCCCGTCCCCCCAGTATACGGCCAGAACCATGGACCCGGTACTTGTGGTTCGGACTGTCTCCAACCAGCCATAATGTTGTGAGAGTGAAATTATGTCTAAGTCCAGCTTTGGTACATTAGAAGCAACTCTGAAACTTAACCTAAGCGTTTTTCGAAACGACTTTTTGGCTAACTTCTTATAGGAAGGTCTAGGAGCTCTGAAAATGAACGTGCACGTCTTTCACTCTTCCCGAGTGACTTAGAAGAATTTTGTGATATTTTTTATTAAATGGTGTATAAGGGTATATATATAAATATATTTTATGCACTGTATATGAGCTGGCGATTTCTAAGTCTGTGGTTCCGAGAGGGGGTAACCAGGCTCACTAATAAAGGTCAAGCCACTTGGCTGCCAGAATGCCGTGCTTCAGCACAGACCAGAAAGGCATTGTGATTAGCGTATCCCCGGTATAGTCAGGGGTTAATGGGAGTCGTCCCCGTCCCCCCCAGTATACGGCCAGAACCATGGACCCGGTACTTGTGGTTCGGACTGTCTCCAACAAGCCATAATGTTGTGAGAGTGAAATTATGTCTAAGTCCAGCTTTGGTACATTAGAAGCAACTCTGAAACTTAACCTAAGCGTTTTTCGAAGCTACTTTTTGGCTAACTTCTTATAGGAAGGTCTAGGAGCTCTGAAAATGAACGTGCGCGTCTTTCACTCTTCCCGAGGGACTTAGAAGAATTTTGTGATATTTTTTATTAAAATGGTGTATAAGGGTATATATATAAATATATTTTATGCACTGTATATGAGCTGGCGATTTCTAAGTCTGTGGTTCCGAGAGGGGGTAACCAGGCTCACTAATAAAGGTCAAGCCACTTGGCTGCCAGAATGCCCTGCTTCAGCACAGACCAGAAAGGCATTGTGATAAGCGTATCCCCGGTATAGTCAGGGGTTAATGGGAGTCGTCCCCGTCCCCCCAGTATACGGCCAGAACCATGGACCCGGTACTTGTGGTTCGGACTCTCTCCAACCAGCCATAATGTTGTGAGAGTGAAATTATGTCTAAGTCCAGCTTTGGTACATTAGAAGCAACTCTGAAACTTAACCTAAGCGTTTTTCGAAACTACTTTTTGGCTAACTTCTTATAGGAAGGTCTAGGAGCTCTGAAAATGAACGTGCGCGTCTTTCACTCTTCCCGAGGGACTTAGAAGAAATTTGTGATATTTTTTATTAAAATGGTGTATAAGGGTATATATATAAATATATTTTATGCACTGTATATGAGCTGGCGATTTCTAAGTCTGTGGTTCCGAGAGGGGGTAACCAGGCTCACTAATAAAGGTCAAGCCACTTGGCTGCCAGAATGCCCTGCTTCAGCACAGACCAGAAAGGCATTGTGATAAGCGTATCCCCGGTATAGTCAGGGGTTAATGGGAGTCGTCCCCGTCCCCCCAGTATACGGCCAGAACCATGGACCCGGTACTTGTGGTTCGGACTCTCTCCAACCAGCCATAATGTTGTGAGAGTGAAATTATGTCTAAGTCCAGCTTTGGTACATTAGAAGCAACTCTGAAACTTAACCTAAGCGTTTTTCGAAACTACTTTTTGGCTAACTTCTTATAGGAAGGTCTAGGAGCTCTGAAAATGAACGTGCGCGTCTTTCACTCTTCCCGAGTGACTTAGAAGAATTTTGTGATATTTTTTATTAAATGGTGTATAAGGGTATATATATAAATATATTTTATGCACTGTATATGAGCTGGCGATTTCTAAGTCTGTGGTTCCGAGAGGGGGTAACCAGGCTCACTAATAAAGGTCAAGCCACTTGGCTGCCAGATTGCCGTGCTTCAGCACAGACCAGAAAGGCATTGTGATTAGCGTATCCCCGGTATAGTCAGGGGTTAATGGGAGTCGTCCCCGTCCCCCCCAGTATACGGCCAGAACCATGGACCCGGTACTTGTGGTTCGGACTGTCTCCAACAAGCCATAATGTTGTGAGAGTGAAATTATGTCTAAGTCCAGCTTTGGTACATTAGAAGCAACTCTGAAACTTAACCTAAGCGTTTTTCGAAGCTACTTTTTGGCTAACTTCTTATAGGAAGGTCTAGGAGCTCTGAAAATGAACGTGCGCGTCTTTCACTCTTCCCGAGGGACTTAGAAGAATTTTGTGATATTTTTTATTAAATGGTGTATAAGGGTATATATATAAATATATTTTATGCACTGTATATGAGCTGGCGATTTCTAAGTCTGTGGTTCCGAGAGGGGGTAACCAGGCTCACTAATAAAGGTCAAGCCACTTGGCTGCCAGAATGCCCTGCTTCAGCACAGACCAGAAAGGCATTGTGATAAGCGTATCCCCGGTATAGTCAGGGGTTAATGGGAGTCGTCCCCGTCCCCCCAGTATACGGCCAGAACCATGGACCCGGTACTTGTGGTTCGGACTGTCTCCAACCAGCCATAATGTTGTGAGAGTGAAATTATGTCTAAGTCCAGCTTTGGTACATTAGAAGCAACTCTGAAACTAAACCTAAGCGTTTTTCGAAGCTACTTTTTGGCTAACTTCTTATAGGAAGGTCTAGGAGCTCTGAAAATCAACGTGCGCGTCTTTCACTCTTCCCGAGGGACTTAGAAGAATTTTGTGATATTTTTTATTAAATGGTGTATAAGGGTATATATATAAATATATTTTATGCACTGTATATGAGCTGGCGATTTCTAAGTCTGTGGTTCCGAGAGGGGGTAACCAGGCTCACTAATAAAGGTCAAGCCACTTGGCTGCCAGAATGCCCTGCTTCAGCACAGACCAGAAAGGCATTGTGATAAGCGTATCCCCGGTATAGTCAGGGGTTAATGGGAGTCGTCCCCGTCCCCCCAGTATACGGCCAGAACCATGGACCCGGTACTTGTGGTTCGGACTGTCTCCAACCAGCCATAATGTTGTGAGAGTGAAATTATGTCTAAGTCCAGCTTTGGTACATTAGAAGCAACTCTGAAACTTAACCTAAGCGTTTTTCGAAGCTACTTTTTGGCTAACTTCTTATAGGAAGGTCTAGGAGCTCTGAAAATGAACGTGCGCGCCTTTCACTCTTCCCGAGGGACTTAGAAGAATTTTGTGATATTTTTTATTAAATGGTGTATAAGGGTATATATATAAATATATTTTATGCACTGTATATGAGCTGGCGATTTCTAAGTCTGTGGTTCCGAGAGGGGGTAACCAGGCTCACTAATAAAGGTCAAGCCACTTGGCTGCCAGAATGCCGTGCTTCAGCACAGACCAGAAAGGCATTGTGATAAGCGTATCCCCGGTATAGTCAGGGGTTAATGGGAGTCGTCCCCGCCCCCCCAGTATACGGCCAGAACCATGGACCCGGTACTTGTGGTTCGGACTGTCTCCAACCAGCCATAATGTTGTGAGAGTGAAATTATGTCTAAGTCCAGCTTTGGTACATTAGAAGCAACTCTGAAACTTAACCTAAGCGTTTTTCGAAGCTACTTTTTGGCTAACTTCTTATAGGAAGGTCTAGGAGCTCTGAAAATGAACTTGCGCGTCTTTCACTCTTCCCGAGGGACTTAGAAGAATTTTGTGATATTTTTTATTAAAATGGTGTATAAGGGTATATATATAAATATATTTTATGCACTGTATATGAGCTGGCGATTTCTAAGTCTGTGGTTCCGAGAGGGGGTAACCAGGCTCACTAATAAAGGTCAAGCCACTTGGCTGCCAGAATGCCCTGCTTCAGCACAGACCAGAAAGGCATTGTGATAAGCGTATCCCCGGTATAGTCAGGGGTTAATGGGAGTCGTCCCCGTCCCCCCAGTATACGGCCAGAACCATGGACCCGGTACTTGTGGTTCGGACTGTCTCCAACCAGCCATAATGTTGTGAGAGTGAAATTATGTCTAAGTCCAGCTTTGGTACATTAGAAGCAACTCTGAAACTTAACCTAAGCGTTTTTCGAAGCTACTTTTTGGCTAACTTCTTATAGGAAGGTCTAGGAGCTCTGAAAATGAACGTGCGCGTCTTTCACTCTTCCCGAGGGACTTAGAAGAATTTTGTGATATTTTTTATTAAAATGGTGTATAAGGGTATATATATAAATATATTTTATGCACTGTATATGAGCTGGCGATTTCTAAGTCTGTGGTTCCGAGAGGGGGTAACCAGGCTCACTAATAAAGGTCAAGCCACTTGGCTGCCAGAATGCCCTGCTTCAGCACAGACCAGAAAGGCATTGTGATAAGCGTATCCCCGGTATAGTCAGGGGTTAATGGGAGTCGTCCCCGTCCCCCCAGTATACGGCCAGAACCATGGACCCGGTACTTGTGGTTCGGACTCTCTCCAACCAGCCATAATGTTGTGAGAGTGAAATTATGTCTAAGTCCAGCTTTGGTACATTAGAAGCAACTCTGAAACTTAACCTAAGCGTTTTTCGAAGCTACTTATTGGCTAACTTCTTATAGGAAGGTCTAGGAGATCTGAAAATGAACGTGCGCGTCTTTCACTCTTCCCGAGGGACTTAGAAGAATTTTGTGATATTTTTTATTAAAATGGTGTATAAGGGTATATATATAAATATATTTTATGCACTGTATATGAGCTGGCGATTTCTAAGTCTGTGGTTCCGAGAGGGGGTAACCAGGCTCACTAATAAAGGTCAAGCCACTTGGCTGCCAGAATGCCCTGCTTCAGCACAGACCAGAAAGGCATTGTGATAAGCGTATCCCCGGTATAGTCAGGGGTTAATGGGAGTCGTCCCCGTCCCCCCAGTATACGGCCAGAACCATGGACCCGGTACTTGTGGTTCGGACTCTCTCCAACCAGCCATAATGTTGTGAGAGTGAAATTATGTCTAAGTCCAGCTTTGGTACATTAGAAGCAACTCTGAAACTTAACCTAAGCGTTTTTCGAAGCTACTTATTGGCTAACTTCTTATAGGAAGGTCTAGGAGCTCTAAAAATGAACGTGCGCGTCTTTCACTCTTCCCGAGGGACTTAGAAGAATTTTGTGATATTTTTTATTAAATGGTGTATAAGGGTATATATATAAATATATTTTATGCACTGTATATGAGCTGGCGATTTCTAAGTCTGTGGTTCCGAGAGGGGGTAACCAGGCTCACTAATAAAGGTCAAGCCACTTGGCTGCCAGAATGCCCTGCTTCAGCACAGACCAGAAAGGCATTGTGATAAGCGTATCCCCGGTATAGTCAGGGGTTAATGGGAGTCGTCCCCGTCCCCCCAGTATACGGCCAGAACCATGGACCCGGTACTTGTGGTTCGGACTGTCTCCAACCAGCCATAATGTTGTGAGAGTGAAATTATGTCTAAGTCCAGCTTTGGTACATTAGAAGCAACTCTGAAACTTAACCTAAGCGTTTTTCGAAACGACTTTTTGGCTAACTTCTTATAGGAAGGTCTAGGAGCTCTGAAAATGAACGTGCACGTCTTTCACTCTTCCCGAGTGACTTAGAAGAATTTTGTGATATTTTTTATTAAAT
Organism: Ascaphus truei; assembly: GCF_040206685.1. Taxonomy (NCBI): domain Eukaryota; kingdom Metazoa; phylum Chordata; class Amphibia; order Anura; family Ascaphidae; genus Ascaphus; species Ascaphus truei. The sequence goes on from NW_027454313.1 coordinate 29,261, forward strand.
GGTGTATAAGGGTATATATATAAATATATTTTATGCACTGTATATGAGCTGGCGATTTCTAAGTCTGTGGTTCCGAGAGGGGGTAACCAGGCTCACTAATAAAGGTCAAGCCACTTGGCTGCCAGAATGCCGTGCTTCAGCACAGACCAGAAAGGCATTGTGATTAGCGTATCCCCGGTATAGTCAGGGGTTAATGGGAGTCGTCCCCGTCCCCCCCAGTATACGGCCAGAACCATGGACCCGGTACTTGTGGTTCGGACTGTCTCCAACAAGCCATAATGTTGTGAGAGTGAAATTATGTCTAAGTCCAGCTTTGGTACATTAGAAGCAACTCTGAAACTTAACCTAAGCGTTTTTCGAAGCTACTTTTTGGCTAACTTCTTATAGGAAGGTCTAGGAGCTCTGAAAATGAACGTGCGCGTCTTTCACTCTTCCCGAGGGACTTAGAAGAATTTTGTGATATTTTTTATTAAAATGGTGTATAAGGGTATATATATAAATATATTTTATGCACTGTATATGAGCTGGCGATTTCTAAGTCTGTGGTTCCGAGAGGGGGTAACCAGGCTCACTAATAAAGGTCAAGCCACTTGGCTGCCAGAATGCCCTGCTTCAGCACAGACCAGAAAGGCATTGTGATAAGCGTATCCCCGGTATAGTCAGGGGTTAATGGGAGTCGTCCCCGTCCCCCCAGTATACGGCCAGAACCATGGACCCGGTACTTGTGGTTCGGACTCTCTCCAACCAGCCATAATGTTGTGAGAGTGAAATTATGTCTAAGTCCAGCTTTGGTACATTAGAAGCAACTCTGAAACTTAACCTAAGCGTTTTTCGAAACGACTTTTTGGCTAACTTCTTATAGGAAGGTCTAGGAGCTCTGAAAATGAACGTGCACGTCTTTCACTCTTCCCGAGTGACTTAGAAGAATTTTGTGATATTTTTTATTAAATGGTGTATAAGGGTATATATATAAATATATTTTATGCACTGTATATGAGCTGGCGATTTCTAAGTCTGTGGTTCCGAGAGGGGGTAACCAGGCTCACTAATAAAGGTCAAGCCACTTGGCTGCCAGAATGCCGTGCTTCAGCACAGACCAGAAAGGCATTGTGATTAGCGTATCCCCGGTATAGTCAGGGGTTAATGAGAGTCGTCCCCGTCCCCCCCAGTATACGGCCAGAACCATGGACCCGGTACTTGTGGTTCGGACTGTCTCCAACAAGCCATAATGTTGTGAGAGTGAAATTATGTCTAAGTCCAGCTTTGGTACATTAGAAGCAACTCTGAAACTTAACCTAAGCGTTTTTCGAAGCTACTTTTTGGCTAACTTCTTATAGGAAGGTCTAGGAGCTCTGAAAATGAACGTGCGCGTCTTTCACTCTTCCCGAGGGACTTAGAAGAATTTTGTGATATTTTTTATTAAAATGGTGTATAAGGGTATATATATAAATATATTTTATGCACTGTATATGAGCTGGCGATTTCTAAGTCTGTGGTTCCGAGAGGGGGTAACCAGGCTCACTAATAAAGGTCAAGCCACTTGGCTGCCAGAATGCCCTGCTTCAGCACAGACCAGAAAGGCATTGTGATAAGCGTATCCCCGGTATAGTCAGGGGTTAATGGGAGTCGTCCCCGTCCCCCCAGTATACGGCCAGAACCATGGACCCGGTACTTGTGGTTCGGACTCTCTCCAACCAGCCATAATGTTGTGAGAGTGAAATTATGTCTAAGTCCAGCTTTGGTACATTAGAAGCAACTCTGAAACTTAACCTAAGCGTTTTTCGAAACTACTTTTTGGCTAACTTCTTATAGGAAGGTCTAGGAGCTCTGAAAATGAACGTGCGCGTCTTTCACTCTTCCCGAGGGACTTAGAAGAAATTTGTGATATTTTTTATTAAAATGGTGTATAAGGGTATATATATAAATATATTTTATGCACTGTATATGAGCTGGCGATTTCTAAGTCTGTGGTTCCGAGAGGGGGTAACCAGGCTCACTAATAAAGGTCAAGCCACTTGGCTGCCAGAATGCCCTGCTTCAGCACAGACCAGAAAGGCATTGTGATAAGCGTATCCCCGGTATAGTCAGGGGTTAATGGGAGTCGTCCCCGTCCCCCCAGTATACGGCCAGAACCATGGACCCGGTACTTGTGGTTCGGACTCTCTCCAACCAGCCATAATGTTGTGAGAGTGAAATTATGTCTAAGTCCAGCTTTGGTACATTAGAAGCAACTCTGAAACTTAACCTAAGCGTTTTTCGAAACTACTTTTTGGCTAACTTCTTATAGGAAGGTCTAGGAGCTCTGAAAATGAACGTGCGCGTCTTTCACTCTTCCCGAGTGACTTAGAAGAATTTTGTGATATTTTTTATTAAATGGTGTATAAGGGTATATATATAAATATATTTTATGCACTGTATATGAGCTGGCGATTTCTAAGTCTGTGGTTCCGAGAGGGGGTAACCAGGCTCACTAATAAAGGTCAAGCCACTTGGCTGCCAGAATGCCGTGCTTCAGCACAGACCAGAAAGGCATTGTGATTAGCGTATCCCCGGTATAGTCAGGGGTTAATGGGAGTCGTCCCCGTCCCCCCCAGTATACGGCCAGAACCATGGACCCGGTACTTGTGGTTCGGACTGTCTCCAACAAGCCATAATGTTGTGAGAGTGAAATTATGTCTAAGTCCAGCTTTGGTACATTAGAAGCAACTCTGAAACTTAACCTAAGCGTTTTTCGAAGCTACTTTTTGGCTAACTTCTTATAGGAAGGTCTAGGAGCTCTGAAAATGAACGTGCGCGTCTTTCACTCTTCCCGAGGGACTTAGAAGAATTTTGTGATATTTTTTATTAAATGGTGTATAAGGGTATATATATAAATATATTTTATGCACTGTATATGAGCTGGCGATTTCTAAGTCTGTGGTTCCGAGAGGGGGTAACCAGGCTCACTAATAAAGGTCAAGCCACTTGGCTGCCAGAATGCCCTGCTTCAGCACAGACCAGAAAGGCATTGTGATAAGCGTATCCCCGGTATAGTCAGGGGTTAATGGGAGTCGTCCCCGTCCCCCCAGTATACGGCCAGAACCATGGACCCGGTACTTGTGGTTCGGACTGTCTCCAACCAGCCATAATGTTGTGAGAGTGAAATTATGTCTAAGTCCAGCTTTGGTACATTAGAAGCAACTCTGAAACTTAACCTAAGCGTTTTTCGAAGCTACTTTTTGGCTAACTTCTTATAGGAAGGTCTAGGAGCTCTGAAAATGAACGTGCGCGCCTTTCACTCTTCCCGAGGGACTTAGAAGAATTTTGTGATATTTTTTATTAAAATGGTGTATAAGGGTATATATATAAATATATTTTATGCACTGTATATGAGCTGGCGATTTCTAAGTCTGTGGTTCCGAGAGGGGGTAACCAGGCTCACTAATAAAGGTCAAGCCACTTGGCTGCCAGAATGCCCTGCTTCAGCACAGACCAGAAAGGCATTGTGATAAGCGTATCCCCGGTATAGTCAGGGGTTAATGGGAGTCGTCCCCGTCCCCCCAGTATACGGCCAGAACCATGGACCCGGTACTTGTGGTTCGGACTGTCTCCAACCAGCCATAATGTTGTGAGAGTGAAATTATGTCTAAGTCCAGCTTTGGTACATTAGAAGCAACTCTGAAACTAAACCTAAGCGTTTTTCGAAGCTACTTTTTGGCTAACTTCTTATAGGAAGGTCTAGGAGCTCTGAAAATCAACGTGCGCGTCTTTCACTCTTCCCGAGGGACTTAGAAGAATTTTGTGATATTTTTTATTAAATGGTGTATAAGGGTATATATATAAATATATTTTATGCACTGTATATGAGCTGGCGATTTCTAAGTCTGTGGTTCCGAGAGGGGGTAACCAGGCTCACTAATAAAGGTCAAGCCACTTGGCTGCCAGAATGCCGTGCTTCAGCACAGACCAGAAAGGCATTGTGATTAGCGTATCCCCGGTATAGTCAGGGGTTAATGGGAGTCGTCCCCGTCCCCCCCAGTATACGGCCAGAACCATGGACCCGGTACTTGTGGTTCGGACTGTCTCCAACAAGCCATAATGTTGTGAGAGTGAAATTATGTCTAAGTCCAGCTTTGGTACATTAGAAGCAACTCTGAAACTTAACCTAAGCGTTTTTCGAAGCTACTTTTTGGCTAACTTCTTATAGGAAGGTCTAGGAGCTCTGAAAATGAACGTGCGCGTCTTTCACTCTTCCCGAGGGACTTAGAAGAATTTTGTGATATTTTTTATTAAAATGGTGTATAAGGGTATATATATAAATATATTTTATGCACTGTATATGAGCTGGCGATTTCTAAGTCTGTGGTTCCGAGAGGGGGTAACCAGGCTCACTAATAAAGGTCAAGCCACTTGGCTGCCAGAATGCCCTGCTTCAGCACAGACCAGAAAGGCATTGTGATAAGCGTATCCCCGGTATAGTCAGGGGTTAATGGGAGTCGTCCCCGTCCCCCCAGTATACGGCCAGAACCATGGACCCGGTACTTGTGGTTCGGACTCTCTCCAACCAGCCATAATGTTGTGAGAGTGAAATTATGTCTAAGTCCAGCTTTGGTACATTAGAAGCAACTCTGAAACTTAACCTAAGCGTTTTTCGAAACTACTTTTTGGCTAACTTCTTATAGGAAGGTCTAGGAGCTCTGAAAATGAACGTGCGCGTCTTTCACTCTTCCCGAGGGACTTAGAAGAAATTTGTGATATTTTTTATTAAAATGGTGTATAAGGGTATATATATAAATATATTTTATGCACTGTATATGAGCTGGCGATTTCTAAGTCTGTGGTTCCGAGAGGGGGTAACCAGGCTCACTAATAAAGGTCAAGCCACTTGGCTGCCAGAATGCCCTGCTTCAGCACAGACCAGAAAGGCATTGTGATAAGCGTATCCCCGGTATAGTCAGGGGTTAATGGGAGTCGTCCCCGTCCCCCCAGTATACGGCCAGAACCATGGACCCGGTACTTGTGGTTCGGACTCTCTCCAACCAGCCATAATGTTGTGAGAGTGAAATTATGTCTAAGTCCAGCTTTGGTACATTAGAAGCAACTCTGAAACTTAACCTAAGCGTTTTTCGAAACTACTTTTTGGCTAACTTCTTATAGGAAGGTCTAGGAGCTCTGAAAATGAACGTGCGCGTCTTTCACTCTTCCCGAGTGACTTAGAAGAATTTTGTGATATTTTTTATTAAATGGTGTATAAGGGTATATATATAAATATATTTTATGCACTGTATATGAGCTGGCGATTTCTAAGTCTGTGGTTCCGAGAGGGGGTAACCAGGCTCACTAATAAAGGTCAAGCCACTTGGCTGCCAGAATGCCGTGCTTCAGCACAGACCAGAAAGGCATTGTGATTAGCGTATCCCCGGTATAGTCAGGGGTTAATGGGAGTCGTCCCCGTCCCCCCCAGTATACGGCCAGAACCATGGACCCGGTACTTGTGGTTCGGACTGTCTCCAACAAGCCATAATGTTGTGAGAGTGAAATTATGTCTAAGTCCAGCTTTGGTACATTAGAAGCAACTCTGAAACTTAACCTAAGCGTTTTTCGAAGCTACTTTTTGGCTAACTTCTTATAGGAAGGTCTAGGAGCTCTGAAAATGAACGTGCGCGTCTTTCACTCTTCCCGAGGGACTTAGAAGAATTTTGTGATATTTTTTATTAAAATGGTGTATAAGGGTATATATATAAATATATTTTATGCACTGTATATGAGCTGGCGATTTCTAAGTCTGTGGTTCCGAGAGGGGGTAACCAGGCTCACTAATAAAGGTCAAGCCACTTGGCTGCCAGAATGCCCTGCTTCAGCACAGACCAGAAAGGCATTGTGATAAGCGTATCCCCGGTATAGTCAGGGGTTAATGGGAGTCGTCCCCGTCCCCCCAGTATACGGCCAGAACCATGGACCCGGTACTTGTGGTTCGGACTGTCTCCAACCAGCCATAATGTTGTGAGAGTGAAATTATGTCTAAGTCCAGCTTTGGTACATTAGAAGCAACTCTGAAACTAAACCTAAGCGTTTTTCGAAGCTACTTTTTGGCTAACTTCTTATAGGAAGGTCTAGGAGCTCTGAAAATCAACGTGCGCGTCTTTCACTCTTCCCGAGGGACTTAGAAGAATTTTGTGATATTTTTTATTAAATGGTGTATAAGGGTATATATATAAATATATTTTATGCACTGTATATGAGCTGGCGATTTCTAAGTCTGTGGTTCCGAGAGGGGGTAACCAGGCTCACTAATAAAGGTCAAGCCACTTGGCTGCCAGAATGCCCTGCTTCAGCACAGACCAGAAAGGCATTGTGATAAGCGTATCCCCGGTATAGTCAGGGGTTAATGGGAGTCGTCCCCGTCCCCCCAGTATACGGCCAGAACCATGGACCCGGTACTTGTGGTTCGGACTGTCTCCAACCAGCCATAATGTTGTGAGAGTGAAATTATGTCTAAGTCCAGCTTTGGTACATTAGAAGCAACTCTGAAACTTAACCTAAGCGTTTTTCGAAGCTACTTTTTGGCTAACTTCTTATAGGAAGGTCTAGGAGCTCTGAAAATGAACTTGCGCGTCTTTCACTCTTCCCGAGGGACTTAGAAGAATTTTGTGATATTTTTTATTAAATGGTGTATAAGGGTATATATATAAATATATTTTATGCACTGTATATGAGCTGGCGATTTCTAAGTCTGTGGTTCCGAGAGGGGGTAACCAGGCTCACTAATAAAGGTCAAGCCACTTGGCTGCCAGAATGCCCTGCTTCAGCACAGACCAGAAAGGCATTGTGATAAGCGTATCCCCGGTATAGTCAGGGGTTAATGGGAGTCGTCCCCGCCCCCCCAGTATACGGCCAGAACCATGGACCCGGTACTTGTGGTTCGGACTGTCTCCAACCAGCCATAATGTTGTGAGAGTGAAATTATGTCTAAGTCCAGCTTTGGTACATTAGAAGCAACTCTGAAACTTAACCTAAGCGTTTTTCGAAGCTACTTTTTGGCTAACTTCTTATAGGAAGGTCTAGGAGCTCTGAAAATGAACTTGCGCGTCTTTCACTCTTCCCGAGGGACTTAGAAGAATTTTGTGATATTTTTTATTAAAATGGTGTATAAGGGTATATATATAAATATATTTTATGCACTGTATATGAGCTGGCGATTTCTAAGTCTGTGGTTCCGAGAGGGGGTAACCAGGCTCACTAATAAAGGTCAAGCCACTTGGCTGCCAGAATGCCCTGCTTCAGCACAGACCAGAAAGGCATTGTGATAAGCGTATCCCCGGTATAGTCAGGGGTTAATGGGAGTCGTCCCCGTCCCCCCAGTATACGGCCAGAACCATGGACCCGGTACTTGTGGTTCGGACTGTCTCCAACCAGCCATAATGTTGTGAGAGTGAAATTATGTCTAAGTCCAGCTTTGGTACATTAGAAGCAACTCTGAAACTTAACCTAAGCGTTTTTCGAAGCTACTTTTTGGCTAACTTCTTATAGGAAGGTCTAGGAGCTCTGAAAATGAACGTGCGCGTCTTTCACTCTTCCCGAGGGACTTAGAAGAATTTTGTGATATTTTTTATTAAAATGGTGTATAAGGGTATATATATAAATATATTTTATGCACTGTATATGAGCTGGCGATTTCTAAGTCTGTGGTTCCGAGAGGGGGTAACCAGGCTCACTAATAAAGGTCAAGCCACTTGGCTGCCAGAATGCCCTGCTTCAGCACAGACCAGAAAGGCATTGTGATAAGCGTATCCCCGGTATAGTCAGGGGTTAATGGGAGTCGTCCCCGTCCCTCCAGTATACGGCCAGAACCATGGACCCGGTACTTGTGGTTCGGACTCTCTCCAACCAGCCATAATGTTGTGAGAGTGAAATTATGTCTAAGTCCAGCTTTGGTACATTAGAAGCAACTCTGAAACTTAACCTAAGCGTTTTTCGAAGCTACTTTTTGGCTAACTTCTTATAGGAAGGTCTAGGAGCTCTGAAAATGAACGTGCGCGTCTTTCACTCTTCCCGAGGGACTTAGAAGAATTTTGTGATATTTTTTATTAAATTGTGTATAAGGGTATATATATAAATATATTTTATGCACTGTATATGAGCTGGCGATTTCTAAGTCTGTGGTTCCGAGAGGGGGTAACCAGGCTCACTAATAAAGGTCAAGCCACTTGGCTGCCAGAATGCCCTGCTTCAGCACAGACCAGAAAGGCATTGTGATAAGCGTATCCCCGGTATAGTCAGGGGTTAATGGGAGTCGTCCCCGTCCCCCCAGTATACGGCCAGAACCATGGACCCGGTACTTGTGGTTCGGACTGTCTCCAACCAGCCATAATGTTGTGAGAGTGAAATTATGTCTAAGTCCAGCTTTGGTACATTAGAAGCAACTCTGAAACTTAACCTAAGCGTTTTTCGAAGCTACTTTTTGGCTAACTTCTTATAGGAAGGTCTAGGAGCTCTGAAAATGAACGTGCGCGTCTTTCACTCTTCCCGAGGGACTTAGAAGAATTTTGTGATATTTTTTATTAAAATGGTGTATAAGGGTATATATATAAATATATTTTATGCACTGTATATGAGCTGGCGATTTCTAAGTCTGTGGTTCCGAGAGGGGGTAACCAGGCTCACTAATAAAGGTCAAGCCACTTGGCTGCCAGAATGCCCTGCTTCAGCACAGACCAGAAAGGCATTGTGATAAGCGTATACCCGGTATAGTCAGGGGTTAATGGGAGTCGTCCCCGTCCCCCCAGTATACGGCCAGAACCATGGACCCGGTACTTGTGGTTCGGACTCTCTCCAACCAGCCATAATGTTGTGAGAGTGAAATTATGTCTAAGTCCAGCTTTGGTACATTAGAAGCAACTCTGAAACTTAACCTAAGCGTTTTTCGAAGCTACTTTTTGGCTAACTTCTTATAGGAAGGTCTAGGAGCTCTGAAAATGAACGTGCGCGTCTTTCACTCTTCCCGAGGGACTTAGAAGAATTTTGTGATATTTTTTATTAAATGGTGTTTAAGGGTATATATATAAATATATTTTATGCACTGTATATGAGCTGGCGATTTCTAAGTCTGTGGTTCCGAGAGGGGGTAACCAGGCTCACTAATAAAGGTCAAGCCACTTGGCTGCCAGAATGCCCTGCTTCAGCACAGACCAGAAAGGCATTGTGATAAGCGTATCCCCGGTATAGTCAGGGGTTAATGGGAGTCGTCCCCGTCCCCCCAGTATAAGGCCAGAACCATGGACCCGGTACTTGTGGTTCGGACTGTCTCCAACCAGCCATAATGTTGTGAGAGTGAAATTATGTCTAAGTCCAGCTTTGGTACATTAGAAGCAACTCTGAAACTTAACCTAAGCGTTTTTCGAAGCTACTTTTTGGCTAACTTCTTATAGGAAGGTCTAGGAGCTCTGAAAATGTACGTGCGCGTCTTTCACTCTTCCCGAGGGACTTAGAAGAATTTTGTGATATTTTTTATTAAATGGTGTATAAGGGTATATATATAAATATATTTTATGCACTGTATATGAGCTGGCGATTTCTAAGTCTGTGGTTCCGAGAGGGGGTAACCAGGCTCACTAATAAAGGTCAAGCCACTTGGCTGCCAGAATGCCCTGCTTCAGCACAGACCAGAAAGGCATTGTGATAAGCGTATCCCCGGTATAGTCAGGGGTTAATGGGAGTCGTCCCCGTCCCCCCAGTATACGGCCAGAACCATGGACCCGGTACTTGTGGTTCGGACTGTCTCCAACCAGCCATAATGTTGTGAGAGTGAAATTATGTCTAAGTCCAGCTTTGGTACATTAGAAGCAACTCTGAAACTTAACCTAAGCGTTTTTCGAAGCTACTTTTTGGCTAACTTCTTATAGGAAGGTCTAGGAGCTCTGAAAATGAACGTGCGCGTCTTTCACTCTTCCCGAGGGACTTAGAAGAATTTTGTGATATTTTTTATTAAAATGGTGTACTGTATAAGGGTATATATATAAATATATTTTATGCACTGTATATGAGCTGGCGATTTCTAAGTCTGTGGTTCCGAGAGGGGGTAACCAGGCTCACTAATAAAGGTCAAGCCACTTCAACAGGTCAACAGGAAGGGAGAAAAAGTACTTTCTACCCATTTTTAGGTTCAGCGGTAAAACGGCAAGTTTCTATGGAACTGCATCTCAGCTTGTGACTGTGGTTTTCCCGGTCACACAAAAATGCTGAAATTCGACTTATACAGTGTTTTTGCTTATTAAACTTGATGAATTCTCTCCTCTTGACTGTAGAATAGTGTGTAAAGCAAAGCACAATACATTCCTATGTGTAGAAGCAAAGATATACGCGATTTCACAATGTGTTCCCAAAACAGCTGTGAGCAACTTTTTTACACAACGTTAACAACACATTTGAAGCTCAATATTTCATGGGCTGAAGCGGGGAAGATAGAAAACGTGTGCCCTGTAAAGGCGAAGTCTGTGGCATTAACAGGAAGGGAGAAAAAGTACTTTCTACCCATTTTTAGGTTCAGCGGTAAAATGGCAAGTTTCTATGGAACTGCATCTCGGCTTGTGACTGTGGTTTTCCCGGTCACACAAAAATGCTGAAATTCGACTTATACAGTGTTTTTGCTAATTAAACTTGATGAATTCTCTCCTCTTGACTGTAGAATAGTGTGTAAAGCAAAGCACAATACATTGCTATGTGTAGAAGCAAAGATATACGCGATTTCACAATGTGTTCCTAGAACAGCTGTGAGCAACTTTTTTACACCACGTTAACAACACATTTGAAGCTCAATATTTCATGGGCTGAAGCGGGGAAGATAGAAAACGTGTGCCCTGTAAAGGCGAAGTCTGTGGCATTAACAGGAAGGGAGAAAAAGTACTTTCTACCCATTTTTAGGTTCAGCGGTAAAATGGCAAGTTTCTATGGAACTGCATCTCGGCTTGTGACTGTTGTTTTCCCGGTCACACAAAAATGCTGAAATTCGACATATACAGTGTTTTTGCTTATTAAACTTGATGAATTCTCTCCTCTTGACTGTAGAATAGTGTGTAAAGCAAAGCACAATACATTGCTATGTGTAGAAGCAAAGATATACGCGATTTCACAATGTGTTCCTAGAACAGCTGTGAGCAACTTTTTTACACAACGTTAACAACACATTTGAAGCTCAATATTTCATGGGCTGAAGCGGGGAAGATAGAAAACGTGTGCCCTGTAAAGGCGAAGTCTGTGGCATTAACAGGAAGGGAGAAAAAGTACTTTCTACCCATTTTTAGGTTCAGCGGTAAAATGGCAAGTTTCTATGGAACTGCATCTCGGCTTGTGACTGTGGTTTTCCCGGTCACACAAAAATGCTGAAATTCGACTTATACAGTGTTTTTGCTTATTAAACTTGATGAATTCTCTCCTCTTGACTGTAGAATAGTGTGTAAAGCAAAGCACAATACATTCCTATGTGTAGAAGAAAAGATATACGCGATTTCACAATGTGTTCCTAGAACAGCTGTGAGCAACTTTTTTACACAAAGTTAACAACACATTTGAAGCTCAATATTTCATGGGCTGAAGCGGGGAAGATAGAAAACGTGTGCCCTGTAAAGGCGAAGTCTGTGGCATTAACAGGAAGGGAGTAAAAGTACTTTCTACCCATTTTTAGGTTCAGCGGTAAAATGGCAAGTTTCTATGGAACTGCATCTCGTCTTGTGACTGTGGTTTTCCCGGTCACACAAAAATGCTGAAATTCGACTTATACAGTGTTTTTGCTTATTAAACTTGATGAATTCTCTCCTCTTGACTGTAGAATAGTGTGTAAAGCAAAGCACAATACATTCCTATGTGTTGAAGCAAAGATATACGCGATTTCACAATGTGTTCCTAGAACAGCTGTGAGCAACTTTTTTACACAATGTTAACAACACATTTGAAGCTCAATATTTCATGGGCTGAAGCGAGGAAGATAGAAAACGTGTGCCCTGTAAAGGCGAAGTCTGTGGCATTAACAGGAAGGGAGAAAAAGTACTTTCTACCCATTTTTAGGTTCAGCGGTAAAATGGCAAGTTTCTATGGAACTGCATCTCGGCTTGTGACTGTGGTTTTCCCGGTCACACAAAAATGCTGAAATTCGACTTATACAGTGTTTTTGCTTATTAAACTTGATGAATTCTCTCCTCTTGACTGTAGAATAGTGTGTAAAGCAAAGCACAATACATTCCTATGTGTAGAAGCAAAGATATACGCGATTTCACAATGTGTTCCCAAAACAGCTGTGAGCAACTTTTTTACACAACGTTAACAACACATTTGAAGCTCAATATTTCATGGGCTGAAGCGGGGAAGATAGAAAACGTGTGCCCTGTAAAGGCGAAGTCTGTGGCATTAACAGGAAGGGAGAAAAAGTACTTTCTACCCATTTTTAGGTTCAGCGGTAAAATGGCAAGTTTCTATGGAACTGCATCTCGGCTTGTGACTGTGGTTTTCCCGGTCACACAAAAATGCTGAAATTCGACTTATACAGTGTTTTTGCTTATTAAACTTGATGAATTCTCTCCTCTTGACTGTAGAATAGTGTGTAAAGCAAAGCACAATACATTGCTATGTGTAGAAGCAAAGATATACGCGATTTCACAATGTGTTCCTAGAACAGCTGTGAGCAACTTTTTTACACCACGTTAACAACACATTTGAAGCTCAATATTTCATGGGCTGAAGCGGGGAAGATAGAAAACGTGTGCCCTGTAAAGGCGAAGTCTGTGGCATTAACAGGAAGGGAGAAAAAGTACTTTCTACCCATTTTTAGGTTCAGCGGTAAAATGGCAAGTTTCTATGGAACTGCATCTCGGCTTGTGACTGTGGTTTTCCCGGTCACACAAAAATGCTGAAATTCGACTTATACAGTGTTTTTGCTTATTAAACTTGATGAATTCTCTCCTCTTGACTGTAGAATAGTGTGTAAAGCAAAGCACAATACATTGCTATGTGTAGAAGCAAAGATATACGCGATTTCACAATGTGTTCCCAAAACAGCTGTGAGCAACTTTTTTACACAACGTTAACAACACATTTGAAGCTCAATATTTCATGGGCTGAAGCGGGGAAGATAGAAAACGTGTGCCCTGTAAAGGCGAAGTCTGTGGCATTAACAGGAAGGGAGAAAAAGTACTTTCTACCCATTTTTAGGTTCAGCAAAAAAATGGCAAGTTTCTATGGAACTGCATCTCGGCTTGTGACTGTGGTTTTCCCGGTCACACAAAAATGCTGAAATTCGACATATACAGTGTTTTTGCTTATTAAACTTGATGAATTCTCTCCTCTTGACTGTAGAATAGTGTGTAAAGCAAAGCACAATACATTGCTATGTGTAGAAGCAAACATATACGCGATTTCACAATGTGTTCCTAGAACAGCTGTGAGCAACTTTTTTACACAATGTTAACAACACATTTGAAGCTCAATATTTCATGGGCTGAAGCGGGGAAGATAGAAAACGTGTGCCCTGTAAAGGCGAAGTCTGTGGCATTAACAGGAAGGGAGAAAAAGTACTTTCTACCCATTTTTAGGTTCCGCGGTAAAATGGCAAGTTCCTATGGAACTGAATCTCGGCTTGTGACTGTGGTTTTCCCGGTCACACAAAAATGCTGAAATTCGACTTATACAGAGTTTTTGCTTATTAAACTTGATGGATTCTCACCTCTTGACTGTAGAATAGTGTGTAAAGCAAAGCACAATACATTGCTATGTGTAGAAGCAAAGATATACGCGATTTCACAATGTGTTCCTAGAACAGCTGTGAGCAACTTTTTTACACAACGTTAACAACACATTTGAAGCTCAATATTTCATGGGCTGAAGCGGGGAAGATAGAAAACGTGTGCCCTGTAAAGGCGAAGTCTGTGGCATTAACAGGAAGGGAGAAAAAGTACTTTCTACCCATTTTTAGGTTCAGCGGTAAAATGGCAAGTTTCTATGGAACTGCATCTCGACTTGTGACTGTGGTTTTCCCGGTCACACAAAAATGCTGAAATTCGACTTATACAGTGTTTTTGCTTATTAAACTTGATGAATTCTCTCCTCTTGACTGTAGAATAGTGTGTAAAGCAAAGCACAATACATTCCTATGTGTAGAAGAAAAGATATACGCGATTTCACAATGTGTTCCTAGAACAGCTGTGAGCAACTTTTTTACACAAAGTTAACAACACATTTGAAGCTCAATATTTCATGGGCTGAAGCGGGGAAGATAGAAAACGTGTGCCCTGTAAAGGCGAAGTCTGTGGCATTAACAGGAAGGGAGAAAAAGTACTTTCTACCCATTTTTAGGTTCAGCGGTAAAATGGCAAGTTTCTATGGAACTGCATCTCGGCTTGTGACTGTGGTTTTCCCGGTCACACAAAAATGCTGAAATTCGACTTATACAGTGTTTTTGCTTATTAAACTTGATGAATTCTCTCCTCTTGACTGTAGAATAGTGTGTAAAGCAAAGCACAATACATTCCTATGTGTTGAAGCAAAGATATACGCGATTTCACAATGTGTTCCTAGAACAACTGTGAGCAACTTTTTTACACAATGTTAACAACACATTTGAAGCTCAATATTTCATGGGCTGAAGCGAGGAAGATAGAAAACGTGTGCCCTGTAAAGGCGAAGTCTGTGGCATTAACAGGAAGGGTAAAAAAGTACTTTCTACCCATTTTTAGGTTCAGCGGTAAAATGGCAAGTTTCTATGGAACTGCATCTCGTCTTGTGACTGTGGTTTTCCCGGTCACACAATAATGCTGAAAATCGACTTATACAGTGTTTTTGCTTATTAAACTTGATGAATTCTCTCCTCTTGACTGTAGAATAGTGTGTAAAGCAAAGCACAATACATTGTTATGTGTAGAAGCAAAGATATACGCGATTTCACAATGTGTTCCTAGAACAGCTGTGAGCAACTTTTTTACACAATGTTAACAACACATTTGAAGCTCAATATTTCATGGGCTGAAGCGGGGAAGATAGAAAACGTGTGCCCTGTAAAGGCGAAGTCTGTGGCATTAACAGGAAGGGAGAAAAAGTACTTTCTACCCATTTTTAGGTTCAGCGGTAAAATGGCAAGTTTCTATGGAACTGCATCTCGGATTGTGACTGTGGTTTTCCCGGTCACACAAAAATGCTGAAATTCGACTTATACAGTGTTTTTGCTAATTAAACTTGATGAATTCTCTCCTCTTGACTGTAGAATGGTGTGTAAAGCAAAGCACAATACATTCCTATGTGTAGAAGCAAAGATATACGCGATTTCACAATGTGTTCCTAGAACAGCTGTGAGCAACTTTTTTACACCACGTTAACAACACATTTGAAGCTCAATATTTCATGGGCTGAAGCGGGGAAGATAGAAAACGTGTGCCCTGTAAAGGCGAAGTCTGTGGCATTAACAGGAAGGGAGAAAAAGTACTTTCTACCCATTTTTAGGTTCAGCGGTAAAATGGCAAGTTTCTATGGAACTGCATCTCGGCTTGTGACTGTGGTTTTCCCGGTCACACAAAAATGCTGAAATTCGACTTATACAGTGTTTTTGCTTATTAAACTTGATGAATTCTCTCCTCTTGACTGTAGAATAGTGTGTAAAGCAAAGCACAATACATTGCTATGTGCAGAAGCAAAAATATACGCGATTTCACAATGTGTTCCTAGAACAGCTGTGAGCAACTTTTTTACACCACGTTAACAACAGATTTGAAGCTCAATATTTCATGGGCTGAAGCGGGGAAGATAGAAAACGTGTGCCCTGTAAAGGCGAAGTCTGTGGCATTAACAGGAAGGGAGAAAAAGTACTTTCTACCCATTTTTAGGTTCAGCGGTAAAATGGCAAGTTTCTATGGAACTGCATCTCGGCTTGTGACTGTGGTTTTCCCGGTCACACAAAAATGCTGAAATTCGACTTATACAGTGTTTTTGCTTATTAAACTTGATGAATTCTCTCCTCTTGACTGTAGAATAGTGTGTAAAGCAAAGCACAATACATTGCTATGTGCAGAAGCAAAAATATACGCGATTTCACAATGTGTTCCTAGAACAGCTGTGAGCAACTTTTTTACACCACGTTAACAACACATTTGAAGCTCAATATTTCATGGGCTGAAGCGGGGAAGATAGAAAACGTGTGCCCTTTAAAGGCGAAGTCTGTGGCATTAACAGGAAGGGAGAAAAAGTACTTTCTACCCATTTTTAGGTTCAGCGGTAAAATGGCAAGTTTCTATGGAACTGCATCTCGGCTTGTGACTGTGGTTTTCCCGGTCACACAAAAATGCTGAAATTCGACGTATACAGTGTTTTTGCTTATTAAACTTGATGAATTCTCTCCTCTTGACTGTAGAATAGTGTGTAAAGCAAAGCACAATACATTCCTATGTGTAGAAGAAAAGATATACGCGATTTCACAATGTGTTCCTAGAACAGCTGTGAGCAACTTTTTTACACAAAGTTAACAACACATTTGAAGCTCAATATTTCATGGGCTGAAGCGGGGAAGATAGAAAACGTGTGCCCTGTAAAGGCGAAGTCTGTGGCATTAACAGGAAGGGAGAAAAAGTACTTTCTACCCATTTTTAGGTTCAGCGGTAAAATGGCAAGTTTCTATGGAACTGCATCTCGGCTTGTGACTGTGGTTTTCCCGGTCACACAAAAATGCTGAAATTCGACTTATACAGTGTTTTTGCTTATTAAACTTGATGAATTCTCTCCTCTTGACTGTAGAATAGTGTGTAAAGCAAAGCACAATACATTCCTATGTGTTGAAGCAAAGATATACGCGATTTCACAATGTGTTCCTAGAACAACTGTGAGCAACTTTTTTACACAATGTTAACAACACATTTGAAGCTCAATATTTCATGGGCTGAAGCGGGGAAGATAGAAAACGTGTGCCCTGTAAAGGCGAAGTCTGTGGCATTAACAGGAAGGGAGAAAAAGTACTTTCTACCCATTTTTAGGTTCAGCGGTAAAATGGCAAGTTTCTATGGAACTGCATCTCGTCTTGTGACTGTGGTTTTCCCGGTCACACAATAATGCTGAAATTCGACTTATACAGTGTTTTTGCTTATTAAACTTGATGAATTCTCTCCTCTTGACTGTAGAATAGTGTGTAAAGCAAAGCACAATACATTGTTATGTGTAGAAGCAAAGATATACGCGATTTCACAATGTGTTCCTAGAACAGCTGTGAGCAACTTTTTTACACAATGTTAACAACACATTTGAAGCTCAATATTTCATGGGCTGAAGCGGGGAAGATAGAAAACGTGTGCCCTGTAAAGGCGAAGTCTGTGGCATTAACAGGAAGGGAGAAAAAGTACTTTCTACCCATTTTTAGGTTCAGCGGTAAAATGGCAAGTTTCTATGGAACTGCATCTCGGCTTGTGACTGTGGTTTTCCCGGTCACACAAAAATGCTGAAATTCGACTTATACAGTGTTTTTGCTTATTAAACTTGATGAATTCTCTCCTCTTGACTGTAGAATAGTGTGTAAAGCAAAGCACAATACATTGCTATGTGCAGAAGCAAAAATATACGCGATTTCACAATGTGTTCCTAGAACAGCTGTGAGCAACTTTTTTACACCACGTTAACAACACATTTGAAGCTCAATATTTCATGGGCTGAAGCGGGGAAGATAGAAAACGTGTGCCCTGTAAAGGCGAAGTCTGTGGCATTAACAGGAAGGGAGAAAAAGTACTTTCTACCCATTTTTAGGTTCAGCGGTAAAATGGCAAGTTTCTATGGAACTGCATCTCGGCTTGTGACTGTGGTTTTCCCGGTCACACAAAAATGCTGAAATTCGACTTATACAGTGTTTTTGCTTATTAAACTTGATGAATTCTCTCCTCTTGACTGTAGAATAGTGTGTAAAGCAAAGCACAATACATTCCTATGTGTAGAAGCAAAGATATACGCGATTTCACAATGTGTTCCTAGAACAGCTGTGAGCAACTTTTTTACACCACGTTAACAACACATTTGAAGCTCAATATTTCATGGGCTGAAGCGGGGAAGATAGAAAACGTGTGCCCTGTAAAGGCGAAGTCTGTGGCATTAACAGGAAGGGAGAAAAAGTACTTTCTACCCATTTTTAGGTTCAGCGGTAAAATGGCAAGTTTCTATGGAACTGCATCTCGGCTTGTGACTGTGGTTTTCCCGGTCACACAAAAATGCTGAAATTCGACTTATACAGTGTTTTTGCTTATTAAACTTGATGAATTCTCTCCTCTTGACTGTAGAATAGTGTGTAAAGCAAAGCACAATACATTGCTATGTGTAGAAGCAAAGATATACGCGATTTCACAATGTGTTCCTAGAACAGCTGTGAGCAACTTTTTTACACCACGTTAACAACACATTTGAAGCTCAATATTTCATGGGCTGAAGCGGGGAAGATAGAAAACGTGTGCCCTGTAAAGGCGAAGTCTGTGGCATTAACAGGAAGGGAGAAAAAGTACTTTCTACCCATTTTTAGGTTCAGCGGTAAAATGGCAAGTTTCTATGGAACTGCATCTCGGCTTGTGACTGTGGTTTTCCCGGTCACACAAAAATGCTGAAATTCGACTTATACAGTGTTTTTGCTTATTAAACTTGATGAATTCTCTCCTCTTGACTGTAGAATAGTGTGTAAAGCAAAGCACAATACATTGCTATGTGTAGAAGCAAAGATATACGCGATTTCACAATGTGTTCCCAAAACAGCTGTGAGCAACTTTTTTACACAACGTTAACAACACATTTGAAGCTCAATATTTCATGGGCTGAAGCGGGGAAGATAGAAAACGTGTGCCCTGTAAAGGCGAAGTCTGTGGCATTAACAGGAAGGGAGAAAAAGTACTTTCTACCCATTTTTAGGTTCCGCGGTAAAATGGCAAGTTCCTATGGAACTGAATCTCGGCTTGTGACTGTGGTTTTCCCGGTCACACAAAAATGCTGAAATTCGACTTATACAGAGTTTTTGCTTATTAAACTTGATGGATTCTCACCTCTTGACTGTAGAATAGTGTGTAAAGCAAAGCACAATACATTGCTATGTGTAGAAGCAAAGATATACGCGATTTCACAATGTGTTCCTAGAACAGCTGTGAGCAACTTTTTTACACAACGTTAACAACACATTTGAAGCTCAATATTTCATGGGCTGAAGCGGGGAAGATAGAAAACGTGTGCCCTGTAAAGGCGAAGTCTGTGGCATTAACAGGAAGGGAGAAAAAGTACTTTCTACCCATTTTTAGGTTCAGCGGTAAAATGGCAAGTTTCTATGGAACTGCATCTCGACTTGTGACTGTGGTTTTCCCGGTCACACAAAAATGCTGAAATTCGACTTATACAGTGTTTTTGCTTATTAAACTTGATGAATTCTCTCCTCTTGACTGTAGAATAGTGTGTAAAGCAAAGCACAATACATTCCTATGTGTAGAAGAAAAGATATACGCGATTTCACAATGTGTTCCTAGAACAGCTGTGAGCAACTTTTTTACACAAAGTTAACAACACATTTGAAGCTCAATATTTCATGGGCTGAAGCGGGGAAGATAGAAAACGTGTGCCCTGTAAAGGCGAAGTCTGTGGCATTAACAGGAAGGGAGAAAAAGTACTTTCTACCCATTTTTAGGTTCAGCGGTAAAATGGCAAGTTTCTATGGAACTGCATCTCGGCTTGTGACTGTGGTTTTCCCGGTCACACAAAAATGCTGAAATTCGACTTATACAGTGTTTTTGCTTATTAAACTTGATGAATTCTCTCCTCTTGACTGTAGAATAGTGTGTAAAGCAAAGCACAATACATTCCTATGTGTTGAAGCAAAGATATACGCGATTTCACAATGTGTTCCTAGAACAACTGTGAGCAACTTTTTTACACAATGTTAACAACACATTTGAAGCTCAATATTTCATGGGCTGAAGCGAGGAAGATAGAAAACGTGTGCCCTGTAAAGGCGAAGTCTGTGGCATTAACAGGAAGGGTAAAAAAGTACTTTCTACCCATTTTTAGGTTCAGCGGTAAAATGGCAAGTTTCTATGGAACTGCATCTCGTCTTGTGACTGTGGTTTTCCCGGTCACACAATAATGCTGAAAATCGACTTATACAGTGTTTTTGCTTATTAAACTTGATGAATTCTCTCCTCTTGACTGTAGAATAGTGTGTAAAGCAAAGCACAATACATTGTTATGTGTAGAAGCAAAGATATACGCGATTTCACAATGTGTTCCTAGAACAGCTGTGAGCAACTTTTTTACACAATGTTAACAACACATTTGAAGCTCAATATTTCATGGGCTGAAGCGGGGAAGATAGAAAACGTGTGCCCTGTAAAGGCGAAGTCTGTGGCATTAACAGGAAGGGAGAAAAAGTACTTTCTACCCATTTTTAGGTTCAGCGGTAAAATGGCAAGTTTCTATGGAACTGCATCTCGGATTGTGACTGTGGTTTTCCCGGTCACACAAAAATGCTGAAATTCGACTTATACAGTGTTTTTGCTAATTAAACTTGATGAATTCTCTCCTCTTGACTGTAGAATGGTGTGTAAAGCAAAGCACAATACATTCCTATGTGTAGAAGCAAAGATATACGCGATTTCACAATGTGTTCCTAGAACAGCTGTGAGCAACTTTTTTACACCACGTTAACAACACATTTGAAGCTCAATATTTCATGGGCTGAAGCGGGGAAGATAGAAAACGTGTGCCCTGTAAAGGCGAAGTCTGTGGCATTAACAGGAAGGGAGAAAAAGTACTTTCTACCCATTTTTAGGTTCAGCGGTAAAATGGCAAGTTTCTATGGAACTGCATCTCGGCTTGTGACTGTGGTTTTCCCGGTCACACAAAAATGCTGAAATTCGACTTATACAGTGTTTTTGCTTATTAAACTTGATGAATTCTCTCCTCTTGACTGTAGAATAGTGTGTAAAGCAAAGCACAATACATTGCTATGTGCAGAAGCAAAAATATACGCGATTTCACAATGTGTTCCTAGAACAGCTGTGAGCAACTTTTTTACACCACGTTAACAACAGATTTGAAGCTCAATATTTCATGGGCTGAAGCGGGGAAGATAGAAAACGTGTGCCCTGTAAAGGCGAAGTCTGTGGCATTAACAGGAAGGGAGAAAAAGTACTTTCTACCCATTTTTAGGTTCAGCGGTAAAATGGCAAGTTTCTATGGAACTGCATCTCGGCTTGTGACTGTGGTTTTCCCGGTCACACAAAAATGCTGAAATTCGACTTATACAGTGTTTTTGCTTATTAAACTTGATGAATTCTCTCCTCTTGACTGTAGAATAGTGTGTAAAGCAAAGCACAATACATTGCTATGTGCAGAAGCAAAAATATACGCGATTTCACAATGTGTTCCTAGAACAGCTGTGAGCAACTTTTTTACACCACGTTAACAACACATTTGAAGCTCAATATTTCATGGGCTGAAGCGGGGAAGATAGAAAACGTGTGCCCTTTAAAGGCGAAGTCTGTGGCATTAACAGGAAGGGAGAAAAAGTACTTTCTACCCATTTTTAGGTTCAGCGGTAAAATGGCAAGTTTCTATGGAACTGCATCTCGGCTTGTGACTGTGGTTTTCCCGGTCACACAAAAATGCTGAAATTCGACGTATACAGTGTTTTTGCTTATTAAACTTGATGAATTCTCTCCTCTTGACTGTAGAATAGTGTGTAAAGCAAAGCACAATACATTCCTATGTGTAGAAGAAAAGATATACGCGATTTCACAATGTGTTCCTAGAACAGCTGTGAGCAACTTTTTTACACAAAGTTAACAACACATTTGAAGCTCAATATTTCATGGGCTGAAGCGGGGAAGATAGAAAACGTGTGCCCTGTAAAGGCGAAGTCTGTGGCATTAACAGGAAGGGAGAAAAAGTACTTTCTACCCATTTTTAGGTTCAGCGGTAAAATGGCAAGTTTCTATGGAACTGCATCTCGGCTTGTGACTGTGGTTTTCCCGGTCACACAAAAATGCTGAAATTCGACTTATACAGTGTTTTTGCTTATTAAACTTGATGAATTCTCTCCTCTTGACTGTAGAATAGTGTGTAAAGCAAAGCACAATACATTCCTATGTGTTGAAGCAAAGATATACGCGATTTCACAATGTGTTCCTAGAACAACTGTGAGCAACTTTTTTACACAATGTTAACAACACATTTGAAGCTCAATATTTCATGGGCTGAAGCGGGGAAGATAGAAAACGTGTGCCCTGTAAAGGCGAAGTCTGTGGCATTAACAGGAAGGGAGAAAAAGTACTTTCTACCCATTTTTAGGTTCAGCGGTAAAATGGCAAGTTTCTATGGAACTGCATCTCGTCTTGTGACTGTGGTTTTCCCGGTCACACAATAATGCTGAAATTCGACTTATACAGTGTTTTTGCTTATTAAACTTGATGAATTCTCTCCTCTTGACTGTAGAATAGTGTGTAAAGCAAAGCACAATACATTGTTATGTGTAGAAGCAAAGATATACGCGATTTCACAATGTGTTCCTAGAACAGCTGTGAGCAACTTTTTTACACAATGTTAACAACACATTTGAAGCTCAATATTTCATGGGCTGAAGCGGGGAAGATAGAAAACGTGTGCCCTGTAAAGGCGAAGTCTGTGGCATTAACAGGAAGGGAGAAAAAGTACTTTCTACCCATTTTTAGGTTCAGCGGTAAAATGGCAAGTTTCTATGGAACTGCATCTCGGCTTGTGACTGTGGTTTTCCCGGTCACACAAAAATGCTGAAATTCGACTTATACAGTGTTTTTGCTTATTAAACTTGATGAATTCTCTCCTCTTGACTGTAGAATAGTGTGTAAAGCAAAGCACAATACATTGCTATGTGCAGAAGCAAAAATATACGCGATTTCACAATGTGTTCCTAGAACAGCTGTGAGCAACTTTTTTACACCACGTTAACAACACATTTGAAGCTCAATATTTCATGGGCTGAAGCGGGGAAGATAGAAAACGTGTGCCCTGTAAAGGCGAAGTCTGTGGCATTAACAGGAAGGGAGAAAAAGTACTTTCTACCCATTTTTAGGTTCAGCGGTAAAATGGCAAGTTTCTATGGAACTGCATCTCGGCTTGTGACTGTGGTTTTCCCGGTCACACAAAAATGCTGAAATTCGACTTATACAGTGTTTTTGCTTATTAAACTTGATGAATTCTCTCCTCTTGACTGTAGAATAGTGTGTAAAGCAAAGCACAATACATTCCTATGTGTAGAAGCAAAGATATACGCGATTTCACAATG
Organism: Ascaphus truei; assembly: GCF_040206685.1. Lineage (NCBI taxonomy): Eukaryota > Metazoa > Chordata > Amphibia > Anura > Ascaphidae > Ascaphus > Ascaphus truei. Next base: position 52,533 of record NW_027454313.1, read on the forward strand.
TGTTCCTAGAACAGCTGTGAGCAACTTTTTTACACCACGTTAACAACACATTTGAAGCTCAATATTTCATGGGCTGAAGCGGGGAAGATAGAAAACGTGTGCCCTGTAAAGGCGAAGTCTGTGGCATTAACAGGAAGGGAGAAAAAGTACTTTCTACCCATTTTTAGGTTCAGCGGTAAAATGGCAAGTTTCTATGGAACTGCATCTCGGCTTGTGACTGTGGTTTTCCCGGTCACACAAAAATGCTGAAATTCGACTTATACAGTGTTTTTGCTTATTAAACTTGATGAATTCTCTCCTCTTGACTGTAGAATAGTGTGTAAAGCAAAGCACAATACATTGCTATGTGCAGAAGCAAAAATATACGCGATTTCACAATGTGTTCCTAGAACAGCTGTGAGCAACTTTTTTACACCACGTTAACAACAGATTTGAAGCTCAATATTTCATGGGCTGAAGCGGGGAAGATAGAAAACGTGTGCCCTGTAAAGGCGAAGTCTGTGGCATTAACAGGAAGGGAGAAAAAGTACTTTCTACCCATTTTTAGGTTCAGCGGTAAAATGGCAAGTTTCTATGGAACTGCATCTCGGCTTGTGACTGTGGTTTTCCCGGTCACACAAAAATGCTGAAATTCGACTTATACAGTGTTTTTGCTTATTAAACTTGATGAATTCTCTCCTCTTGACTGTAGAATAGTGTGTAAAGCAAAGCACAATACATTGCTATGTGCAGAAGCAAAAATATACGCGATTTCACAATGTGTTCCTAGAACAGCTGTGAGCAACTTTTTTACACCACGTTAACAACACATTTGAAGCTCAATATTTCATGGGCTGAAGCGGGGAAGATAGAAAACGTGTGCCCTTTAAAGGCGAAGTCTGTGGCATTAACAGGAAGGGAGAAAAAGTACTTTCTACCCATTTTTAGGTTCAGCGGTAAAATGGCAAGTTTCTATGGAACTGCATCTCGGCTTGTGACTGTGGTTTTCCCGGTCACACAAAAATGCTGAAATTCGACTTATACAGTGTTTTTGCTTATTAAACTTGATGAATTCTCTCCTCTTGACTGTAGAATAGTGTGTAAAGCAAAGCACAATACATTCCTATGTGTAGAAGAAAAGATATACGCGATTTCACAATGTGTTCCTAGAACAGCTGTGAGCAACTTTTTTACACAAAGTTAACAACACATTTGAAGCTCAATATTTCATGGGCTGAAGCGGGGAAGATAGAAAACGTGTGCCCTGTAAAGGCGAAGTCTGTGGCATTAACAGGAAGGGTAAAAAAGTACTTTCTACCCATTTTTAGGTTCAGAGGTAAAATGGCAAGTTTCTATGGAACTGCATCTCGGCTTGTGACTGTGGTTTTCCCGGTCACACAATAATGCTGAAAATCGACTTATACAGTGTTTTTGCTTATTAAACTTGATGAATTCTCTCCTCTTGACTGTAGAATAGTGTGTAAAGCAAAGCACAATACATTGTTATGTGTAGAAGCAAAGATATACGCGATTTCACAATGTGTTCCTAGAACAGCTGTGAGCAACTTTTTTACACAATGTTAACAACACATTTGAAGCTCAATATTTCATGGGCTGAAGCGGGGAAGATAGAAAACGTGTGCCCTGTAAAGGCGAAGTCTGTGGCATTAACAGGAAGGGAGAAAAAGTACTTTCTACCCATTTTTAGGTTCAGCGGTAAAATGGCAAGTTTCTATGGAACTGCATCTCGGCTTGTGACTGTGGTTTTCCCGGTCACACAAAAATGCTGAAATTCGACTTATACAGTGTTTTTGCTTATTAAACTTGATGAATTCTCTCCTCTTGACTGTAGAATAGTGTGTAAAGCAAAGCACAATACATTGCTATGTGCAGAAGCAAAAATATACGCGATTTCACAATGTGTTCCTAGAACAGCTGTGAGCAACTTTTTTACACCACGTTAACAACACATTTGAAGCTCAATATTTCATGGGCTGAAGCGGGGAAGATAGAAAACGTGTGCCCTGTAAAGGCGAAGTCTGTGGCATTAACAGGAAGGGAGAAAAAGTACTTTCTACCCATTTTTAGGTTCAGCGGTAAAATGGCAAGTTTCTATGGAACTGCATCTCGGCTTGTGACTGTGGTTTTCCCGGTCACACAAAAATGCTGAAATTCGACTTATACAGTGTTTTTGCTTATTAAACTTGATGAATTCTCTCCTCTTGACTGTAGAATAGTGTGTAAAGCAAAGCACAATACATTGCTATGTGCAGAAGCAAAAATATACGCGATTTCACAATGTGTTCCTAGAACAGCTGTGAGCAACTTTTTTACACCACGTTAACAACACATTTGAAGCTCAATATTTCATGGGCTGAAGCGGGGAAGATAGAAAACGTGTGCCCTGTAAAGGCGAAGTCTGTGGCATTAACAGGAAGGGAGAAAAAGTACTTTCTACCCATTTTTAGGTTCAGCGGTAAAACGGCAAGTTTCTATGGAACTGCATCTCGGCTTGTGACTGTGGTTTTCCCGGTCACACAAAAATGCTGAAATTCGACTTATACAGTGTTTTTGCTTATTAAACTTGATGAATTCTCTCCTCTTGACTGTAGAATAGTGTGTAAAGCAAAGCACAATACATTCCTATGTGTAGAAACAAAGATATACGCGATTTCACAATGTGTTCCCAAAACAGCTGTGAGCAACTTTTTTACACAACGTTAACAACACATTTGAAGCTCAATATTTCATGGGCTGAAGCGGGGAAGATAGAAAACGTGTGCCCTGTAAAGGCGAAGTCTGTGGCATTAACAGGAAGGGAGAAAAAGTACTTTCTACCCATTTTTAGGTTCAGCGGTAAAATGGCAAGTTTCTATGGAACTGCATCTCGGCTTGTGACTGTGGTTTTCCCGGTCACACAAAAATGCTGAAATTCGACTTATACAGTGTTTTTGCTTATTAAACTTGATAAATTCTCTCCTCTTGACTGTAGAATAGTGTGTAAAGCAAAGCACAATACATTCCTATGTGTAGAAGCAAAGATATACGCGATTTCACAATGTGTTCCTAGAACAGCTGTGAGCAACTTTTTTACACCACGTTAACAACACATTTGAAGCTCAATATTTCATGGGCTGAAGCGGGGAAGATAGAAAACGTGTGCCCTGTAAAGGCGAAGTCTGTGGCATTAACAGGAAGGGAGAAAAAGTACTTTCTACCCATTTTTAGGTTCAGCGGTAAAATGGCAAGTTTCTATGGAACTGCATCTCGACTTGTGACTGTGGTTTTCCCGGTCACACAAAAATGCTGAAATTCGACTTATACAGTGTTTTTGCTTATTAAACTTGATGAATTCTCTCCTCTTGACTGTAGAATAGTGTGTAAAGCAAAGCACAATACATTGCTATGTGCAGAAGCAAAAATATACGCGATTTCACAATGTGTTCCTAGAACAGCTGTGAGCAACTTTTTTACACCACGTTAACAACACATTTGAAGCTCAATATTTCATGGGCTGAAGCGGGGAAGATAGAAAACGTGTGCCCTGTAAAGGCGAAGTCTGTGGCATTAACAGGAAGGGAGAAAAAGTACTTTCTACCCATTTTTAGGTTCAGCGGTAAAACGGCAAGTTTCTATGGAACTGCATCTCGGCTTGTGACTGTGGTTTTCCCGGTCACACAAAAATGCTGAAATTCGACTTATACAGTGTTTTTGCTTATTAAACTTGATGAATTCTCTCCTCTTGACTGTAGAATAGTGTGTAAAGCAAAGCACAATACATTCCTATGTGTAGAAGAAAAGATATACGCGATTTCACAATGTGTTCCTAGAACAGCTGTGAGCAACTTTTTTACACAAAGTTAACAACACATTTGAAGCTCAATATTTCATGGGCTGAAGCGGGGACGATAGAAAACGTGTGCCCTGTAAAGGCGAAGTCTGTGGCATTAACAGGAAGGGAGAAAAAGTACTTTCTACCCATTTTTAGGTTCAGCGGTAAAATGGCAAGTTTCTATGGAACTGCATCTCGGCTTGTGACTGTGGTTTTCCCGGTCACACAAAAATGCTGAAATTCGACTTATACAGTGTTTTTGCTTATTAAACTTGAGGAATTCTCTCCTCTTGACTGTAGAATAGTGTGTAAAGCAAAGCACAATACATTCCTATGTGTTGAAGCAAAGATATACGCGATTTCACAATGTGTTCCTAGAACAACTGTGAGCAACTTTTTTACACAATGTTAACAACACATTTGAAGCTCAATATTTCATGGGCTGAAGCGAGGAAGATAGAAAACGTGTGCCCTGTAAAGGCGAAGTCTGTGGCATTAACAGGAAGGGTAAAAAAGTACTTTCTACCCATTTTTAGGTTCAGCGGTAAAATGGCAAGTTTCTATGGAACTGCATCTCGGCTTGTGACTGTGGTTTTCCCGGTCACACAATAATGCTGAAAATCGACTTATACAGTGTTTTTGCTTATTAAACTTGATGAATTCTCTCCTCTTGACTGTAGAATAGTGTGTAAAGCAAAGCACAATACATTGTTATGTGTAGAAGCAAAGATATACGCGATTTCACAATGTGTTCCTAGAACAGCTGTGAGCAACTTTTTTACACAATGTTAACAACACATTTGAAGCTCAATATTTCATGGGCTGAAGCGGGGAAGATAGAAAACGTGTGCCCTGTAAAGGCGAAGTCTGTGGCATTAACAGGAAGGGAGAAAAAGTACTTTCTACCCATTTTTAGGTTCAGCGGTAAAATGGCAAGTTTCTATGGAACTGCATCTCGGCTTGTGACTGTGGTTTTCCCGGTCACACAAAAATGCTGAAATTCGACTTATACAGTGTTTTTGCTTATTAAACTTGATAAATTCTCTCCTCTTGACTGTAGAATAGTGTGTAAAGCAAAGCACAATACATTCCTATGTGTAGAAGCAAAGATATACGCGATTTCACAATGTGTTCCTAGAACAGCTGTGAGCAACTTTTTTACACCACGTTAACAACACATTTGAAGCTCAATATTTCATGGGCTGAAGCGGGGAAGATAGAAAACGTGTGCCCTGTAAAGGCGAAGTCTGTGGCATTAACAGGAAGGGAGAAAAAGTACTTTCTACCCATTTTTAGGTTCAGCGGTAAAATGGCAAGTTTCTATGGAACTGCATCTCGTCTTGTGACTGTGGTTTTCCCGGTCACACAATAATGCTGAAAATCGACTTATACAGTGTTTTTGCTTATTAAACTTGATGAATTCTCTCCTCTTGACTGTAGAATAGTGTGTAAAGCAAAGCACAATACATTGTTATGTGTAGAAGCAAAGATATACGCGATTTCACAATGTGTTCCTAGAACAGCTGTGAGCAACTTTTTTACACCACGTTAACAACACATTTGAAGCTCAATATTTCATGGGCTGAAGCGGGGAAGATAGAAAACGTGTGCCCTGTAAAGGCGAAGTCTGTGGCATTAACAGGAAGGGAGAAAAAGTACTTTCTACCCATTTTTAGGTTCAGCGGTAAAATGGCAAGTTTCTATGGAACTGCATCTCGGCTTGTGACTGTGGTTTTCCCGGTCACACAAAAATGCTGAAATTCGACTTATACAGTGTTTTTGCTTATTAAACTTGATGAATTCTCTCCTCTTGACTGTAGAATAGTGTGTAAAGCAAAGCACAATACATTGCTATGTGCAGAAGCAAAAATATACGCGATTTCACAATGTGTTCCTAGAACAGCTGTGAGCAACTTTTTTACACCACGTTAACAACACATTTGAAGCTCAATATTTCATGGGCTGAAGCGGGGAAGATAGAAAACGTGTGCCCTGTAAAGGCGAAGTCTGTGGCATTAACAGGAAGGGAGAAAAAGTACTTTCTACCCATTTTTAGGTTCAGCGGTAAAACGGCAAGTTTCTATGGAACTGCATCTCGGCTTGTGACTGTGGTTTTCCCGGTCACACAAAAATGCTGAAATTCGACTTATACAGTGTTTTTGCTTATTAAACTTGATGAATTCTCTCCTCTTGACTGTAGAATAGTGTGTAAAGCAAAGCACAATACATTCCTATGTGTAGAAACAAAGATATACGCGATTTCACAATGTGTTCCCAAAACAGCTGTGAGCAACTTTTTTACACAACGTTAACAACACATTTGAAGCTCAATATTTCATGGGCTGAAGCGGGGAAGATAGAAAACGTGTGCCCTGGAAAGGCGAAGTCTGTGGCATTAACAGGAAGGGAGAAAAAGTACTTTCTACCCATTTTTAGGTTCAGCGGTAAAATGGCAAGTTTTTATGGAACTGCATCTCGGCTTGTGACTGTGGTTTTCCCGGTCACACAAAAATGCTGAAATTCGACTTATACTGTACAGTGTTTTTGCTTATTAAACTTGATAAATTCTCTCCTCTTGACTGTAGAATAGTGTGTAAAGCAAAGCACAATACATTCCTATGTGTAGAAGCAAAGATATACGCGATTTCACAATGTGTTCCTAGAACAGCTGTGAGCAACTTTTTTACACCACGTTAACAACACATTTGAAGCTCAATATTTCATGGGCTGAAGCGGGGAAGATAGAAAACGTGTGCCCTGTAAAGGCGAAGTCTGTGGCATTAACAGGAAGGGAGAAAAAGTACTTTCTACCCATTTTTAGGTTCAGCGGTAAAACGGCAAGTTTCTATGGAACTGCATCTCGGCTTGTGACTGTGGTTTTCCCGGTCACACAAAAATGCTGAAATTCGACTTATACAGTGTTTTTGCTTATTAAACTTGATGAATTCTCTCCTCTTGACTGTAGAATAGTGTGTAAAGCAAAGCACAATACATTTCTATGTGTAGAAGCAAAGATATACGCGATTTCACAATGTGTTCCCAAAACATCTGTGAGCAACTTTTTTACACAACGTTAACAACACATTTGAAGCTCAATATTTCATGGGCTGAAGCGGGGAAGATAGAAAACGTGTGCCCTGTAAAGGCGAAGTCTGTGGCATTAACAGGAAGGGAGAAAAAGTACTTTCTACCCATTTTTAGGTTCAGCGGTAAAATGGCAAGTTTCTATGGAACTGCATCTCGGCTTGTGACTGTGGTTTTCCCGGTCACACAAAAATGCTGAAATTCGACTTATACAGTGTTTTTGCTTATTAAACTTGATGAATTCTCTCCTCTTGACTGTAGAATAGTGTGTAAAGCAAAGCACAATACATTCCTATGTGTAGAAGCAAAGATATACGCGATTTCACAATGTGTTCCTAGAACAGCTGTGAGCAACTTTTTTACACCACGTTAACAACACATTTGAAGCTCAATATTTCATGGGCTGAAGCGGGGAAGATAGAAAACGTGTGCCCTGTAAAGGCGAAGTCTGTGGCATTAACAGGAAGGGAGAAAAAGTACTTTCTACCCATTTTTAGGTTCAGCGGTAAAATGGCAAGTTTCTATGGAACTGCATCTCGGCTTGTGACTGTGGTTTTCCCAAACACAATAATGCTGAAAATTGACTTATACAGTGTTTTTGCTTATTAAACTTGATGAATTCTCTCCTCTTGACTGTAGAATAGTGTGTAAAGCAAAGCACAATACATTGCTATGTGTAGAAGCAAAGATATACGCGATTTCACAATGTGTTCCTAGAACAGCTGTGAGCAAATTTTTTACACCACGTTAACAACAGATTTGAAGCTCAATATTTCATGGGCTGAAGCGGGGAAGATAGAAAACGTGTGCCTTGTAAAGGCGAAGTCTGTGGCATTAATAGGAAGGGAGAAAAAGTACTTTCTACCCATTTTTAGGTTCAGCGGTAAAACGGCAAGTTTCTATGGAACTGCATCTCGGCTTGTGACTGTGGTTTTCCCGGTCACACAAAAATGCTGAAATTCGACTTATAGAGAGTTTTTGCTTATTAAACTTGATGAATTCTCTCCTCTTGACTGTAGAATAGTGTGTAAAGCAAAGCACAATACATTCCTATATGTAGAAGAAAAGATATACGCGATTTCACAATGTGTTCCTAGAACAGCTGTGAGCAACTTTTTTACACAACGTTAACAACACATTTGAAGCTCAATATTTCATGGGCTGAAGCGGGGAAGATAGAAAACGTGTGCCCTGTAAAGGCGAAGTCTGTGGCATTAATAGGAAGGGAGAAAAAGTACTTTCTACCCATTTTTAGGTTCAGCGGTAAAATGGCAAGTTTCTATGGAACTGCATCTCGGCTTGTGACTGTGGTTTTCCCGGTCACACAAAAATGCTGAAATTCGACTTATACAGTGTTTTTGCTTATTAAACTTGATGAATTCTCTCCTCTTGACTGTAGAATAGTGTGTTAAGCAAAGCACAATACATTCCTATGTGTAGAAGAAAAGATATACGCGATTTCACAATGTGTTCCTAGAACAGCTGTGAGCAACTTTTTTACACCACGTTAACAACACATTTGAAGCTCAATATTTCATGGGCTGAAGCGAGGAAGATAGAAAACGTGTGCCCTGTAAAGGCGAAGTCTGTGGCATTAACAGGAAGGGAGAAAAAGTACTTTCTACCCATTTTTAGGTTCAGCGGTAAAATGGCAAGTTTCTATGGAACTGCATCTCGGCTTGTGACTGTGGTTTTCCCGGTCACACAAAAATGCTGAAATTCGACTTATACAGTGTTTTTGCTTATTAAACTTGATGAATTCTCTCCTCTTGACTGTAGAATAGTGTGTAAAGCAAAGCACAATACATTCCTATGTGTAGAAGAAAAGATATACGCGATTTCACAATGTGTTCCTAGAACAGCTGTGAGCAACTTTTTTACACAATGTTAACAACACATTTGAAGCTCAATATTTCATGGGCTGAAGCGGGGAAGATAGAAAACGTGTGCCCTGTAAAGGGGAAGTCTGTGGCATTAACAGGAAGGGAGAAAAAGTACTTTCTACCCATTTTTAGGTTCAGCGGTAAAATGGCAAGTTTCTATGGAACTGCATCTCGTCTTGTGACTGTGGTTTTCCCGGTCACACAAAAATGCTGAAATTCGACTTATACAGTGTTTTTGCTTATTAAACTTCATGAATTCTCTCCTCTTGACTGTAGAATAGTGTGTTAAGCAAAGCACAATACATTCCTATGTGTAGAAGAAAAGATATACGCGATTTCACAATGTGTTCCTAGAACAGCTGTGACCAACTTTTTTACACAACGTTAACAACACATTTGAAGCTCAATATTTCATGGGCTGAAGCGGGGAAGATAGAAAACGTGTGCCCTGTAAAGGCGAAGTCTGTGGCATTAATAGGAAGGGAGAAAAAGTACTATCTACCCATTTTTAGGTTCAGCGGTAAAATGGCAAGTTTTTATGGAACTGCATCTCGGCTTGAGACTGTGGTTTTCCCGGTCACACAAAAATGCTGAAATTCGACTTATACAGTGTTTTTGCTTATTAAACTTGATGAATTCTCTCCTCTTGACTGTAGAATAGTGTGTAAAGCAAAGCACAATACATTGGTATGTGTAGAAGCAAAGATATACGCGATTTCACAATGTGTTCCTAGAACAGCTGTGAGCAACTTTTATACACCACGTTAACAACAGATTTGAAGCTCAATATTTCATGGGCTGAAGCGGGGATGATAGAAAACGTGTGCCCTGTAAAGGCGAAGTCTGTGGCATTAACAGGAAGGGAGAAAAAGTACTTTCTACCCATTTTTAGGTTCAGCGGTAAAATGGCAAGTTTCTATGGAACTGCATCTCGGATTGTGACTGTGGTTTTCCCGGTCACACAAAAATGCTGAAATTCGACTTATACAGTGTTTTTGCTTATTAAACTTGATGAATTCTCTCCTCTTGACTGTAGAATAGTGTGTAAAGCAAAGCACAATACATTGCTATGTGTAGAAGCAAAGATATACGCGATTTCACAATGTGTTCCTAGAACAGCTGTGAGCAACTTTTTTACACAATGTTAACAACACATTTGAAGCTCAATATTTCATGGGCTGAAGCGGGGAAGATAGAAAACGTGTGCCCTGTAAAGGCGAAGTCTGTGGCATTAACAGGAAGGGAGAAAAAGTACTTTCTACCCATTTTTAGGTTCAGCGGTAAAATGGCAAGTTTCTATGGAACTGCATCTCGTCTTGTGACTGTGGTTTTCCCGGTCACACAAAAATGCTGAAATTCGACTTATACAGTGTTTTTGCTTATTAAACTTGATGAATTCTCTCCTCTTGACTGTAGAATAGTGTGTAAAGCAAAGCACAATACATTCCTATGTGTAGAAGCAAAGATATACGCGATTTCACAATGTGTTCCTAGAACAGCTGTGAGCAACTTTTTTACACAATGTTAACAACAGATTTGAAGCTCAATATTTCATGGGCTGAAGCGGGGAAGATAGAAAACGTGTGCCCTGTAAAGGCGAAGTCTGTGGCATTAACAGGAAGGGAGAAAAAGTACTTTCTACCCATTTTTAGGTTCAGCGGTAAAACGGCAAGTTTCTATGGAACTGTATCTCGGCTTGTGACGAGCAATGACAGTGACAGCGCACTGTACATACAGGGATAAGGATATTATTATTACATAGCACTGACAGTGACGGCGGCGCTGTACATACAGGGATAAGGATAGTATTATTACATAGCACTGACAGTGACGGCGGCTGTACATACAGGGATAAGGATAGTATTACATAGCAATGACAGTGACGGCGGCGCTGTACATACAGGGATAAGGATATTATTATTACATAGCCCTGAAAGTGACGACGGCGCTGTACATACAGGGATAAGGATAGTATTATTACATAGCAGTGACAGTGACGGCGGCGCTGTACATACAGGGATAAGGATAGTATTACATAGAACTGACAGTGACGGCGGCGCTGTACATACAGGGATAAGGATTGTATTACATAGCACTGACAGTGAGGGCGGCGCTGTACATACAGGGATAAGGATAGTATTACATAGCACTGACAGTGACGGCGGCGCTGTACACAAAGGGATAAGGATATTATTATTGCATAGCACTGACGGGCATTTACACTGCGCATCTCATTACAGGGGCATTTACACTGCGCATCTCATTACGGGGCATTTACACTGCGCATCTCATTACAGGGCATTCACACTGCGCATCTCATTACGGGGCATTTACACTGTGCATCTCATTACAGGGGCATTTACACTGTGCATCTCATTACGGGGCATTTACACTGCGCATCTCATTACAGGGCATTTACACTGCGCATCTCATTACGGGGCATTTACACTGCGCATCTCATGACGGGGCATTTACACTGCGCATCTCATTACGGGGCATTTACACTGCGCTTCTCATTACAGGGGCATTTACACTGCACATCTCATTACAGGGGCATTTACACTGCGCATCTCATTACAGGGGCATTTACACTGCGCATCTCATTACAGGGGCATTTACACTGCACATGTCATTACAGGGGCATTTACAATGCGCATCTCATTACAGGGGCATTTACACTGTGCATCTCATTACGGGGCATTTACACTGTGCATCTCATTACAGGGCATTTACACTGTGCATCTCATTAAGGGGCATTTACACTGGGCATCCCATTACAGGGGCATTTACACTGCGCATCTCATTACAGGGGCATTTACATTGCGCATCTCATTACAGGGGCCTTTACATGGCGCATCTCATTACAGGGGCCTTTACACGGCGCATCTCATTACATAGGCCTTTACACGGCGCATCTCATTACAGGGGCCTTTACACTGCGCATCTCATTACTGGGGCCTTTACACTGCGCATCTCATTACAAGATACTTTACACTGCGCATCTAATTTCAGGGGCATTTACACTGCGCATCTCATTACAGGGGCATCTACACTGCGCATCTCATTACAGGGGCAATTACACGGCGCATCTCATTACAGGGGCATTTACACGGCGCATCTCATTACAAAGGGCTTTACACGGCGCATATCATTACAGGGGCCTTTACACTGCGCATCTCATTACAGGGGCCTTTACACTGCGCATCTCATTACAGGGGCCTTTACACTGCGCATCTCATTACAGGGGCCTTTACACTGCGCATCTCATTACAGGGGCATTTACACTGCACATCTCATTACGGGGCATTTACACTGCGCATCTCATTACAGGGCATTTACACTGCGCATCTCATTACGGGGCATTTACACTGCGCATCTCATGACGGGGCATTTACACTGCGCATCTCATTACGGGGCATTTACACTGCGCTTCTCATTACAGGGGCATTTACACTGCGCATCTCATTACAGGGGCATTTACACTGCGCATCTCATTACAGGGGCATTTACACTGCACATGTCATTACAGGGGCATTTACAATGCGCATCTCATTACAGGGGCATTTACACTGTGCATCTCATTACGGGGCATTTACACTGTGCATCTCATTACAGGGCATTTACACTGTGCATCTCATTAAGGGGCATTTACACTGGGCATCCCATTACAGGGGCATTTACACTGCGCATCTCATTACAGGGGCATTTACATTGCGCATCTCATTACAGGGGCCTTTACATGGCGCATCTCATTACAGGGGCCTTTACACGGCGCATCTCATTACATAGGCCTTTACACGGCGCATCTCATTACAGGGGCCTTTACACTGCGCATCTCATTACTGGGGCCTTTACACTGCGCATCTCATTACAAGATACTTTACACTGCGCATCTCATTACAGGGGCATTTACACTGCGCATCTCATTACAGGGGCATCTACACTGCGCATCTCATTACAGGGGCAATTACACGGCGCATCTCATTACAGGGGCATTTACACGGCGCATCTCATTACAAAGGCCTTTACACGGCGCATATCATTACAGGGGCCTTTACACTGCGCATCTCATTACAGGGGCCTTTACACTGCGCATCTCATTACAGGGGCCTTTACACTGCGCATCTCATTACAGGGGCCTTTACACTGCGCATCTCATTACAGGGGCATTTACACTGCGCATCTCATTACAGGGGCATTTACACTGGGCATCTCATTACAGGGGCATTTACACTGGGCATCTCATTACAGGGGGCATTTACACTGCACATCTCATTAAGGGGCATTTACACTGCGCATCTCATTAAGGGGCATTTACACTGCGCATCTAAGAGCGCAGAGAGAGAGAAAGAGTGCAGAGAGAGCGCAGAGAGAGAGAGTGCAGAGAGAGAGAGAAGGAAAGAGCGCAGAGAGAGAGAAAGAGCGCAGAGAGAGAAAGAAAGAGCGCAGAGAGAAAGAGCGCAGAGAGAGAGAAAGAAAGAGCGCAGAGAGAGAGAGAAAGAGCGCTGAGAGGGAGAGAAAGAGCGCAGAGAGAGAGAGAAAGAGTGCAGAGAGAGAAAGAAAGAAAGAGCGCAGAGAGAGAGAGAGAGCGCAGAGAGAGAGAGAAAGAGCGCAGAGAGAGAAAGAAAGAAAGAGCGCAGAGAGAGAGAGAGAAAGAGCGCAGAGAGAAAGAGAAAAAAAGAGCGCAGAGAGAGAGAGAGCGCAGACAGAGAGAGAGCCCAGAGAGAGAGCGCAGAGAGAGAGAGAGAGAGCGCAGAGAGAGAGAAAGAAAGAGCGCAGAGAGAGAGAAAGAGCGCAGAGAAAGAAAGAGCGCAGAGAGAGTGAGAAAGAAAGAGCGCAGAGAGAGAAAGAAAGAAAGAGCGCAGAGAGAGAGAAAAAGCGCAGAGAAAGAAAGAGCGCAGAGAGAGAGAGGAAGAAAGAACGCAGAGAGAGAAAGAAAGAGTGCAGAGAGAGAGAAAGAGCGCAGAGAGAGAGATAAAGAGCGCAGAGAGAGAGCAAGAAAGAGCGCAGAGAGAGAAAGGAAGAGCGCAGAGAGAGAGAAAGAGCGCAGAGAGAGAAAGAAAGAGTGCAGAGAGAGAGAGAAAGAAAGAGCGCAGAGAGAGAGAAAGAGCGCAGAGAGAGAAAGAAAGAGCGCAGAGAGAAAGAGCGCAGAGAGAGAGAAAGAAAGAGCGCAGAGAGAGATAGAAAGAGCGCAGAGAGAGAGAGAAAGAGCACAGAGAGAGAGAGAAAGAGTGCAGAGAGAGAGAAAGAAAGAGCGCAGAGAGAGAGAGAAAGAAAGAGCGCAGAGAGAGAAAGAAAGAAAGAGCGCAGAAAGAGAGAGAAAGCGCAGAGAGAGAGGATGAAAGAACACACAGAGAGAGAGAGAAAGAGCGTAGAGAGAGAGAGAGAAAGAGCGCAGAGAGAAAGAGAAAGAAAGAGCGCAGAGAGAGAGAGAGCGCAGACAGAGAGAGAGCCCAGAGAGAGAGAGCGCAGAGAGAGAGAGAGAGCGCAGAGAGAGAGAAAGAAAGAGCGCAGAGAGAGAGAAAGAGTGCAGAGAAAGAAAGAGCGCAGAGAGAGAGAGGAAGAAAGAGCGCAGAGAGAGAGAGAAAGAAAGAGTGCAGAGAGAGAAAGAAAGAGCACAGAGAGAGAAAGAAAGAGCGCAGAGAGAGAGAAAGAGCGCAGAGAGAGAAAAAGAGCGCAGAGAGTTGTATGTACAGCACCGCCGTCACTGTCAGTGCTATGTAACGGCGGCGCTGTACATACAGGGATAAGGATAGTATTATTACATAGCAGTGACAGTGACGGCGGCGCTGTACATACAAGGATAAGGATAGTATTATTACATAGCAGTGACAGTGACGGCGGCGCTGTACATCCAGGGATAAGGATAGTATTATTACATAGCACTGACAGTGACGGCGTCACTGTACATACAGAGATAAGGATAGTATTATTACATAGCACTGACAGTGACGGCAGTGCTGTACATACAGGGATAAGGATAATATTATTACATAGCACTGACAGTGACGGCGGCGCTGTACATACAGGGGGCGCTGTACATACAGGGATAAGGATAGTATTATTACATAGCACTGACTGTGACGGCGGCGCTGTACACACAGGGATAAGGATAGTATTACATAGCACTTACAGTAAAGGCCCCTGTAATGAGATGCGCAGTGTAAAGGCCCCTGTAATGAGATGCGCCGTGTAAAGGCCCCTGTAATGAGATGCGCCGTGTAAATGCCCCTGTAATGAGATGCGCCGTGTAAATGCCCCTGTAATGAGATGCGCAGTGTAAATGCCCTTGTAATGAGATGTGCAGTGTAAATGCCCCTGTAATGAGATGCGCAGTGTAAAGGCCCCTGTAATGAGATGCGCAGTATAAATGCCCCTGTAATGAGATGCGCAGTGTAAATGCACCGTAATGAGATGCCCAGTGTAAATGCCCCTTAATGAGATGCACAGTGTAAATGCCCCTGTAATGAGATGCGCAGTGTAAATGCCCTTGTAATGAGATGCGCAGTGTAAATGCCCCTGTAATGAGATGTGCAGTGTAAATGCCCTGTAATGAGATGCGCAGTGTTGAGGCCCCGTAATGAGATGCGCAGTGTAGAGGCCCCTGTAATGAGATGCGCAGTGTAAAGGCCCCTGTAATGAGATGCACAGTGGAAAGGCCCCGTAATGAGATGCGCAGTGTAAAGGCCCCTGTAATGAGATGCGCCATGTAAATGCCCCTGTAATGAGATGCGCAGTGTAAATGCCCCTGTAATGAGATGCCAAGTGTAAATGCCCCTGTAATAAGATGCGCAGTGTAAATGCCCCTGTAATGAGATGCGCAGTGTAAATGCCCCGTAATGAGATGCGCAGTGTAAAGGCCCCTGTAATGAGATGCGCAGTGTAAAAGACCCATAATGAGATGCGCAGTGTAAAGGCCCCTTTAATGAGATGCACAGTGTAAAAGCCCCGTAATGAGATGCACAGTGTAAAGGCCCCTTTAATGAGATGCGCAGTGTAAATGCCCCTGTAATGAGATGCGCAGTGTAAATGTCCCTGTAATGAGATGTGCAGTGTAAATGCCCCTGTAATGAGATGCGCAGTGTAAATGCCCCTGTAATGAGATGCGCAGTGTAAATGCCCAGTAACGAGATGCGCAGTGTAAAGGCCCCTGTAATGAGATGCGCAGTGTAAAAGCCCCGTAATGAGATGCGCAGTGTAAAGGCCCCTTTAATGAGATGCGCAGTGTAAATGCCCCTGTAATGAGATGCGCAGTGTAAATGTCCCTGTAATGAGATGTGCAGTGTAAATGCCCCTGTAATGAGATGCGCAGTGTAAAGGCCCTTGTAATGAGATGCGCAGTGTAAAGGCCCCTGTAATGAGATGCGCCGTGTAAAGGCCCCTGTAATGAGATGCGCCGTGTAAAGGCCCCTGTAATGAGATGCGCAGTATGAATGCCCCTGTAATGAGATGCGCAGTGTAAATGCACTGTAATGAGATGCCCAGTGTAAATGCCCCTTAATGAGATGCACAGTGTAAATGCCCCGTAATGAGATGCGCAGTCTAAATGCCCCTGTAATGAGATGCGCAGTGTAAATGCCCCTGTAATGAGATGTGCAGTGTAAATGCCCATGTAATGAGATGTGCAGTGTAAATGCCCCTGTAATGAGATGCGCAGTGTATATGCCCCTGTAATGAGATGCGCAGTGTAAATGCCCCTTTAATGAGATGCGCAGTGTAAATGCCCCTGTAATGAGATGCGCAGTGTAGAGGCCCCGTAATGAGATGCGCAGTGTAGAGGCCCCTGTAATGAGATGCGCAGTGGAAAGGCGCCTGTAATGAGATGTGCCATGTAAATGCCCCTGTAATGAGATGTGCAGTGTAAATGCCCCTGTAATGAGATGCCCAGTGTAAATGCCCCTGTAATGAGATGCGCAGTGTAAATGCCCCTGTAATGAGATGCGCAGTGTAAATGCCCCGTAATGAGATGCGCAGTGTAAAGGCCCCTGTAATGAGATGCGCAGTGCAAAAGCCCCGTAATGAGATGCGCAGTGTAAAGGCCCCTTTAATGAGATGCGCAGTGTAAAAGCCCCGTAATGAGATGCGCAGTGTAAAGGCCCCTTTAATGAGATGCGCAGTGTAAATGCCCCTGTAATGAGATGCGCAGTGTAAATGTCCCTGTAATGAGATGCGCAGTGTAAATGCCCCTGTAATGAGATGCGCAGTGTAAATGCCCCTGTAATGAGATGCGCAGTGTAAATGCCCAGTAATGAGATGCGCAGTGTAAATGCCCCTGTAATGAGATGCGCAGTGTAAATGCCCCGTAATGAGATGCGCAGTGTAAATGCCCCTTAATGAGATGCGCAGTGTAAATGCCCCTTAATGAGATGTGCAGTGTAAATGCCCCCTGTAATGAGATGCCCAGTGTAAATGCCCCTGTAATGAGATGCCCAGTGTAAATGCACCTGTAATGAGATGCGCAGTGTAAATGCCCCTGTAATGAGATGCGCAGTGTAAAGGCCCCTGTAATGAGATGCGCAGTGTAAATGTCCCTGTAATGAGATGTGCAGTGTAAATGCCCCTGTAATGAGATGCGCAGTGTAAAGGCCCTTGTAATGAGATGCGCCGTGTAAAGGCCCCTGTAATGAGATGCGCCGTGTAAAGGCCCCTGTAATGAGATGCGCAGTATAAATGCCCCTGTAATGAGATGCGCAGTGTAAATGCACTGTAATGAGATGCCCAGTGTAAATGCCCCTTAATGAGATGCCCAGTGTAAATGCCCCTTAATGAGATGCACAGTGTAAATGCCCCGTAATGAGATGCGCAGTCTAAATGCCCCTGTAATGAGATGTGCAGTGTAAATGCCCCTGTAATGAGATGTGCAGTGTAAATGCCCCTGTAATGAGATGTGCAGTGTAAATGCCCCTGTAATGAGATGCGCAGTGTATATGCCCCTGTAATGAGATGCGCAGTGTAAATGCCCCTTTAATGAGATGCGCAGTGTAAATGCCCCTGTAATGAGATGCGCAGTGTAGAGGCCCCGTAATGAGATGCGCAGTGTAGAGGCCCCTGTAATGAGATGCGCAGTGGAAAGGCGCCTGTAATGAGATGTGCCATGTAAATGCCCCTGTAATGAGATGCGCAGTGTAAATGCCCCTGTAATGAGATGCGCAGTGTAAATGCCCCGTAATGAGATGCGCAGTGTAAAGGCCCCTGTAATGAGATGCGCAGTGTAAAAGCCCCGTAATGAGATGCGCAGTGTAAATGTCCCTGTAATGAGATGCGCAGTGTAAATGCCCCTGTAATGAGATGCGCAGTGTAAATGCCCCTGTAATGAGATGCGCAGTGTAAATGCCCAGTAATGAGATGCGCAGTGTAAATGCCCCTGTAATGAGATGCGCAGTGTAAATGCCCCGTAATGAGATGCGCAGTGTAAATGCCCCTTAATGAGATGCGCAGTGTAAATGCCCCTTAATGAGATGTGCAGTGTAAATGCCCCCTGTAATGAGATGCCCAGTGTAAATGCCCCTGTAATGAGATGCCCAGTGTAAATGCCCCTGTAATGAGATGTGCAGTGTAAATGCCCCTGTAATGAGATGCGCAGTGTAAAGGCCCCTGTAATGAGATGCACAGTGTAAAGGCCCCTGTAATGAGATGCGCAGTGTAAAGGCCCCTGTAATGAGATGCGCAGTGTAAAGGCCCCTGTAATGAGATGCGCAGTGTAAAGGCACCTGTAATGAGATGTGCAGTGTAAAGGCCCCTGTAATGATATGCGCCGTGTAAAGGCCCTTGTAATGAGTTGCGCCGTGTAAATGCCCCTGTAATGAGATGCGCCGTGTAATTGCCCCTGTAATGAGATGCGCAGTGTAGATGCCCCTGTAATGAGATGCGCAGTGTAAATGCCCCTGTAATGAGATGCGCAGTGTAAAGGCCCTTGTAATAAGATGCGCAGTGTAAAGGCCCCTGTAATGAGATGCGCAGTGTAAAGGCCCCTGTAATGAGATGCGCCGTGTCACGGCCTATGTAATGAGATGCGCCGTGTAAAGGCCCCTGTAATGAGATGCGCCGTGTAAAGGCCCCTGTATTGAGATGCGCAATGTAAATGCCACTGTAATGAGATGCGCAGTGTAAATGCCCCGTAATGGGATCCCAGTGTAAATGCCCCTTAATGAGATGCACAGTGTAAATGCCCTGTAATGAGATGTGCAGTGTAAATGCCCCGTAATGAGATGCACAGTGTAAATGCCCCTGTAATGAGATGCGCATTGTAAATGCCCCTGTAATGACATGCGCAGTGTAAATGCCCCTGTAATGAGATGCGCAGTGTAAATGCCCCTGTAATGAGAAGCGCAGTCTAAATGCCCCATAATGAGATGCGCAGTGTAAATGCCCCTTTAATGAG
This sequence comes from Ascaphus truei, assembly GCF_040206685.1. Taxonomy (NCBI): domain Eukaryota; kingdom Metazoa; phylum Chordata; class Amphibia; order Anura; family Ascaphidae; genus Ascaphus; species Ascaphus truei. Next base: position 71,692 of record NW_027454313.1, read on the forward strand.
ATGCGCAGTGTAAATGCCCCGTAATGAGATGCGCAGTGTAAATGCCCTGTAATGAGATGCGCAGTGTAAATGCCCCGTAATGAGATGCACAGTGAAATGCCCCTGTAATGAGATGCGCAGTGTAAAGGCCCTTGTAATTAAATGCGCAGTGTAAAGGCCCCTGTAATGAGATGCGCAGTGTAAAGGCCCCTGTAATGAGATGCGCCGTGTAACGGCCTATATAATGAGATGCGCCGTGTAAAGGCCCCTGTAATGAGATGCGCCATGTAAAGGCCCCTGTAATGAGATGCGCAATGTAAATGCCACTGTAATGAGATGCGCAGTGTAAATGCCCCGTAATGGGATGCCCAGTGTAAATGCCCCTTAATGAGATGCACAGTGTAAATGCCCTGTAATGAGATGCGCAGTGTAAATGCCCCGTAATGAGATGCACAGTGTAAATGCCCCTGTAATGAGATGCGCATTGTAAATGCCCCTGTAATGACATGCGCAGTGTAAATGCCCCTGTAATGAGATGCGCAGTGTAAATGCCCCTGTAATGAGAAGCGCAGTGTAAATGCCCCGTAATGAGATGCGCAGTGTAAATGCCCCTTTAATGAGATGCGCAGTGTAAATGCCCCGTAATGAGATGCGCAGTGTAAATGCCCTGTAATGAGATGCGCAGTGTAAATGCCCCGTAATGAGATGCACAGTGTAAATGCCCCTGTAATGAGATGCACAGTGTAAATGCCCCGTAATGAGATGCGCAGTGTAAATGCCCTGTAATGAGATGCGCAGTGTAAATGCTCCGTAATGAGATGCGCAGTGTAAATGCCCCTGTAATGAGATGCGCAGTGTAAATGCCCGTCAGTGCTATGCAATAATAATATCCTTATCCCTTTGTGTACAGCGCCGCCGTCACTGTCAGTGCTATGTAATACTATCCTTATCCCTGTATGTACAGCGTCACTGTCAGTGCTGTGTATTACTATCCATATCCCTGTATGTACAGCACCGCCCTCACTGTCAGTGCTATGTAATACTATCCTTATCCCTGTATGTACAGCGCCGCCGTCACTGTCAGTTCTATGTAATACTATCCTTATCCCTGTATGTACAGCGCCACCGTCACTGTCACTGCTATGTAATAATACTATCCTTATCCCTGTATGTACAGCGCCGTCGTCACTGTCAGTGCTATGTAATAATAATATCCTTATCCCTGTATGTACAGCGCCGCCGTAACTGTCAGTGCTATGTAATACTATCCTTATCCCTGTATGTACAGCGCCGCCGTCACTGTCAGTGCTGTGTAATACTATCCTTATCCCTGTATGTACAGCGTCGCCGTCACTGTCAGTGCTATGTAATACTATCCTTATCCCTGTATGTACAGCGCCACGTCACTGTCAGTGCTATGTAATACTATCCTTATCCCTGTGTGTACAGCGCCGCCGTCACTGTCAGTGCTATGTAATAATACTATCCTTATCCCGTTATGTACAGTTCCACCATCACTGTCAGTGCTATGTAATAATACTATCCTTATCCCTGTATGTACAGCGCCACGTCACTGTCAGTGCTATGTAATAATGGTTCATTTTCAGAGCTCCTAGACCTTCCTATAAGAAGTTAGCCAAAAAGTAGCTTCGAAAAACGCTTAGGTTAAGTTTCAGAGTTGCTTCTAATGTACCAAAGCTGGACTTAGATATAATTTCACTCTCACAACATTATGGCTGGTTGGAGACAGTCCGAACCACAAGTACCGGGTCCATGGTTCTGGCCGTATACTGGGGGGACGGGGACGACTCCCATTAACCCCTGACTATACCGGGGATACGCTTATCACAATGCCTTTCTGGTCTGTGCTGAAGCAGGGCATTCTGGTAGGCAAGTGGCTTGATCTTTATTAGTGAGCCTGGTTACCCCCTCTCGGAACCACAGACTTAGAAATCGCCAGCTCATATACAGTGCATAAAATATATTTATATATATACCCTTATACACCATTTTAATAAAAAATATCACAAAATTCTTCTAAGTCCCTCGGGAAGAGTGAAAGACGCGTACGTTCATTTTCAGAGCTCCTAGACCTTCCTATAAGAAGTTAGCCAAAAAGTAGCTTCGAAAAACGCTTAGGTTAAGTTTCAGAGTTGCTTCTAATGTACCAAAGCTGGACTTAGACATAATTTCACTCTCACAACATTATGGCTGGTTGGAGAGGGTTCGAACCACAAGTACCGGGTCCATGGTTCTGGCCGTATACTGGGGGGACGGGGACGACTCCCATTAACCCCTGACTATACCGGGGATACGCTTATCACAATGCCTTTCTGGTCTGTGCTGAAGCAGGGCATTCTGGCAGCCAAGTGGCTTGACCTTTATTAGTGAGCCTGGTTACCCCCTCTCGGAACCACAGACTTAGAAATCGCCAGCTCATATACAGTGCATAAAATATATTTATATATATACCCTTATACACCATTTTAATAAAAAATATCACAAAATTCTTCTAAGTCCCTTGGGAAGAGTGAAAGACGCGCACGTTCATTTTCAGAGCTCCTAGACCTTCCTATAAGAAGTTAGCCAAAAAGTAGCTTCGAAAAACGCTTAGGTTAAGTTTCAGAGTTGCTTCTAATGTACCAAAGCTGGACTTAGACATAATTTCACTCTCACAACATTATGGCTGGTTGGAGACAGTCCGAACCACAAGTACCGGGTCCATGGTTCTGGCCGTATACTGGGGGGACGGGGACGACTCCCATTAACCCCTGACTATACCGGGGATACGCTTATCACAATGCCTTTCTGGTCTGTGCTGAAGCAGGGCATTCTGGCAGCCAAGTGGCTTGACCTTTATTAGTGAGCCTGGTTACCCCCTCTCGGAACCACAGACTTAGAAATCGCCAGCTCATATACAGTGCATAAAATATATTTATATATATACCCTTATACACCATTTTAATAAAAAATATCACAAAATTCTTCTAAGTCCCTTGGGAAGAGTGAAAGACGCGCACGTTCATTTTTAGAGCTCCTAGACCTTCCTATAAGAAGTTAGCCAAAAAGTAGCTTCGAAAAACGCTTAGGTTAAGTTTCAGAGTTGCTTCTAATGTACCAAAGCTGGACTTAGACATAATTTCACTCTCACAACATTATGGCTGGTTGGAGAGGGTCCGAACCACAAGTACCGGGTCCATGGTTCTGGCCGTATACTGGGGGGACGGGGACGACTCCCATTAACCCCTGACTATACCGGGGATACGCTTATCACAATGCCTTTCTGGTCTGTGCTGAAGCAGGGCATTCTGGCAGCCAAGTGGCTTGACCTTTATTAGTGAGCCTGGTTACCCCCTCTCGGAACCACAGACTTAGAAATCGCCAGCTCATATACAGTGCATAAAATATATTTATATATATACCCTTATACACCATTTTAATAAAAAATATCACAAAATTCTTCTAAGTCCCTTGGGAAGAGTGAAAGACACGCACGTTCATTTTCAGAGCTCCTAGACCTTCCTATAAGAAGTTAGCCAAAAAGTAGCTTCGAAAAACGCTTAGGTTAAGTTTCAGAGTTGCTTCTAATGTACCAAAGCTGGACTTAGATATAATTTCACTCTCACAACATTATGGCTGGTTGGAGACAGTCCGAACCACAAGTACCGGGTCCATGGTTCTGGCCGTATACTGGAGGGACGGGGACGACTCCCATTAACCCCTGACTATACCGGGGATACGCTTATCACAATGCCTTTCTGGTCTGTGCTGAAGCAGGGCATTCTGGCAGGCAAGTGGCTTGACCTTTATTAGTGAGCCTGGTTACCCCCTCTCGGAACCACAGACTTAGAAATCGCCAGCTCATATACAGTGCATAAAATATATTTATATATATACCCTTATACACCATTTTAATAAAAAATATCACAAAATTCTTCTAAGTCCCTCGGGAAGAGTGAAAGACGCGCACGTTCATTTTCAGAGCTCCTAGACCATCCTATAAGAAGTTAGCCAAAAAGTAGCTTCGAAAAACGCTTAGGTTAAGTTTCAGAGTTGCTTCTAATGTACCAAAGCTGGACTTAGACATAATTTCACTCTCACAACATTATGGCTGGTTGGAGACAGTCCGAACCACAAGTACCGGGTCCATGGTTCTGGCCGTATACTGGGGGGACGGGGACGACTCCCATTAACCCCTGACTATACCGGGGATACGCTTATCACAATGCCTTTCTGGTCTGTGCTGAAGCAGGGCATTCTGGCAGCCAAGTGGCTTGACCTTTATTAGTGAGCCTGGTTACCCCCTCTCGGAACCACAGACTTAGAAATCGCCAGCTCATATACAGTGCATAAAATATATTTATATATATACCCTTATACACCATTTTAATAAAAAAATATTACAAAATTCTTCTAAGTCCCTCGGGAAGAGTGAAAGACGCGCACATTCATTTTCAGAGCTCCTAGACCTTCCTATAAGAAGTTAGCCAAAAAGTAGCTTCGAAAAACGCTTAGGTTAAGTTTCAGAGTTGCTTCTAATGTACCAAAGCTGGACTTAGACATAATTTCACTCTCACAACATTATGGCTGGTTGGAGACAGTCCGAACCACAAGTACCGGGTCCATGGTTCTGGCCGTATACTGGAGGGAGGGGGACGACTCCCATTAACCCCTGACTATACCGGGGATACGCTTATCACAATGCCTTTCTGGTCTGTGCTGAAGCAGGGCATTCTGGCAGGCAAGTGGCTTGACCTTTATTAGTGAGCCTGGTTACCCCCTCTCGGAACCACAGACTTAGAAATCGCCAGCTCATATACAGTGCATAAAATATATTTATATATATACCCTTATACACCATTTTAATAAAAAATATCACAAAATTCTTCTAAGTCCGAACCACAAGTACCGGGTCCATGGTTCTGGCCGTATACTGGGGGGACGGGGACGACTCCCATTAACCCCTGACTATACCGGGGATACGCTTATCACAATGCCTTTCTGGTCTGTGCTGAAGGAGGGAATTCTGGCAGCCAAGTGGCTTGACCTTTACTAGTGAGCCTGATTACCCCCTCTCGGAACCACAGACTTAGAAATCGCCAGCTCATATACAGTGCATAAAATATATTTATATATATATACCCTTATACACCATTTTTATAAAAAATATCACAAAATTCTTCTAAGTCCCTCGGGAAGAGTGAAAGACGCGCACGTTCATTTTTAGAGCTCCTAGACCTTCCTATAAGAAGTTAGCCAAAAAGTAGCTTCGAAAAACGCTTAGGTTAAGTTTCAGAGTTGCTTCTAATGTACCAAAGCTGGACTTAGACATAATTTCACTCTCACAACATTATGGCTGGTTGGAGAGGGTCCGAACCACAAGTACCGGGTCCATGGTTCTGGCCGTATACTGGGGGGACGGGGACGACTCCCATTAACCCCTGACTATACCGGGGATACGCTTATCACAATGCCTTTCTGGTCTGTGCTGAAGCAGGGCATTCTGGCAGGCAAGTGGCTTGACCTTTATTAGTGAGCCTGGTTACCCCCTCTCGGAACCACAGACTTAGAAATCGCCAGCTCATATACAGTGCATAAAATATATTTATATATATACCCTTATACACCATTTTAATAAAAAATATCACAAAATTCTTCTTAGTCCCTCGGGAAGAGTGAAAGACGCGCACGTTCATTTTCAGAGCTCCTAGACCTTCCTATAAGAAGTTAGCCAAAAAGTAGCTTCGAAAAACGCTTAGGTTAAGTTTCAGAGTTGCTTCTAATGTACCAAAGCTGGACTTAGACATAATTTCACTCTCACAACATTATGGCTGGTAAGAGACAGTCCGAACCACAAGTACCGGGTCCATGGTTCTGGCCGTATACTGGGGGGACGGGGACGACTCCCATTAACCCCTGACTATACCGGGGATACGCTTATCACAATGCCTTTCTGGTCTGTGCTGAAGCAGGGCATTCTGGCAGCCAAGTGGCTTGACCTTTATTAGTGAGCCTGGTTACCCCCTCTCGGAACCACAGACTTAGAAATCGCCAGCTCATATACAGTGCATAAAATATATTTATATATATACCCTTATACACCATTTTAATAAAAAATATCACAAAATTCTTCTAAGTCCCTCGGGAAGAGTGAAAGACGCGCACGTTCATTTTCAGAGCTCCTAGACCTTCCTATAAGAAGTTAGCCAAAAAGTAGCTTCGAAAAACGCTTAGGTTAAGTTTCAGAGTTGCTTCTAATGTACCAAAGCTGGACTTAGACATAATTTCACTCTCACAACATTATGGCTGGTTGGAGACAGTCCGAACCACAAGTACCGGGTCCATGGTTCTGGCCGTATACTGGGGGGACGGGGACGACTCCCATTAACCCCTGACTATACCGGGGATACGCTTATCACAATGCCTTTCTGGTCTGTGCTGAAGGAGGGAATTCTGGCAGCCAAGTGGCTTGACCTTTACTAGTGAGCCTGGTTACCCCCTCTCGGAACCACAGACTTAGAAATCGCCAGCTCATATACAGTGCATAAAATATATTTATATATATATACCCTTATACACCATTTTTATAAAAAATATCACAAAATTCTTCTAAGTCCCTCGGGAAGAGTGAAAGACGCGCACGTTCATTTTTAGAGCTCCTAGACCTTCCTATCAGAAGTTAGCCAAAAAGTAGCTTCGAAAAACGCTTAGGTTAAGTTTCAGAGTTGCTTCTAATGTACCAAAGCTGGACTTAGACATAATTTCACTCTCACAACATTATGGCTGGTTGGAGAGGGTCCGAACCACAAGTACCGGGTCCATGGTTCTGGCCGTATACTGGGGGGACGGGGACGACTCCCATTAACCCCTGACTATACCGGGGATACGCTTATCACAATGCCTTTCTGGTCTGTGCTGAAGCAGGGCATTCTGGCAGCCAAGTGGCTTGACCTTTATTAGTGAGCCTGGTTACCCCCTCTCGGAACCACAGACTTAGAAATCGCCAGCTCATATACAGTGCATAAAATATATTTATATATATACCCTTATACACCATTTTAATAAAAAATATCACAAAATTCTTCTAAGTCCCTCGGGAAGAGTGAAAGACGCGCACGTTCATTTTCAGAGCTCCTAGACCTTCCTATAAGAAGTTAGCCAAAAAGTAGCTTCGAAAAACGCTTAGGTTAAGTTTCAGAGTTGCTTCTAATGTACCAAAGCTGGACTTAGATATAATTTCACTCTCACAACATTATGGCTGGTTGGAGACAGTCCGAACCACAAGTACCGGGTCCATGGTTCTGGCCGTATACTGGAGGGACGGGGACGACTCCCATTAACCCCTGACTATACCGGGGATACGCTTATCACAATGCCTTTCTGGTCTGTGCTGAAGCAGGGCATTCTGGCAGGCAAGTGGCTTGACCTTTATTAGTGAGCCTGGTTACCCCCTCTCGGAACCACAGACTTAGAAATCGCCAGCTCATATACAGTGCATAAAATATATTTATATATATACCCTTATACACCATTTTAATAAAAAATATCACAAAATTCTTCTTAGTCCCTCGGGAAGAGTGAAAGACGCGCACGTTCATTTTCAGAGCTCCTAGACCTTCCTATAAGAAGTTAGCCAAAAAGTAGCTTCGAAAAACGCTTAGGTTAAGTTTCAGAGTTGCTTCTAATGTACCAAAGCTGGACTTAGACATAATTTCACTCTCACAACATTATGGCTGGTTGGAGACAGTCCGAACCACAAGTACCGGGTCCATGGTTCTGGCCGTATACTGGGGGGACGGGGACGACTCCCATTAACCCCTGACTATACCGGGGATACGCTTATCACAATGCCTTTCTGGTCTGTGCTGAAGGAGGGAATTCTGGCAGCCAAGTGGCTTGACCTTTACTAGTGAGCCTGATTACCCCCTCTCGGAACCACAGACTTAGAAATCGCCAGCTCATATACAGTGCATAAAATATATTTATATATATACCCTTATACACCATTTTAATAAAAAATATCACAAAATTCTTCTAAGTCCCTCGGGAAGAGTGAAAGACGCGCACGTTCATTTTCAGAGCTCCTAGACCTTCCTATAAGAAGTTAGCCAAAAAGTAGCTTCGAAAAACGCTTAGGTTAAGTTTCAGAGTTGCTTCTAATGTACCAAAGCTGGACTTAGACATAATTTCACTCTCACAACATTATGGCTGGTTGGAGAGAGTCCGAACCACAAGTACCGGGTCCATGGTTCTGGCCGTATATTGGGGGGACGGGGACGACTCCCATTAACCCCTGACTATACCGGGGATACGCTTATCACAATGCCTTTCTGGTCTGTGCTGAAGCAGGGCATTCTGGCAGCCAAGTGGCTTGACCTTTACTAGTGAGCCTGATTACCCCCTCTCGGAACCACAGACTTAGAAATCGCCAGCTCATATACAGTGCATAAAATATATTTATATATATATACCCTTATACACCATTTTAATAAAAAATATCACAAAATTCTTCTAAGTCCCTCGGGAAGAGTGAAAGACGCGCACGTTCATTTTCAGAGCTCCTAGACCTTCCTATAAGAAGTTAGCTAAAAAGTAGCTTCGAAAAACGCTTAGGTTAAGTTTCAGAGTTGCTTCTAATGTACAAAAGCTGGACTTAGACATAATTTCACTCTCACAACATTATGGCTGGTTGGAGAGGGTCCGAACCACAAGTACCGGGTCCATGGTTCTGGCCGTATACTGGGGGGACGGGGACGACTCCCATTAACCCCTGACTATACCGGGGATACGCTTATCACAATGCCTTTCTGGTCTGTGCTGAAGCAGGGCATTCTGGCAGCCAAGTGGCTTGACCTTTATTAGTGAGCCTGGTTACCCCCTCTCGGAACCACAGACTTAGAAATCGCCAGCTCATATACAGTGCATAAAATATATTTATATATATACCCTTATACACCATTTTAATAAAAAATATCACAAAATTCTTCTAAGTCCCTTGGGAAGAGTGAAAGACGCGCACGTTCATTTTCAGAGCTCCTAGACCTTCCTATAAGAAGTTAGCCAAAAAGTAGCTTCGAAAAACGCTTAGGTTAAGTTTCAGAGTTGCTTCTAATGTACCAAAGCTGGACTTAGACATAATTTCACTCTCACAACATTATGGCTGGTTGGAGACAGTCCGAACCACAAGTACCGGGTCCATGGTTCTGGCCGTATACTGGGGGGACGGGGACGACTCCCATTAACCCCTGACTATACCGGGGATACGCTTATCACAATGCCTTTCTGGTCTGTGCTGAAGGAGGGAATTCTGGCAGCCAAGTGGCTTGACCTTTACTAGTGAGCCTGATTACCCCCTCTCGGAACCACAGACTTAGAAATCGCCAGCTCATATACAGTGCATAAAATATATTTATATATATACCCTTATACACCATTTTAATAAAAAATATCACAAAATTCTTCTTAGTCCCTCGGGAAGAGTGAAAGACGCGCACGTTCATTTTCAGAGCTCCTAGACCTTCCTATAAGAAGTTAGCCAAAAAGTAGCTTCGAAAAACGCTTAGGTTAAGTTTCAGAGTTGCTTCTAATGTACCAAAGCTGGACTTAGACATAATTTCACTCTCACAACATTATGGCTGGTTGGAGAGAGTCCGAACCACAAGTACCGGGTCCATGGTTCTGGCCGTATATTGGGGGGACGGGGACGACTCCCATTAACCCCTGACTATACCGGGGATACGCTTATCACAATGCCTTTCTGGTCTGTGCTGAAGCAGGGCATTCTGGCAGCCAAGTGGCTTGACCTTTACTAGTGAGCCTGATTACCCCCTCTCGGAACCACAGACTTAGAAATCGCCAGCTCATATACAGTGCATAAAATATATTTATATATATATACCCTTATACACCATTTTAATAAAAAATATCACAAAATTCTTCTAAGTCCCTCGGGAAGAGTGAAAGACGCGCACGTTCATTTTCAGAGCTCCTAGACCTTCCTATAAGAAGTTAGCTAAAAAGTAGCTTCGAAAAACGCTTAGGTTAAGTTTCAGAGTTGCTTCTAATGTACAAAAGCTGGACTTAGACATAATTTCACTCTCACAACATTATGGCTGGTTGGAGAGGGTCCGAACCACAAGTACCGGGTCCATGGTTCTGGCCGTATACTGGGGGGACGGGGACGACTCCCATTAACCCCTGACTATACCGGGGATACGCTTATCACAATGCCTTTCTGGTCTGTGCTGAAGCAGGGCATTCTGGCAGCCAAGTGGCTTGACCTTTATTAGTGAGCCTGGTTACCCCCTCTCGGAACCACAGACTTAGAAATCGCCAGCTCATATACAGTGCATAAAATATATTTATATATATACCCTTATACACCATTTTAATAAAAAATATCACAAAATTCTTCTAAGTCCCTTGGGAAGAGTGAAAGACGCGCACGTTCATTTTCAGAGCTCCTAGACCTTCCTATAAGAAGTTAGCCAAAAAGTAGCTTCGAAAAACGCTTAGGTTAAGTTTCAGAGTTGCTTCTAATGTACCAAAGCTGGACTTAGATATAATTTCACTCTCACAACATTATGGCTGGTTGGAGACAGTCCGAACCACAAGTACCGGGTCCATGGTTCTGGCCGTATACTGGAGGGACGGGGACGACTCCCATTAACCCCTGACTATACCGGGGATACGCTTATCACAATGCCTTTCTGGTCTGTGCTGAAGCAGGGCATTCTGGCAGGCAAGTGGCTTGACCTTTATTAGTGAGCCTGGTTACCCCCTCTCGGAACCACAGACTTAGAAATCGCCAGCTCATATACAGTGCATAAAATATATTTATATATATACCCTTATACACCATTTTAATAAAAAATATCACAAAATTCTTCTTAGTCCCTCGGGAAGAGTGAAAGACGCGCACGTTCATTTTCAGAGCTCCTAGACCTTCCTATAAGAAGTTAGCCAAAAAGTAGCTTCGAAAAACGCTTAGGTTAAGTTTCAGAGTTGCTTCTAATGTACCAAAGCTGGACTTAGACATAATTTCACTCTCACAACATTATGGCTGGTTGGAGACAGTCCGAACCACAAGTACCGGGTCCATGGTTCTGGCCGTATACTGGAGGGACGGGGACGACTCCCATTAACCCCTGACTATACCGGGGATACGCTTATCACAATGCCTTTCTGGTCTGTGCTGAAGCAGGGCATTCTGGCAGCCAAGTGGCTTGACCTTTATTAGTGAGCCTATGTGAAAATGGTGTATAAGGGTATATATATAAATATATTTTATGCACTGTATATGAGCTGGCGATTTCTAAGTCTGTGGTTCCGAGAGGGGGTAACCAGGCTCACTAATAAAGGTCAAGCCACTTGGCTGCCAGAATGCCCTGCTTCAGCACAGACCAGAAAGGCATTGTGATAAGCGTATCCCCGGTATAGTCAGGGGTTAATGGGAGTCGTCCCCGTCCCCCCAGTATACGGCCAGAACCATGGACCCGGTACTTGTGGTTCGGACTCTCTCCAACCAGCCATAATGTTGTGAGAGTGAAATTATGTCTAAGTCCAGCTTTGGTACATTAGAAGCAACTCTGAAACTTAACCTAAGCGTTTTTCGAAGCTACTTTTTGGCTAACTTCTTATAGGAAGGTCTAGGAGCTCTGAAAATGAACGTGCGCGTCTTTCACTCTTCCCGAGGGACTTAGAAGAATTTTGTGATATTTTTTATTAAAATGGTGTATAAGGGTATATATATAAATATATTTTATGCACTGTATATGAGCTGGCGATTTCTAAGTCTGTGGTTCCGAGAGGGGGTAACCAGGCTCACTAATAAAGGTCAAGCCACTTGGCTGCCAGAATGCCCTGCTTCAGCACAGACCAGAAAGGCATTGTGATAAGCGTATCCCCGGTATAGTCAGGGGTTAATGGGAGTCGTCCCCGTCCCCCCAGTATACGGCCAGAACCATGGACCCGGTACTTGTGGTTCGGACTATCTCCAACCAGCCATAATGGTGTGAGAGTGAAATTATGTCTAAGTCCAGCTTTGGTACATTAGAAGCAACTCTGAAACTTAACCTAAGCGATTTTCAAAACTACTTTTTGGCTAACTTCTTATAGGAAGGTCTAGGAGCTCTGAAAATGAACGTGCGCGTCTTTCACTCTTCCCGAGGGACTTAGAAGAATTTTGTGATATTTTTTATTAAAATGGTGTATAAGGGTATATATATAAATATATTTTATGCACTGTATATGAGCTGGCGATTTCTAAGTCTGTGGTTCCGAGAGGGGGTAACCAGGCTCACTAATAAAGGTCAAGCCACTTGGCTGCCAGAATGCCCTGCTTCAGCACAGACCAGAAAGGCATTGTGATAAGCGTATCCCCGGTATAGTCAGGGGTTAATGGGAGTCGTCCCCGTCCCCCCAGTATACGGCCAGAACCATGGACCCGGTACTTGTGGTTCGGACTGTCTCCAACCAGCCATAATGTTGTGAGAGGGAAATTATGTCTAAGTCCAGCTTTGGTACATTAGAAGCAACTCTGAAACTTAACCTAAGCGTTTTTCGAAGCTACTTTTTGGCTAACTTCTTATAGGAAGGTCTAGGAGCTCTGAAAATGAACGTGCGCGTCTTTCACTCTTCCCGAGGGACTTAGAAGAATTTTGTGATATTTTTTATTAAATGGTGTATAAGGGTATATATATAAATATATTTTATGCACTGTATATGAGCTGGCGATTTCTAAGTCTGTGGTTCCGAGAGGGGGTAACCAGGCTCACTAATAAAGGTCAAGCCACTTGGCTGCCAGAATGCCGTGCTTCAGCACAGACCAGAAAGGCATTGTGATAAGCGTATCCCCGGTATAGTCAGGGGTTAATGGGAGTCGTCCCCGCCCCCCCAGTATACGGCCAGAACCATGGACCCGGTACTTGTGGTTCGGACTGTCTCCAACCAGCCATAATGTTGTGAGAGTGAAATTATGTCTAAGTCCAGCTTTGGTACATTAGAAGCAACTCTGAAACTTAACCTAAGCGTTTTTCGAAGCTACTTTTTGGCTAACTTCTTATAGGAAGGTCTAGGAGCTCTGAAAATGAACGTGCGCGTCTTTCACTCTTCCCGAGGGACTTAGAAGAATTTTGTGATATTTTTTATTAAATGGTGTATAAGGGTATATATATAAATATATTTTATGCACTGTATATGAGCTGGCGATTTCTAAGTCTGTGGTTCCGAGAGGGGGTAACCAGGCTCACTAATAAAGGTCAAGCCACTTGGCTGCCAGAATGCCCTGCTTCAGCACAGACCAGAAAGGCATTGTGATAAGCGTATCCCCGGTATAGTCAGGGGTTAATGGGAGTCGTCCCCGTCCCCCCAGTATACGGCCAGAACCATGGACCCGGTACTTGTGGTTCGGACTCTCTCCAACCAGCCATAATGTTGTGAGAGTGAAATTATGTCTAAGTCCAGCTTTGGTACATTAGAAGCAACTCTGAAACTTAACCTAAGCGTTTTTCGAAGCTACTTTTTGGCTAACTTCTTATAGGAAGGTCTAGGAGCTCTGAAAATGAATGTGCGCGTCTTTCACTCTTCCCGAGGGACTTAGAAGAATTTTGTGATATTTTTTATTAAAATGGTGTATAAGGGTATATATATAAATATATTTTATGCACTGTATATGAGCTGGCGATTTCTAAGTCTGTGGTTCCGAGAGGGGGTAACCAGGCTCACTAATAAAGGTCAAGCCACTTGGCTGCCAGAATGCCCTGCTTCAGCACAGACCAGAAAGGCATTGTGATATGCGTATCCCCGGTATAGTCAGGGGTTAATGGGAGTCGTCCCCGTCCCCCCAGTATACGGCCAGAACCATGGACCCGGTACTTGTGGTTCGGACTGTCTCCAACCAGCCATAATGTTGTGAGAGTGAAATTATGTCTAAGTCCAGCTTTGGTACATTAGAAGCAACTCTGAAACTTAACCTAACCGTTTTTCGAAGCTACTTTTTGGCTAACTTCTTATAGGAAGGTCTAGGAGCTCTGAAAATGAACGTGCGCGTCTTTCACTCTTCCCGAGGGACTTAGAAGAATTTTGTGATATTTTTTATTAAAATGGTGTATAAGGGTATATATATAAATATATTTTATGCACTGTATATGAGCTGGCGATTTCTAAGTCTGTGGTTCCGAGAGGGGGTAACCAGGCTCACTAATAAAGGTCAAGCCACTTGGCTGCCAGAATGCCCTGCTTCAGCACAGACCAGAAAGGCATTGTGATAAGCGTATCCCCGGTATAGTCAGGGGTTAATGGGAGTCGTCCCCGTCCCCCCAGTATACGGCCAGAACCATGGACCCGGTACTTGTGGTTCGGACTATCTCCAACCAGCCATAATGGTGTGAGAGTGAAATTATGTCTAAGTCCAGCTTTGGTACATTAGAAGCAACTCTGAAACTTAACCTAAGCGATTTTCAAAACTACTTTTTGGCTAACTTCTTATAGGAAGGTCTAGGAGCTCTGAAAATGAACGTGCGTGTCTTTCACTCTTCCCGAGGGACTTAGAAGAATTTTGTGATATTTTTTATTAAAATGGTGTATAAGGGTATATATATAAATATATTTTATGCACTGTATATGAGCTGGCGATTTCTAAGTCTGTGGTTCCGAGAGGGGGTAACCAGGCTCACTAATAAAGGTCAAGCCACTTGGCTGCCAGAATGCCCTGCTTCAGCACAGACCAGAAAGGCATTGTGATAAGCGTATCCCCGGTATAGTCAGGGGTTAATGGGAGTCGTCCCCGTCCCCCCAGTATACGGCCAGAACCATGGACCCTGTACTTGTGGTTCGGACTCTCTCCAACCAGCCATAATGTTGTGAGAGTGAAATTATGTCTAAGTCCAGCTTTGGTACATTAGAAGCAACTCTGAAACTTAACCTAAGCGTTTTTCGAAGCTACTTTTTGGCTAACTTCTTATAGGAAGGTCTAGGAGCTCTGAAAATGAACGTGCGCGTCTTTCACTCTTCCCGAGGGACTTAGAAGAATTTTGTGATATTTTTTATTAAAATGGTGTATAAGGGTATATATATAAATATATTTTATGCACTGTATATGAGCTGGCGATTTCTAAGTCTGTGGTTCCGAGAGGGGGTAACCAGGCTCACTAATAAAGGTCAAGCCACTTGGCTGCCAGAATGCCCTGCTTCAGCACAGACCAGAAAGGCATTGTGATAAGCGTATCCCCGGTATAGTCAGGGGTTAATGGGAGTCGTCCCCGTCCCCCCGGTATACGGCCAGAACCATGGACCCGGTACTTGTGGTTCGGACTGTCTCCAACCAGCCATAATGTTGTGAGAGTGAAATTATGTCTAAGTCCAGCTTTGGTACATTAGAAGCAACTCTGAAACTTAACCTAAGCGTTTTTCGAAGCTACTTTTTGGCTAACTTCTTATAGGAAGGTCTAGGAGCTCTGAAAATGAACGTGCGCGTCTTTCACTCTTCCCGAGGGACTTAGAAGAATTTTGTGATATTTTTTATTAAAATGGTGTATAAGGGTATATATATATAAATATATTTTATGCACTGTATATGAGCTGGCGATTTCTAAGTCTGTGGTTCCGAGAGGGGGTAACCAGGCTCACTAATAAAGGTCAAGCCACTTGGCTGCCAGAATGCCCTGCTTCAGCACAGACCAGAAAGGCATTGTGATAAGCGTATCCCCGGTATAGTCAGGGGTTAATGGGAGTCGTCCCCGTCCCCCCAGTATACGGCCAGAACCATGGACCCGGTACTTGTGGTTCGGACTGTCTCCAACCAGCCATAATGTTGTGAGAGTGAAATTATGTCTAAGTCCAGCTTTGGTACATTAGAAGCAACTCTGAAACTTAACCTAAGCGTTTTTCGAAGCTACTTTTTGGCTAACTTCTTATAGGAAGGTCTAGGAGCTCTGAAAATGAACGTGCGCGTCTTTCACTCTTCCCGAGGGATTAGAAGAATTTTGTGATATTTTTTATTAAATGGTGTATAAGGGTATATATATAAATATATTTTATGCACTGTATATGAGCTGGCGATTTCTAAGTCTGTGGTTCCGAGAGGGGGTAACCAGGCTCACTAATAAAGGTCAAGCCACTTGGCTGCCAGAATGCCCTGCTTCAGCACAGACCAGAAAGGCATTGTGATAAGCGTATCCCCGGTATAGTCAGGGGTTAATGGGAGTCGTCCCCGTCCCCCCAGTATACGGCCAGAACCATGGACCCGATACTTGTGTTTCGGACCCTCTCCAACCAGCCATAATGTTGTGAGAGTGAAATTATGTCTAAGTCCAGCTTTGGTACATTAGAAGCAACTATGGAACTTAACCTAAGCGTTTTTCGAAGCTACTTTTTGGCTAACTTCTTATAGGAAGGTCTAGGAGCTCTGAAAATGAACGTACGCGTCTTTCACTCTTCCCGAGGGACTTAGAAGAATTTTGTGATATTTTTTATTAAAATGGTGTATAAGGGTATATATATAAATATATTTTATGCACTGTATATGAGCTGGCGATTTCTAAGTCTGTGGTTCCGAGAGGGGGTAACCAGGCTCACTAATAAAGGTCAAGCCACTTGGCTGCCAGAATGCCCTGCTTCAGCACAGACCAGAAAGGCATTGTGATAAGCGTATCCCCGGTATAGTCAGGGGTTAATGGGAGTCGTCCCCGTCCCCCCAGTATACGGCCAGAACCATGGACCCGGTACTTGTGGTTCGGACTGTCTCCAACCAGCCATAATGTTGTGAGAGTGAAATTATGTCTAAGTCCAGCTTTGGTACATTAGAAGCAACTCTGAAACTTAACCTAAGCGTTTTTCGAAGCTACTTTTTGGCTAACTTCTTATAGGAAGGTCTAGGAGCTCTGAAAATGAACGTGCGCGTCTTTCACTCTTCCCGAGGGACTTAGAAGAATTTTGTGATATTTTTTATTAAAATGGTGTATAAGGGTATATATATAAATATATTTTATGCACTGTATATGAGCTGGCGATTTCTAAGTCTGTGGTTCCGAGAGGGGGTAACCAGGCTCACTAATAAAGGTCAAGCCACTTGGCTGCCAGAATGCCCTGCTTCAGCACAGACCAGAAAGGCATTGTGATAAGCGTATCCCCGGTATAGTCAGGGGTTAATGGGAGTCGTCCCCGCCCCCCCAGTATACGGCCAGAACCATGGACCCGGTACTTGTGGTTCGGACTGTCTCCAACCAGCCATAATGTTGTGAGAGTGAAATTATGTCTAAGTCCAGCTTTGGTACATTAGAAGCAACTCTGAAACTTAACCTAAGCGTTTTTCGAAGCTACTTTTTGGCTAACTTATTATAGGAAGGTCTAGGAGCTCTGAAAATGAACGTGCGCGTCTTTCACTCTTCCCGAGGGACTTAGAAGAATGTTGTGATATTTTTTATTAAATGGTGTATAAGGGTATATATATAAATATATTTTATGCACTGTATATGAGCTGGCGATTTCTAAGTCTGTGGTTCCGAGAGGGGGTAACCAGGCTCACTAATAAAGGTCAAGCCACTTGGCTGCCAGAATGCCCTGCTTCAGCACAGACCAGAAAGGCATTGTGATATGCGTATCCCCGGTATAGTCAGGGGTTAATGGGAGTCGTCCCCGTCCCCCCAGTATACGGCCAGAACCATGGACCCGGTACTTGTGGTTCGGACTGTCTCCAACCAGCCATAATGTTGTGAGAGTGAAATTATGTCTAAGTCCAGCTTTGGTACATTAGAAGCAACTCTGAAACTTAACCTAAGCGTTTTTCGAAGCTACTTTTTGGCTAACTTATTATAGGAAGGTCTAGGAGCTCTGAAAATGAACGTGCGCGTCTTTCACTCTTCCCGAGGGACTTAGAAGAATTTTGTGATATTTTTTATTAAAATGGTGTATAAGGGTATATATATAAATATATTTTATGCACTGTATATGAGCTGGCGATTTCTAAGTCTGTGGTTCCGAGAGGGGGTAACCGGGCTCACTAATAAAGGTCAAGCCACTTGGCTGCCAGAATGCCCTGCTTCAGCACAGACCAGAAAGGCATTGTGATAAGCGTATCCCCGGTATAGTCAGGGGTTAATGGGAGTCGTCCCCGTCCCCCCAGTATACGGCCAGAACCATGGACCCGGTACGTGTGGTTCGGACTATCTCCAACCAGCCATAATGGTGTGAGAGTGAAATTATGTCTAAGTCCAGCTTTGGTACATTAGAAGCAACTCTGAAACTTAACCTAAGCGATTTTCAAAACTACTTTTTGGCTAACTTCTTATAGGAAGGTCTAGGAGCTCTGAAAATGAACGTGCGCGTCTTTCACTCTTCCCGAGGGACTTAGAAGAATTTTGTGATATTTTTTATTAAAATGGTGTATAAGGGTATATATATAAATATATTTTATGCACTGTATATGAGCTGGCGATTTCTAAGTCTGTGGTTCCGAGAGGGGGTAACCAGGCTCACTAATAAAGGTCAAGCCACTTGGCTGCCAGAATGCCCTGCTTCAGCACAGACCAGAAAGGCATTGTGATAAGCGTATCCCCGGTATAGTCAGGGGTTAATGGGAGTCGTCCCCGTCCCCCCAGTATACGGCCAGAACCATGGACCCGGTACTTGTGGTTCGGACTGTCTCCAACCAGCCATAATGTTGTGAGAGTGAAATTATGTCTAAGTCCAGCTTTGGTACTGTACATTAGAAGCAACTCTGAAACTTAACCTAAGCGTTTTTCGAAGCTACTTTTTGGCTAACTTCTTATAGGAAGGTCTAGGAGCTCTGAAAATGAACGTGCGCGTCTTTCACTCTTCCCGAGGGACTTAGAAGAATTTTGTGATATTTTTTATTAAATGGTGTATAAGGGTATATATATAAATATATTTTATGCACTGTATATGAGCTGGCGATTTCTAAGTCTGTGGTTCCGAGAGGGGGTAACCAGGCTCACTAATAAAGGTCAAGCCACTTGGCTGCCAGAATGCCCTGCTTCAGCACAGACCAGAAAGGCATTGTGATAAGCGTATCCCCGGTATAGTCAGGGGTTAATGGGAGTCGTCCCCGTCCCCCCAGTATACGGCCAGAACCATGGACCCTGTACTTGTGGTTCGGACTCTCTCCAACCAGCCATAATGTTGTGAGAGTGAAATTATGTCTAAGTCCAGCTTTGGTACATTAGAAGCAACTCTGAAACTTAACCTAAGCGTTTTTCGAAGCTACTTTTTGGCTAACTTCTTATAGGAAGGTCTAGGAGCTCTGAAAATGAACGTGCGCGTCTTTCACTCTTCCCGAGGGACTTAGAAGAATTTTGTGATATTTTTTATTAAAATGGTGTATAAGGGTATATATATAAATATATTTTATGCACTGTATATGAGCTGGCGATTTCTAAGTCTGTGGTTCCGAGAGGGGGTAACCAGGCTCACTAATAAAGGTCAAGCCACTTGGCTGCCAGAATACCCTGCTTCAGCACAGACCAGAAAGGCATTGTGATAAGCGTATCCCCGGTATAGTCAGGGGTTAATGGGAGTCGTCCCCGTCCCCCCAGTATACGGCCAGAACCATGGACCCGGTACTTGTGGTTCGGACTGTCTCCAACCAGCCATAATGTTGTGAGAGTGAAATTATGTCTAAGTCCAGCTTTGGTACATTAGAAGCAACTCTGAAACTTAACCTAAGCGTTTTTCGAAGCTACTTTTTGGCTAACTTCTTATAGGAAGGTCTAGGAGCTCTGAAAATGAACGTGCGCGTCTTTCACTCTTCCCGAGGGACTTAGAAGAATTTTGTGATATTTTTTATTAAATGGTGTATAAGGGTATATATATAAATATATTTTATGCACTGTATATGAGCTGGCGATTTCTAAGTCTGTGGTTCCGAGAGGGGGTAACCAGGCTCACTAATAAAGGTCAAGCCACTTGGCTGCCAGAATGCCCTGCTTCAGCACAGACCAGAAAGGCATTGTGATAAGCGTATCCCCGGTATAGTCAGGGGTTAATGGGAGTCGTCCCCGCCCCCCCAGTATACGGCCAGAACCATGGACCCGGTACTTGTGGTTCGGACTGTCTCCAACCAGCCATAATGTTGTGAGAGTGAAATTATGTCTAAGTCCAGCTTTGGTACATTAGAAGCAACTCTGAAACTTAACCTAAGCGTTTTTCGAAGCTACTTTTTGGCTAACTTATTATAGGAAGGTCTAGGAGCTCTGAAAATGAACGTGCGCGTCTTTCACTCTTCCCGAGGGACTTAGAAGAATGTTGTGATATTTTTTATTAAATGGTGTATAAGGGTATATATATAAATATATTTTATGCACTGTATATGAGCTGGCGATTTCTAAGTCTGTGGTTCCGAGAGGGGGTAACCAGGCTCACTAATAAAGGTCAAGCCACTTGGCTGCCAGAATGCCCTGCTTCAGCACAGACCAGAAAGGCATTGTGATATGCGTATCCCCGGTATAGTCAGGGGTTAATGGGAGTCGTCCCCGTCCCCCCAGTATACGGCCAGAACCATGGACCCGGTACTTGTGGTTCGGACTGTCTCCAACCAGCCATAATGTTGTGAGAGTGAAATTATGTCTAAGTCCAGCTTTGGTACATTAGAAGCAACTCTGAAACTTAACCTAAGCGTTTTTCGAAGCTACTTTTTGGCTAACTTATTATAGGAAGGTCTAGGAGCTCTGAAAATGAACGTGCGCGTCTTTCACTCTTCCCGAGGGACTTAGAAGAATTTTGTGATATTTTTTATTAAAATGGTGTATAAGGGTATATATATAAATATATTTTATGCACTGTATATGAGCTGGCGATTTCTAAGTCTGTGGTTCCGAGAGGGGGTAACCGGGCTCACTAATAAAGGTCAAGCCACTTGGCTGCCAGAATGCCCTGCTTCAGCACAGACCAGAAAGGCATTGTGATAAGCGTATCCCCGGTATAGTCAGGGGTTAATGGGAGTCGTCCCCGTCCCCCCAGTATACGGCCAGAACCATGGACCCGGTACGTGTGGTTCGGACTATCTCCAACCAGCCATAATGGTGTGAGAGTGAAATTATGTCTAAGTCCAGCTTTGGTACATTAGAAGCAACTCTGAAACTTAACCTAAGCGATTTTCAAAACTACTTTTTGGCTAACTTCTTATAGGAAGGTCTAGGAGCTCTGAAAATGAACGTGCGCGTCTTTCACTCTTCCCGAGGGACTTAGAAGAATTTTGTGATATTTTTTATTAAAATGGTGTATAAGGGTATATATATAAATATATTTTATGCACTGTATATGAGCTGGCGATTTCTAAGTCTGTGGTTCCGAGAGGGGGTAACCAGGCTCACTAATAAAGGTCAAGCCACTTGGCTGCCAGAATGCCCTGCTTCAGCACAGACCAGAAAGGCATTGTGATAAGCGTATCCCCGGTATAGTCAGGGGTTAATGGGAGTCGTCCCCGTCCCCCCAGTATACGGCCAGAACCATGGACCCGGTACTTGTGGTTCGGACTGTCTCCAACCAGCCATAATGTTGTGAGAGTGAAATTATGTCTAAGTCCAGCTTTGGTACTGTACATTAGAAGCAACTCTGAAACTTAACCTAAGCGTTTTTCGAAGCTACTTTTTGGCTAACTTCTTATAGGAAGGTCTAGGAGCTCTGAAAATGAACGTGCGCGTCTTTCACTCTTCCCGAGGGACTTAGAAGAATTTTGTGATATTTTTTATTAAATGGTGTATAAGGGTATATATATAAATATATTTTATGCACTGTATATGAGCTGGCGATTTCTAAGTCTGTGGTTCCGAGAGGGGGTAACCAGGCTCACTAATAAAGGTCAAGCCACTTGGCTGCCAGAATGCCCTGCTTCAGCACAGACCAGAAAGGCATTGTGATAAGCGTATCCCCGGTATAGTCAGGGGTTAATGGGAGTCGTCCCCGTCCCCCCAGTATACGGCCAGAACCATGGACCCTGTACTTGTGGTTCGGACTCTCTCCAACCAGCCATAATGTTGTGAGAGTGAAATTATGTCTAAGTCCAGCTTTGGTACATTAGAAGCAACTCTGAAACTTAACCTAAGCGTTTTTCGAAGCTACTTTTTGGCTAACTTCTTATAGGAAGGTCTAGGAGCTCTGAAAATGAACGTGCGCGTCTTTCACTCTTCCCGAGGGACTTAGAAGAATTTTGTGATATTTTTTATTAAAATGGTGTATAAGGGTATATATATAAATATATTTTATGCACTGTATATGAGCTGGCGATTTCTAAGTCTGTGGTTCCGAGAGGGGGTAACCAGGCTCACTAATAAAGGTCAAGCCACTTGGCTGCCAGAATGCCCTGCTTCAGCACAGACCAGAAAGGCATTGTGATAAGCGTATCCCCGGTATAGTCAGGGGTTAATGGGAGTCGTCCCCGTCCCCCCAGTATACGGCCAGAACCATGGACCCGGTACTTGTGGTTCGGACTGTCTCCAACCAGCCATAATGTTGTGAGAGTGAAATTATGTCTAAGTCCAGCTTTGGTACATTAGAAGCAACTCTGAAACTTAACCTAAGCGTTTTTCGAAGCTACTTTTTGGCTAACTTCTTATAGGAAGGTCTAGGAGCTCTGAAAATGAACGTGCGCGTCTTTCACTCTTCCCGAGGGACTTAGAAGAATTTTGTGATATTTTTTATTAAAATGGTGTATAAGGGTATATATATATAAATATATTTTATGCACTGTATATGAGCTGGCGATTTCTAAGTCTGTGGTTCCGAGAGGGGGTAACCAGGCTCACTAATAAAGGTCAAGCCACTTGGCTGCCAGAGCCCTGCTTCAGCACAGACCAGAAAGGCATTGTGATAAGCGTATCCCCGGTATAGTCAGGGGTTAATGGGAGTCGTCCCCGTCCCCCCAGTATACGGCCAGAACCATGGACCCGGTACTTGTGGTTCGGACTGTCTCCAACCAGCCATAATGTTGTGAGAGTGAAATTATGTCTAAGTCCAGCTTTGGTACATTAGAAGCAACTCTGAAACTTAACCTAAGCGTTTTTCGAAGCTACTTTTTGGCTAACTTCTTATAGGAAGGTCTAGGAGCTCTGAAAATGAACATGCGCGTCTTTCACTCTTCCCGAGGGACTTAGAAGAATTTTGTGATATTTTTTATTAAATGGTGTATAAGGGTATATATATAAATATATTTTATGCACTGTATATGAGCTGGCGATTTCTAAGTCTGTGGTTCCGAGAGGGGGTAACCAGGCTCACTAATAAAGGTCAAGCCACTTGGCTGCCAGAATGCCCTGCTTCAGCACAGACCAGAAAGGCATTGTGATAAGCGTATCCCCGGTATAGTCAGGGGTTAATGGGAGTCGTCCCCGTCCCCCCAGTATACGGCCAGAACCATGGACCCGATACTTGTGTTTCGGACCCTCTCCAACCAGCCATAATGTTGTGAGAGTGAAATTATGTCTAAGTCCAGCTTTGGTACATTAGAAGCAACTATGGAACTTAACCTAAGCGTTTTTCGAAGCTACTTTTTGGCTAACTTCTTATAGGAAGGTCTAGGAGCTCTGAAAATGAACGTACGCGTCTTTCACTCTTCCCGAGGGACTTAGAAGAATTTTGTGATATTTTTTATTAAAATGGTGTATAAGGGTATATATATAAATATATTTTATGCACTGTATATGAGCTGGCGATTTCTAAGTCTGTGGTTCCGAGAGGGGGTAACCAGGCTCACTAATAAAGGTCAAGCCACTTGGCTGCCAGAATGCCCTGCTTCAGCACAGACCAGAAAGGCATTGTGATAAGCGTATCCCCGGTATAGTCAGGGGTTAATGGGAGTCGTCCCCGTCCCCCCAGTATACGGCCAGAACCATGGACCCGGTACTTGTGGTTCGGACTGTCTCCAACCAGCCATAATGTTGTGAGAGTGAAATTATGTCTAAGTCCAGCTTTGGTACATTAGAAGCAACTCTGAAACTTAACCTAAGCGTTTTTCGAAGCTACTTTTTGGCTAACTTCTTATAGGAAGGTCTAGGAGCTCTGAAAATGAACGTGCGCGTCTTTCACTCTTCCCGAGGGACTTAGAAGAATTTTGTGATATTTTTTATTAAAATGGTGTATAAGGGTATATATATAAATATATTTTATGCACTGTATATGAGCTGGCGATTTCTAAGTCTGTGGTTCCGAGAGGGGGTAACCAGGCTCACTAATAAAGGTCAAGCCACTTGGCTGCCAGAATGCCCTGCTTCAGCACAGACCAGAAAGGCATTGTGATAAGCGTATCCCCGGTATAGTCAGGGGTTAATGGGAGTCGTCCCCGTCCCCCCAGTATACGGCCAGAACCATGGACCCGGTACTTGTGGTTCGGACTGTCTCCAACCAGCCATAATGTTGTGAGAGTGAAATTGTCTAAGTCCAGCTTGGTACATTAGAAGCAACTCTGAAACTTAACCTAA
This sequence comes from Ascaphus truei, assembly GCF_040206685.1. Classification (NCBI taxonomy): domain Eukaryota; kingdom Metazoa; phylum Chordata; class Amphibia; order Anura; family Ascaphidae; genus Ascaphus; species Ascaphus truei. The sequence continues at coordinate 96,099 of NW_027454313.1, forward strand.
GCGTTTTTCGAAGCTACTTTTTGGCTAACTTCTTATAGGAAGGTCTAGGAGCTCTGAAAATGAACGTGCGCGTCTTTCACTCTTCCCGAGGGACTTAGAAGAATTTTGTGATATTTTTTATTAAAATGGTGTATAAGGGTATATATATATAAATATATTTTATGCACTGTATATGAGCTGGCGATTTCTAAGTCTGTGGTTCCGAGAGGGGGTAACCAGGCTCACTAATAAAGGTCAAGCCACTTGGCTGCCAGAATGCCCTGCTTCAGCACAGACCAGAAAGGCATTGTGATAAGCGTATCCCCGGTATAGTCAGGGGTTAATGGGAGTCGTCCCCGTCCCCCCAGTATACGGCCAGAACCATGGACCCGATACTTGTGTTTCGGACCCTCTCCAACCAGCCATAATGTTGTGAGAGTGAAATTATGTCTAAGTCCAGCTTTGGTACATTAGAAGCAACTATGGAACTTAACCTAAGCGTTTTTCGAAGCTACTTTTTGGCTAACTTCTTATAGGAAGGTCTAGGAGCTCTGAAAATGAACGTACGCGTCTTTCACTCTTCCCGAGGGACTTAGAAGAATTTTGTGATATTTTTTATTAAAATGGTGTATAAGGGTATATATATAAATATATTTTATGCACTGTATATGAGCTGGCGATTTCTAAGTCTGTGGTTCCGAGAGGGGGTAACCAGGCTCACTAATAAAGGTCAAGCCACTTGGCTGCCAGAATGCCCTGCTTCAGCACAGACCAGAAAGGCATTGTGATAAGCGTATCCCCGGTATAGTCAGGGGTTAATGGGAGTCGTCCCCGTCCCCCCAGTATACGGCCAGAACCATGGACCCGGTACTTGTGGTTCGGACTGTCTCCAACCAGCCATAATGTTGTGAGAGTGAAATTATGTCTAAGTCCAGCTTTGGTACATTAGAAGCAACTCTGAAACTTAACCTAAGCGTTTTTCGAAGCTACTTTTTGGCTAACTTCTTATAGGAAGGTCTAGGAGCTCTGAAAATGAACGTGCGCGTCTTTCACTCTTCCCGAGGGACTTAGAAGAATTTTGTGATATTTTTTATTAAAATGGTGTATAAGGGTATATATATAAATATATTTTATGCACTGTATATGAGCTGGCGATTTCTAAGTCTGTGGTTCCGAGAGGGGGTAACCAGGCTCACTAATAAAGGTCAAGCCACTTGGCTGCCAGAATGCCCTGCTTCAGCACAGACCAGAAAGGCATTGTGATAAGCATATCCCCGGTATAGTCAGGGGTTAATGGGAGTCGTCCCCGTCCCCCCAGTATACGGCCAGAACCATGGACCCGGTACTTGTGGTTCGGACTATCTCCAACCAGCCATAATGGTGTGAGAGTGAAATTATGTCTAAGTCCAGCTTTGGTACATTAGAAGCAACTCTGAAACTTAACCTAAGCGATTTTCAAAACTACTTTTTGGCTAACTTCTTATAGGAAGGTCTAGGAGCTCTGAAAATGAACGTGCGCGTCTTTCACTCTTCCCGAGGGACTTAGAAGAATTTTGTGATATTTTTTATTAAAATGGTGTATAAGGGTATATATATAAATATATTTTATGCACTGTATATGAGCTGGCGATTTCTAAGTCTGTGGTTCCGAGAGGGGGTAACCAGGCTCACTAATAAAGGTCAAGCCACTTGGCTGCCAGAATGCCCTGCTTCAGCACAGACCAGAAAGGCATTGTGATAAGCGTATCCCCGGTATAGTCAGGGGTTAATGGGAGTCGTCCCTGTCCCCCCAGTATACGGCCAGAACCATGGACCCGGTACTTGTGGTTCGGACTGTCTCCAACCAGCCATAATGTTGTGAGAGTGAAATTATGTCTAAGTCCAGCTTGGTACATTAGAAGCAACTCTGAAACTTAACCTAAGCGTTTTTCGAAGCTACTTTTTGGCTAACTTCTTATAGGAAGGTCTAGGAGCTCTGAAAATGAACGTGCGCGTCTTTCACTCTTCCCGAGGGACTTAGAAGAATTTTGTGATATTTTTTATTAAAATGGTGTATAAGGGTATATATATATAAATATATTTTATGCACTGTATATGAGCTGGCGATTTCTAAGTCTGTGGTTCCGAGAGGGGGTAACCAGGCTCACTAATAAAGGTCAAGCCACTTGGCTGCCAGAATGCCCTGCTTCAGCACAGACCAGAAAGGCATTGTGATAAGCGTATCCCCGGTATAGTCAGGGGTTAATGGGAGTCGTCCCCGTCCCCCCAGTATACGGCCAGAACCATGGACCCGGTACTTGTGGTTCGGACTGTCTCCAACCAGCCATAATGTTGTGAGAGTGAAATTATGTCTAAGTCCAGCTTTGGTACATTAGAAGCAACTCTGAAACTTAACCTAAGCGTTTTTCGAAGCTACTTTTTGGCTAACTTCTTATAGGAAGGTCTAGGAGCTCTGAAAATGAACGTGCGCGTCTTTCACTCTTCCCGAGGGACTTAGAAGAATTTTGTGATATTTTTTATTAAATGGTGTATAAGGGTATATATATAAATATATTTTATGCACTGTATATGAGCTGGCGATTTCTAAGTCTGTGGTTCCGAGAGGGGGTAACCAGGCTCACTAATAAAGGTCAAGCCACTTGGCTGCCAGAATGCCCTGCTTCAGCACAGACCAGAAAGGCATTGTGATAAGCGTATCCCCGGTATAGTCAGGGGTTAATGGGAGTCGTCCCCGTCCCCCCAGTATACGGCCAGAACCATGGACCCGGTACTTGTGGTTCGGACTGTCTCCAACCAGCCATAATGTTGTGAGAGTGAAATTATGTCTAAGTCCAGCTTTGGTACATTAGAAGCAACTCTGAAACTTAACCTAAGCGTTTTTCGAAGCTACTTTTTGGCTAACTTCTTATAGGAAGGTCTAGGAGCTCTGAAAATGAACGTGCGCGTCTTTCACTCTTCCCGAGGGACTTAGAAGAATTTTGTGATATTTTTTATTAAAATGGTGTATAAGGGTATATATATAAATATATTTTATGCACTGTATATGAGCTGGCGATTTCTAAGTCTGTGGTTCCGAGAGGGGGTAACCAGGCTCACTAATAAAGGTCAAGCCACTTGGCTGCCAGAATGCCCTGCTTCAGCACAGACCAGAAAGGCATTGTGATAAGCATATCCCCGGTATAGTCAGGGGTTAATGGGAGTCGTCCCCGTCCCCCCAGTATACGGCCAGAACCATGGACCCGGTACTTGTGGTTCGGACTATCTCCAACCAGCCATAATGGTGTGAGAGTGAAATTATGTCTAAGTCCAGCTTTGGTACATTAGAAGCAACTCTGAAACTTAACCTAAGCGATTTTCAAAACTACTTTTTGGCTAACTTCTTATAGGAAGGTCTAGGAGCTCTGAAAATGAACGTGCGCGTCTTTCACTCTTCCCGAGGGACTTAGAAGAATTTTGTGATATTTTTTATTAAAATGGTGTATAAGGGTATATATATAAATATATTTTATGCACTGTATATGAGCTGGCGATTTCTAAGTCTGTGGTTCCGAGAGGGGGTAACCAGGCTCACTAATAAAGGTCAAGCCACTTGGCTGCCAGAATGCCCTGCTTCAGCACAGACCAGAAAGGCATTGTGATAAGCGTATCCCCGGTATAGTCAGGGGTTAATGGGAGTCGTCCCTGTCCCCCCAGTATACGGCCAGAACCATGGACCCGGTACTTGTGGTTCGGACTGTCTCCAACCAGCCATAATGTTGTGAGAGTGAAATTATGTCTAAGTCCAGCTTGGTACATTAGAAGCAACTCTGAAACTTAACCTAAGCGTTTTTCGAAGCTACTTTTTGGCTAACTTCTTATAGGAAGGTCTAGGAGCTCTGAAAATGAACGTGCGCGTCTTTCACTCTTCCCGAGGGACTTAGAAGAATTTTGTGATATTTTTTATTAAAATGGTGTATAAGGGTATATATATATAAATATATTTTATGCACTGTATATGAGCTGGCGATTTCTAAGTCTGTGGTTCCGAGAGGGGGTAACCAGGCTCACTAATAAAGGTCAAGCCACTTGGCTGCCAGAATGCCCTGCTTCAGCACAGACCAGAAAGGCATTGTGATAAGCGTATCCCCGGTATAGTCAGGGGTTAATGGGAGTCGTCCCCGTCCCCCCAGTATACGGCCAGAACCATGGACCCGGTACTTGTGGTTCGGACTGTCTCCAACCAGCCATAATGTTGTGAGAGTGAAATTATGTCTAAGTCCAGCTTTGGTACATTAGAAGCAACTCTGAAACTTAACCTAAGCGTTTTTCGAAGCTACTTTTTGGCTAACTTCTTATAGGAAGGTCTAGGAGCTCTGAAAATGAACGTGCGCGTCTTTCACTCTTCCCGAGGGACTTAGAAGAATTTTGTGATATTTTTTATTAAATGGTGTATAAGGGTATATATATAAATATATTTTATGCACTGTATATGAGCTGGCGATTTCTAAGTCTGTGGTTCCGAGAGGGGGTAACCAGGCTCACTAATAAAGGTCAAGCCACTTGGCTGCCAGAATGCCCTGCTTCAGCACAGACCAGAAAGGCATTACCGCTGAACCTAAAAATGGGTAGAAAGTACTTTTTCTCCCTTCCTGTTAATGCCACAGACTTCGCCTTTACAGGGCACACGTTTTCTATCTTCCCCGCTTCAGCCCATGAAATATTGAGCTTCAAATGTGTTGTTAACATTGTGTAAAAAAGTTGCTCACAGCTGTTCTAGGAACACATTGTGAAATCGCGTATATCTTTTCTTCTACACATAGGAATGTATTGTGCTTTGCTTAACACACTATTCTACAGTCAAGAGGAGAGAATTCATCAAGTTTAATAAGCAAAAACACTGTATAAGTCGAATTTCAGCATTTTTGTGTGACCGGGAAAACCACAGTCACAAGAGGAGATGCAGTTCCATAGAAACTTGCCATTTTACCGCTGAACCTAAAAATGGGTAGAAAGTACTTTTTCTCCCTTCCTGTTAATGCCACAGACTTCGCCTTTACAGGGCACACGTTTTCTATCTTCCCCGCTTCAGCCCATGAAATATTGAGCTTCAAATGTGTTGTTAACATTGTGTAAAAAAGTTGCTCACAGCTGTTCTAGGAACACATTGTGAAATCGCGTATATCTTTTCTTCTACACATAGGAATGTATTGTGCTTTGCTTTACACACTATTCTACAGTCAAGAGGAGAGAATTCATCAAGTTTAATAAGCAAAAACACTGTATAAGTCGAATTTCAGCATTTTTGTGTGACCGGGAAAACCACAGTCACAAGCCGAGATGCAGTTCCATAGAAACTTGCCATTTTACCGCTGAACCTAAAAATGGGTATAAAGTACTTTTTCTCCCTTCCTGTTAATGCCACAGACTTCGCCTTTACAGGGCACACGTTTTCTATCTTCCCCGCTTCAGCCCATGAAATATTGAGCTTCAAATGTGTTGTTAACTTTGTGTAAAAAAGTTGCTCACAGCTGTTCTAGGAACACATTGTGAAATCGCGTATATCTTTTCTTCTACACATAGGAATGTATTGTGCTTTGCTTTACACACTATTCTACAGTCAAGAGGAGAGAATTCATCAAGTTTAATAAGCAAAAACTCTGTATAAGTCGAATTTCAGCATTTTTGTGTGACCGGGAAAATCACAGTCACAAGCCGAGATGCAGTTCCATAGAAACTTGCCGTTTTACAGCTGAACCTAAAAATGGGTAGAAAGTACTTTTTCTCCCTTCCTGTTAATGCCACAGACTTCGCCTTTACAGGGCACACGTTTTCTATCTTCCCCGCTTCAGCCCATGAAAAATTGAGCTTCAAATGTGTTGTTAACATTGTGTAAAAAAGTTGCTCACAGCTGTTCTAGGAACACATTGTGAAATCGCGTATATCTTTGCTTCTACACATAGGAATGTATTGTGCTTTGCTTTACACACTATTCTACAGTCAAGAGGAGAGAATTCATCAAGTTTAATAAGCAAAAACACTGTATAAGTCGAATTTCAGCATTTTTGTGTGACCGGGAAAACCACAGTCACAAGCCGAGATGCAGTTCCATAGAAACTTGCCATTTTACCGCTGAACCTAAAAATGGGTAGAAAGTACTTTTTCTCCCTTCCTGTTAATGCCACAGACTTCGCCTTTACAGGGCACACGTTTTCTATCTTCCCCGCTTCAGCCCATGAAATATTGAGCTTCAAATCTGTTGTTAACGTGGTGTAAAAAAGTTGCTCACAGCTGTTCTAGGAACACATTGTGAAATCGCGTATATCTTTGCTTCTACACATAGCAATGTATTGTGCTTTGCTTTACACACTATTCTACAGTCAAGAGGAGAGAATTCATCAAGTTTAATAAGCAAAAACACTGTATAAGTCGAATTTCAGCATTTTTGTGTGACCGGGAAAACCACAGTCACAAGCCGAGATACAGTTCCATAGAAACTTGCCGTTTTACCGCTGAACCTAAAAATGGGTAGAAAGTACTTTTTCTCCCTTCCTGTTAATGCCACAGACTTCGCCTTTACAGGGCACACGTTTTCTATCTTCCCCGCTTCAGCCCATGAAATATTGAGCTTCAAATGTGTTGTTAACATTGTGTAAAAAAGTTGCTCACAGCTGTTCTAGGAACACATTGTGAAATCGCGTATATCTTTTCTTCTACACATAGGAATGTATTGTGCTTTGCTTTACACACTATTCTACAGTCAAGAGGAGAGAATTCATCAAGTTTAATAAGCAAAAACACTGTATAAGTCGAATTTCAGCATTTTTGTGTGACCGGGAAAACCACAGTCACAAGACGAGATGCAGTTCCATAGAAACTTGCCATTTTACCGCTGAACCTAAAAATGGGTAGAAAGTACTTTTTCTCCCTTCCTGTTAATGCCACAGACTTCGCCTTTACAGGGCACACGTTTTCTATCTTCCCCGCTTCAGCCCATGAAAAATTGAGCTTCAAATGTGTTGTTAACATTGTGTAAAAAAGTTGCTCACAGCTGTTCTAGGAACACATTGTGAAATCGCGTATATCTTTGCTTCTACACATAGGAATGTATTGTGCTTTGCTTTACACACTATTCTACAGTCAAGAGGAGAGAATTCATCAAGTTTAATAAGCAAAAACACTGTATAAGTCGAATTTCAGCATTTTTGTGTGACCGGGAAAACCACAGTCACAAGCCGAGATGCAGTTCCATAGAAACTTGCCATTTTACCGCTGAACCTAAAAATGGGTAGAAAGTACTTTTTCTCCCTTCCTGTTAATGCCACAGACTTCGCCTTTACAGGGCACACGTTTTCTATCTTCCCCGCTTCAGCCCATGAAATATTGAGCTTCAAATGTGTTGTTAACATTGTGTAAAAAAGTTGCTCACAGCTGTTCTAGGAACACATTGTGAAATCGCGTATATCTTTGCTTCTACACATAGGAATGTATTGTGCTTTGCTTTACACACTATTCTACAGTCAAGAGGAGAGAATTCATCAAGTTTAATAAGCAAAAACACTGTATAAGTCGAATTTCAGCATTTTTGTGTGACCGGGAAAACCACAGTCACAAGAAGAGATGCAGTTCCATAGAAACTTGCCATTTTACCGCTGAACCTAAAAATGGGTAGAAAGTACTTTTTCTCCCTTCCTGTTAATGCCACAGACTTCGCCTTTACAGGGCACACGTTTTCTATCTTCCCCGCTTCAGCCCATGAAATATTGAGCTTCAAATGTGTTGTTAACATTGTGTAAAAAAGTTGCTCACAGCTGTTCTAGGAACACATTGTGAAATCGCGTATATCTTTTCTTCTACACATAGGAATGTATTGTGCTTTGCTTTACACACTATTCTACAGTCAAGAGGAGAGAATTCATCAAGTTTAATAAGCAAAAACACTGTATAAGTCGAATTTCAGCATTTTTGTGTGACCGGGAAAACCACAGTCACAAGACGAGATGCAGTTCCATAGAAACTTGCCATTTTACCGCTGAACCTAAAAATGGGTAGAAAGTACTTTTTCTCCCTTCCTGTTAATGCCACAGACTTCGCCTTTACAGGGCACACGTTTTCTATCTTCCCCGCTTCAGCCCATGAAATATTGAGCTTCAAATCTGTTGTTAACATTGTGTAAAAAAGTTGCTCACAGCTGTTCTAGGAACACATTGTGAAATCGCGTATATCTTTGCTTCTACACATAGCAATGTATTGTGCTTTGCTTTACACACTATTCTACAGTCAAGAGGAGAGAATTCATCAAGTTTAATAAGCAAAAACACTGTATAAGTCGAATTTCAGCATTTTTGTGTGACCGGGAAAACCACAGTCACAAGCCGAGATGCAGTTCCATAGAAACTTGCCATTTTACCGCTGAACCTAAAAATGGGTAGAAAGTACTTTTTCTCCCTTCCTGTTAATGCCACAGACTTCGCCTTTACAGGGCACACGTTTTCTATCTTCCCCGCTTCAGCCCATGAAATATTGAGCTTCAAATGTGTTGTTAACGTGGTGTAAAAAAGTTGCTCACAGCTGTTCTAGGAACACATTGTGAAATCGCGTATATCTTTTCTTCTACACATAGGAATGTATTGTGCTTTGCTTTACACACTATTCTACAGTCAAGAGGAGAGAATTCATCAAGTTTAATAAGCAAAAACACTGTATAAGTCGAATTTCAGCATTTTTGTGTGACCGGGAAAACCACAGTCACAAGACGAGATGCAGTTCCATAGAAACTTGCCATTTTACCGCTGAACCTAAAAATGGGTAGAAAGTACTTTTTCTCCCTTCCTGTTAATGCCACAGACTTCGCCTTTACAGGGCACACGTTTTCTATCTTCCCCGCTTCAGCCCATGAAAAATTGAGCTTCAAATGTGTTGTTAACATTGTGTAAAAAAGTTGCTCACAGCTGTTCTAGGAACACATTGTGAAATCGCGTATATCTTTGCTTCTACACATAGGAATGTATTGTGCTTTGCTTTACACACTATTCTACAGTCAAGAGGAGAGAATTCATCAAGTTTAATAAGCAAAAACACTGTATAAGTCGAATTTCAGCATTTTTGTGTGACCGGGAAAACCACAGTCACAAGCCGAGATGCAGTTCCATAGAAACTTGCCATTTTACCGCTGAACCTAAAAATGGGTAGAAAGTACTTTTTCTCCCTTCCTGTTAATGCCACAGACTTCGCCTTTACAGGGCACACGTTTTCTATCTTCCCCGCTTCAGCCCATGAAATATTGAGCTTCAAATGTGTTGTTAACATTGTGTAAAAAAGTTGCTCACAGCTGTTCTAGGAACACATTGTGAAATCGCGTATATCTTTGCTTCTACACATAGCAATGTATTGTGCTTTGCTTTACACACTATTCTACAGTCAAGAGGAGAGAATTCATCAAGTTTAATAAGCAAAAACACTGTATAAGTCGAATTTCAGCATTTTTGTGTGACCGGGAAAACCACAGTCACAAGCCGAGATGCAGTTCCATAGAAACTTGCCATTTTACCGCTGAACCTAAAAATGGGTAGAAAGTACTTTTTCTCCCTTCCTGTTAATGCCACAGACTTCGCCTTTACAGGGCACACGTTTTCTATCTTCCCCGCTTCAGCCCATGAAATATTGAGCTTCAAATGTGTTGTTAACGTGGTGTAAAAAAGTTGCTCACAGCTGTTCTAGGAACACATTGTGAAATCGCGTATATCTTTTCTTCTACACATAGGAATGTATTGTGCTTTGCTTAACACACTATTCTACAGTCAAGAGGAGAGAATTCATGAAGTTTAATAAGCAAAAACACTGTATAAGTCGAATTTCAGCATTTTTGTGTGACCGGGAAAACCACAGTCACAAGAAGAGATGCAGTTCCATAGAAACTTGCCATTTTACCGCTGAACCTAAAAATGGGTAGAAAGTACTTTTTCTCCCTTCCTGTTAATGCCACAGACTTCGCCTTTACAGGGCACACGTTTTCTATCTTCCCCGCTTCAGCCCATGAAATATTGAGCTTCAAATGTGTTGTTAACATTGTGTAAAAAAGTTGCTCACAGCTGTTCTAGGAACACATTGTGAAATCGCGTATATCTTTTCTTCTACACATAGGAATGTATTGTGCTTTGCTTTACACACTATTCTACAGTCAAGAGGAGAGAATTCATCAAGTTTAATAAGCAAAAACACTGTATAAGTCGAATTTCAGCATTTTTGTGTGACCGGGAAAACCACAGTCACAAGACGAGATGCAGTTCCATAGAAACTTGCCATTTTACCGCTGAACCTAAAAATGGGTAGAAAGTACTTTTTCTCCCTTCCTGTTAATGCCACAGACTTCGCCTTTACAGGGCACACGTTTTCTATCTTCCCCGCTTCAGCCCATGAAATATTGAGCTTCAAATCTGTTGTTAACATTGTGTAAAAAAGTTGCTCACAGCTGTTCTAGGAACACATTGTGAAATCGCGTATATCTTTGCTTCTACACATAGCAATGTATTGTGCTTTGCTTTACACACTATTCTACAGTCAAGAGGAGAGAATTCATCAAGTTTAATAAGCAAAAACACTGTATAAGTCGAATTTCAGCATTTTTGTGTGACCGGGAAAACCACAGTCACAAGCCGAGATGCAGTTCCATAGAAACTTGCCGTTTTACCGCTGAACCTAAAAATGGGTAGAAAGTACTTTTTCTCCCTTCCTGTTAATGCCACAGACTTCGCCTTTACAGGGCACACGTTTTCTATCTTCCCCGCTTCAGCCCATGAAATATTGAGCTTCAAATGTGTTGTTAACGTTGTGTAAAAAAGTTGGTCACAGCTGTTCTAGGAACACATTGTGAAATCGCGTATATCTTTTCTTCTACACATAGGAATGTATTGTGCTTTGCTTTACACACCATTCTACAGTCAAGAGGAGAGAATTCATCAAGTTTAATAAGCAAAAACTCTGTATAAGTCGAATTTCAGCATTTTTGTGTGACCGGGAAAACCACAGTCACAAGCCGAGATGCAGTTCCATAGAAACTTGCCGTTTTACCGCTGAACCTAAAAATGGGTAGAAAGTACTTTTTCTCCCTTCCTGTTAATGCCACAGACTTCGCCTTTACAGGGCACACGTTTTCTATCTTCCCCGCTTCAGCCCATGAAATATTGAGCTTCAAATGTGTTGTTAACATTGTGTAAAAAAGTTGCTCACAGCTGTTCTAGGAACACATTGTGAAATCGCGTATATCTTTGCTTCTACACATAGGAATGTATTGTGCTTTGCTTTACACACTATTCTACAGTCAAGAGGAGAGAATTCATCAAGTTTAATAAGCAAAAACACTGTATAAGTCGAATTTCAGCATTTTTGTGTGACCGGGAAAACCACAGTCACAAGCCGAGATGCAGTTCCATAGAAACTTGCCATTTTACCGCTGAACCTAAAAATGGGTAGAAAGTACTTTTTCTCCCTTCCTGTTAATGCCACAGACTTCGCCTTTACAGGGCACACGTTTTCTATCTTCCCCGCTTCAGCCCATGAAATATTGAGCTTCAAATGTGTTGTTAACGTTGTGTAAAAAAGTTGCTCACAGCTGTTCTAGGAACACATTGTGAAATCGCGTATATCTTTTCTTCTACACATAGGAATGTATTGTGCTTTGCTTTACACACCATTCTACAGTCAAGAGGAGAGAATTCATCAAGTTTAATAAGCAAAAACTCTGTATAAGTCGAATTTCAGCATTTTTGTGTGACCGGGAAAACCACAGTCACAAGCCGAGATGCAGTTCCATAGAAACTTGCCGTTTTACCGCTGAACCTAAAAATGGGTAGAAAGTACTTTTTCTCCCTTCCTGTTAATGCCACAGACTTCGCCTTTACAGGGCACACGTTTTCTATCTTCCCCGCTTCAGCCCATGAAATATTGAGCTTCAAATGTGTTGTTAACATTGTGTAAAAAAGTTGCTCACAGCTGTTCTAGGAACACATTGTGAAATCGCGTATATCTTTGCTTCTACACATAGGAATGTATTGTGCTTTGCTTTACACACCATTCTACAGTCAAGAGGAGAGAATTCATCAAGTTTAATAAGCAAAAACTCTGTATAAGTCGAATTTCAGCATTTTTGTGTGACCGGGAAAACCACAGTCACAAGCCGAGATGCAGTTCCATAGAAACTTGCCGTTTTACCGCTGAACCTAAAAATGGGTAGAAAGTACTTTTTCTCCCTTCCTGTTAATGCCACAGACTTCGCCTTTACAGGGCACACGTTTTCTATCTTCCCCGCTTCAGCCCATGAAATATTGAGCTTCAAATGTGTTGTTAACATTGTGTAAAAAAGTTGCTCACAGCTGTTCTAGGAACACATTGTGAAATCGCGTATATCTTTGCTTCTACACATAGGAATGTATTGTGCTTTGCTTTACACACTATTCTACAGTCAAGAGGAGAGAATTCATCAAGTTTAATAAGCAAAAACACTGTATAAGTCGAATTTCAGCATTTTTGTGTGACCGGGAAAACCACAGTCACAAGCCGAGATGCAGTTCCATAGAAACTTGCCATTTTACCGCTGAACCTAAAAATGGGTAGAAAGTACTTTTTCTCCCTTCCTGTTAATGCCACAGACTTCGCCTTTACAGGGCACACGTTTTCTATCTTCCCCGCTTCAGCCCATGAAATATTGAGCTTCAAATCTGTTGTTAACGTGGTGTAAAAAAGTTGCTCACAGCTGTTCTAGGAACACATTGTGAAATCGCGTATATCTTTGCTTCTACACATAGCAATGTATTGTGCTTTGCTTTACACACTATTCTACAGTCAAGAGGAGAGAATTCATCAAGTTTAATAAGCAAAAACACTGTATAAGTCAATTTTCAGCATTATTGTGTGACCGGGAAAACCACAGTCACAAGCCGAGATGCAGTTCCATAGAAACTTGCCATTTTACCGCTGAACCTAAAAATGGGTAGAAAGTACTTTTTCTCCCTTCCTGTTAATGCCACAGACTTCGCCTTTACAGGGCACACGTTTTCTATCTTCCCCGCTTCAGCCCATGAAATATTGAGCTTCAAATGTGTTGTTAACATTGTGTAAAAAAGTTGCTCACAGCTGTTCTAGGAACACATTGTGAAATCGCGTATATCTTTGCTTCTACACATAGGAATGTATTGTGCTTTGCTTTACACACTATTCTACAGTCAAGAGGAGAGAATTCATCAAGTTTAATAAGCACAAACACTGTATAAGTCGAATTTCAGCATTTTTGTGTGACCGGGAAAACCACAGTCACAAGCCGAGATGCAGTTCCATAGAAACTTGCCATTTTACCGCTGAACCTAAAAATGGGTAGAAAGTACTTTTTCTCCCTTCCTGTTAATGCCACAGACTTGGCCTTTACAGGGCACACGTTTTCTATCTTCCCCGCTTCAGCCCATGAAATATTGAGCTTCAAATGTGTTGTTAACATTGTGTAAAAAAGTTGCTCACAGCTGTTCTAGGAACACATTGTGAAATCGCGTATATCTTTTCTTCTACACATAGGAATGTATTGTGCTTTGCTTAACACACTATTCTACAGTCAAGAGGAGAGAATTCATGAAGTTTAATAAGCAAAAACACTGTATAAGTCGAATTTCAGCATTTTTGTGTGACCGGGAAAACCACAGTCACAAGCCGAGATGCAGTTCCATAGAAACTTGCCATTTTACCGCTGAACCTAAAAATGGGAAAAAGTACTTTTTCTCCCTTCCTGTTAATGCCACAGACTTCGCCTTTACAGGGCACACGTTTTCTATCTTCCCCGCTTCAGCCCATGAAATATTGAGCTTCAAATGTGTTGTTAACTTTGTGTAAAAAAGTTGCTGAAAATGAACGTGCGCGTCTTTCACTCTTCCCGAGGGACTTAGAAGAATTTTGTGATATTTTTTATTAAAATGGTGTATAAGGGTATATATATAAATATATTTTATGCACTGTATATGAGCTGGCGATTTCTAAGTCTGTGGTTCCGAGAGGGGGTAACCAGGCTCACTAATAAAGGTCAAGCCACTTGCCTGCCAGAATGCCCTGCTTCAGCACAGACCAGAAAGGCATTGTGATAAGCGTATCCCCGGTATAGTCAGGGGTTAATGGGAGTCGTCCCCGTCCCCCCAGTATACGGCCAGAACCATGGACCCGGTACTTGTGGTTCGGACCCTCTCCAACCAGCCATAATGTTGTGAGAGTGAAATTATGTCTAAGTCCAGCTTTGGTACATTAGAAGCAACTCTGAAACTTAACCTAAGCGTTTTTCGAAGCTACTTTTTGGCTAACTTCTTATAGGAAGGTCTAGGAGCTCTGAAAATGAACGTACGCGTCTTTCACTCTTCCCGAGGGACTTAGAAGAATTTTGTGATATTTTTTATTAAAATGGTGTATAAGGGTATATATATAAATATATTTTATGCACTGTATATGAGCTGGCGATTTCTAAGTCTGTGGTTCCGAGAGGGGGTAACCAGGCTCACTAATAAAGGTCAAGCCACTTGGCTGCCAGAATGCCCTGCTTCAGCACAGACCAGAAAGGCATTGGATAAACGTATCCCCGGTATAGTCAGGGGTTAATGGGAGTCGTCCCCGTCCCCCCAGTATACGGCCAGAACCATGGACCCGGTACTTGTGGTTCGGACTCTCTCCAACCAGCCATAATGTTGTGAGAGTGAAATTATGTCTAAGTCCAGCTTTGGTACATTAGAAGCAACTCTGAAACTTAACCTAAGCGTTTTTCGAAGCTACTTTTTGGCTAACTTCTTATAGGAAGGTCTAGGAGCTCTGAAAATGAACGTGCGCGTCTTTCACTCTTTCCGAAGGACTTAGAAGAATTTTGTGATATTTTTTATTAAAATGGTGTATAAGGGTATATATATAATTATATTTTATGCACTGTATATGAGCTGGCGATTTCTAAGTCTGTGGTTCCGAGAGGGGGTAACCAGGCTCACTAATAAAGGTCAAGCCACTTGGCTGCCAGAATGCCCTGCTTCAGCACAGACCAGAAAGGCATTGTGATAAGCGTATCCCCGGTATAGTCAGGGGTTAATGGGAGTCGTCCCAGTCCCCCCAGTATACGGCCAGAACCATGGACCCGGTACTTGTGGTTCGGACCCTCTCCAACCAGCCATAATGTTGTGAGAGTGAAATTATGTCTAAGTCCAGCTTTGGTACATTAGAAGCAACTCTGAAACTTAACCTAAGCGTTTTTCGAAGCAACTTTTTGGCTAACTTCTTATAGGAAGGTCTAGGAGCTCTGAAAATGAACGTGTGCGTCTTTCACTCTTCCCGAGGGACTTAGAAGAATTTTGTGATATTTTTTATTAAAATGGTGTATAAGGGTATATATATAAATATATTTTATGCACTGTATATGAGCTGGCGATTTCTAAGTCTGTGGTTCCGAGAGGGGGTAACCAGGCTCACTAATAAAGGTCAAGCCACTTGGCTGCCAGAATGCCCTGCTTCAGCACAGACCAGAAAGGCATTGTGATAAGCGTATCCCCGGTATAGTCAGGAGTTAATGGGAGTCGTCCCCGTCCCCCCAGTATACGGCCAGAACCATGGACCCGGTACTTGTGGTTCGGACTGTCTCCAACCAGCCATAATGTTGTGAGAGTGAAATTATGTCTAAGTCCAGCTTTGGTACATTAGAAGCAACTCTGAAACTTAACCTAAGCGTTTTTCGAAGCTACTTTTTAGCTAACTTCTTATAGGAAGGGATAAGGATGGTATTATTACATAGCACTGACAGTGACGGCGGCGTTGTACATACAGGGATAAGGATAGTATTACATAGCACTGACAGTGACGGCGGGGCTGTACATACAGGGATAAGAATAGTATTATTGCACAGCACTGACAGTGACGGCGGCGCTGCACATACAGGGTTAAGGATAGCATTATTACATAGCACTGACAGTGACGGCGGCGCTGTACATACAGGGATAAGGATAGGATATATAAGACAGTACTGACAGTGACGGCGGCACTTATTCCTGTATGTACAGCGCCGCCGTCACTGTCAGTGCTATGTAATAATACTATCCTTATCCCTGTATGTACAGCGCCGCCATCACTGTCAGTGAGTAGAAAGTACTTTTCTCCACCCCTGTTATTGCCACAGACTTGCCCTTTACAGGGCGCCGCCGTCACTGTCAGTGCTATGTAATACAATCCTTATCCCTGTATCTACAGCGCCGCCGTCACATTCACTGCTATGTAATAATACTATCCTTATCCCTGTATGGACAGTGCCGCCGTCACTGTCACTGCTTTGCAATAATACTATCCTTATCTCTGTATGTACAGCGCCGCCGTCACTGTCAGTGCTATGTAATAATACTATTCTTATCCCTGTATGTACAACGCCGCCATTACTGTCAGTGCTATGTAATTGTACATACAGGGATAAGGATAGTATTACATAGCAATGACAGTGACAGCGCACTGTACATACAGGGATAAGGATATTATTATTACATAGCACTGACAGTGACGGCGGCGCTGTACATACAGGGATAAGGATAGTATTATTACATAGCACTGACAGTGACGGCGGCGCTGTACATACAGGGATAAGGATAGTATTATTACATAGCACTGACAGTGACGTGGCGCTGTACATACAGGGATAAGGATAGTATTATTACATAGCACTGACAGTGATGGTGGAACTGTACATAACGGGATAAGGATAGTATTATTACATAGCACTGACAGTGACGGCGGCGCTGTACACACAGGGATAAGGATAGTATTACATAGCACTGACAGTGACGTGGCGCTGTACATACAGGGATAAGGATAGTATTACATAGCACTGACAGTGACGGCGACGCTGTACATACAGGGATAAGGATAGTATTACACAGCACTGACAGTGACGGCGGCGCTGTACATACAGGGATAAGGATAGTATTACATAGCACTGACAGTGACGGCGGCGCTGTACATACAGGGATAAGGATATTATTATTACATAGCACTGACAGTGACGATGGCGCTGTACATACAGGGATAAGGATAGTATTATTACATAGCAGTGACAGTGACGGTGGCGCTGTACATACAGGGATAAGGATAGTATTACATAGAACTGACAGTGACGGCGGCGCTGTACATACAGGGATAAGGATAGTATTACATAGCACTGACAGTGAGGGCGGTGCTGTACATACAGGGATAAGGATAGTAATACACAGCACTGACAGTGACGGCGGCGCTGTACATACAGGGATAAGGATAGTATTACATAGCACTGACAGTGACGGCGGCGCTGTACACAAAAGGATAAGGATATTATTATTGCATAGCACTGACGGGCATTTACACTGCGCATCTCATTACAGGGGCATTTACACTGCGCATCTCATTACAGGGCATTTACACTGCGCATCTCATTACGGGGCATTTACACTGCGCATCTCATTACAGGGTCATTTACACTGTGCATCTCATTACGGGGCATTTACACTGCGCATCTCATTACAGGGCATTTACACTGCGCATCTCATTACGCAGCATTTACACTGCGCATCTCATTAAAGGGGCATTTACACTGCGCATCTCATTACGGGGCATTTACACTGCGCTTCTCATTACAGGGGCATTTACACTGCGCATCTCATTACAGGGGCATTTACACTGCGCATGTCATTACAGGGGCATTTACAATGCGCATCTCATTACAGGGGCATTTACACTGTGCATCTCATTACGGGGCATTTACACTGCGCATCTCATTACAGGGCATTTACACTGTGCATCTCATTAAGGGGCATTTACACTGGGCATCCCATTACGGGGCATTTACACTGCGCATCTCATTACAGTGGCATTTACATTGCGCATCTCATTACAGGGGCCTTTACACGGCGCATCTCATTACAGGGGCCTTTACACGGCGCATCTCATTACATAGGCCGTTACACGGCGCATCTCATTACAGGGGCCTTTACACTGCGCATCTCATTACAGGGGCCTTTACACTGCGCATCTAATTACAAGGGCCTTTACACTGCGCATCTCATTACAGGGGCATTTACACTGTGCATCTCATTACGGGGCATTTACACTGCGCATCTCATTACAGGGCATTTACACTGCGCATCTCATTACGGGGCATTTACACTGCGCATCTCATTAAAGGGGCATTTACACTGCGCATCTCATTACGGGGCATTTACACTGCGCATCTCATTACAGGGGCATTTACACTGCGCATGTCATTACAGGGGCATTTACAATGCGCATCTCATTACAGGGCATTTACACTGTGCATCTCATTAAGGGGCATTTACACTGGGCATCCCATTACGGGGCATTTACACTGCGCATCTCATTACAGTGGCATTTACATTGCGCATCTCATTACAGGGGCCTTTACACGGCGCATCTCATTACAGGGGCCTTTACATGGCGCATCTCATTACATAGGCCGTTACACGGCGCATCTCATTACAGGGGCCTTTACACTGCGCATCTCATTACAGGGGCCTTTACACTGCGCATCTAATTACAAGGGCCTTTACTCTGCGCATCTCATTACAGGGGCATTTACACTGCGCATCTCATTACAGGGGCATCTACACTGCGCATCTCATTACAGGGGCAATTACACGGCGCATCTCATTACAGGGGCATTTACACGGCGCAACTCATTACAAGGGCCTTTACACGGCGCATATCATTAAAGGGGCCTTTACACTGCGCATCTCATTACAGGGGCCTTTACACTGCGCATCTCATTACAGGGGCCTTTACACTGCGCATCTCATTACAGGGGCCTTTACACTGCGCATCTCATTACAGGGGCATTTACACTGCGCATCTCATTACAGGGGCATTTACACTTGGCATCTCATTACAGGGGCATTTACACTGGGCATCTCATTACAGGGGGCATTTACACTGCACATCTCATTAAGGGGCATTTACACTGCGCATCTCATTAAGGGGCATTTACACTGCGCATCTCATTACGGGGCATTTACACTGCGCATCTCATTACAGGGGCATTTACACTGCGCATCTCATTACAGGGGCCTTTACACTGCGCATCTCATTATGGGGCCTTTACACTGCGCATCTCATTACAGGGGCCTTTACACTGCGCATCTCATTACTGGGCATTTACACTGCGCATCTCATTACAGGGGCATTTACACTGCGCATCTCATTACAGGGGCATTTACACTGCGCATCTCATTACAGGGACGTTTACACTGCGCATCTCATTACAGGGGCATTTACACTGCGCATCTCATTAAAGGGGCCTTTACACTGCGCATCTCATTACGGGGCTTTTACACTGCGCATCTCATTAAAGGGGCCTTTACACTGCGCATCTCATTACGGGGCTTTTGCACTGCGCATCTCATTACAGGGGCCTTTACACTGCGCATCTCATTACGGGGCATTTACACTGCGCATCTCATTACAGGGGCATTTACACTGCGCATCTCATTACAGGGGCATTTACACTGGGCATCTCATTACAGGGGCATTTACACTGCGCATCTCATTACAGGGGCATTTACATGGCGCATCTCATTACAGGGGCCTTTCCACTGCGCATCTCATTACAGGGGCCTTTACACTGCGCATCTCATTACAGGGGCCTCTACACTGCGCATCTCATTACGGGGCCTCTACACTGCGCATCTCATTACAGGGGCATTTACACTGCGCATCTCATTAAAGGGGCATTTACACTGCGCATCTCATTACAGGGGCATATACACTGCGCATCTCATTACAGGGGCATTTACACTGCACATCTCATTACAGGGGCATTTACACTGCGCATCTCATTACAGGGGCATTTACACTGCGCATCTCATTACAGGGGCATTTAGACTGCGCATCTCATTACGGGGCATTTACACTGTGCATCTCATTAAGGGGCATTTACACTGGGCATCTCATTACGGTGCATTTACACTGCGCATCTCATTACAGGGGCATTTATACTGCGCATCTCATTACAGGGGCCTTTACACGGCGCATCTCATTACAGGGGCCTTTACACGGCGCATCTCATTACAGGGGCCTTTACACGGCACATCTCATTACAGGGGCCTTTACATGGCGCATCTCATTACAGGGGCCTTTACACGGCGCATCTCATTACAGGGGCCTTTACACTGCGCATCTCATTACAAGGGCCTTTACACTGCGCATCTCATTACAGGGGCATTTACACTGCACATCTCATTACAGGGGCATTTACACTGCGCATCTCATTACAGGGGCATTTACACGGCGCATCTCATTACAGGGGCATTTACAGGGCGCATCTCATTACAGGGGCCTTTACACGGCGCATCTCATTACAGGGGCCTTTACACTGCGCATCTCATTACAGGGGCCTTTACTGTAAGTGCTATGTAATACTATCCTTATCCCTGTGTGTACAGCGCCGCCGTCACTGTCAGTGCTATGTAATAATACTATCCTTATCCCTGTATGGACAGTGCCGCCGTCACTGTCACTGCTTTGCAATAATACTATCCTTATCTCTGTATGTACAGCGCCGCCGTCACTGTCAGTGCTATGTAATAATACTATTTTTATCCCTGTATGTACAACGCCGCCATTACTGTCAGTGCTATGTAATTGTACATACAGGGATAAGGATAGTATTACATAGCAATGACAGTGACAGCGCACTGTACATACAGGGATAAGGATATTATTATTACATAGCACTGACAGTGACGGCGGCGCTGTACATACAGGGATAAGGATAGTATTATTACATAGCACTGACAGTGACGGCGGCGCTGTACATACAGGGATAAGGATAGTATTATTACATAGCACTGACAGTGACGTGGCGCTGTACATACAGGGATAAGGATAGTATTATTACATAGCACTGACAGTGATGGTGGAACTGTACATAACGGGATAAGGATAGTATTATTACATAGCACTGACAGTGACGGCGGCGCTGTACACACAGGGATAAGGATAGTATTACATAGCACTGACAGTGACGTGGCGCTGTACATACAGGGATAAGGATAGTATTACATAGCACTGACAGTGACGGCGACGCTGTACATACAGGGATAAGGATAGTATTACACAGCACTGACAGTGACGGCGGCGCTGTACATACAGGGATAAGGATAGTATTACATAGCACTGACAGTGACGGCGGCGCTGTACATACAGGGATAAGGATATTATTATTACATAGCACTGACAGTGACGATGGCGCTGTACATACAGGGATAAGGATAGTATTATTACATAGCAGTGACAGTGACGGTGGCGCTGTACATACAGGGATAAGGATAGTATTACATAGAACTGACAGTGACGGCGGCGCTGTACATACAGGGATAAGGATAGTATTACATAGCACTGACAGTGAGGGCGGTGCTGTACATACAGGGATAAGGATAGTAATACACAGCACTGACAGTGACGGCGGCGCTGTACATACAGGGATAAGGATAGTATTACATAGCACTGACAGTGACGGCGGCGCTGTACACAAAGGGATAAGGATATTATTATTGCATAGCACTGACGGGCATTTACACTGCGCATCTCATTACAGGGGCATTTACACTGCGCATCTCATTACAGGGCATTTACACTGCGCATCTCATTACGGGGCATTTACACTGCGCATCTCATTACAGGGGCATTTACACTGTGCATCTCATTACGGGGCATTTACACTGCGCATCTCATTACAGGGCATTTACACTGCGCATCTGATTACGCAGCATTTACACTGCTCATCTCATTAAAGGGGCATTTACACTGCGCATCTCATTACGGGGCATTTACACTGCGCTTCTCATTACAGGGGCATTTACACTGCGCATCTCATTACAGGGGCATTTACACTGCGCATGTCATTACAGGGGCATTTACAATGCACATCTCATTACAGGGGCATTTACACTGTGCATCTCATTACGGGGCATTTACACTGCGCATCTCATTACAGGGCATTTACACTGTGCATCTCATTAAGGGGCATTTACACTGGGCATCCCATTACGGGGCATTTACACTGCGCATCTCATTACAGTGGCATTTACATTGCGCATCTCATTACAGGGGCCTTTACACGGCGCATCTCATTACAGGGGCCTTTACACGGCGCATCTCATTACATAGGCCGTTACACGGCGCATCTCATTACAGGGGCCTTTACACTGCGCATCTCATTACAGGGGCCTTTACACTGCGCATCTAATTACAAGGGCCTTTACACTGCGCATCTCATTACAGGGGCATTTACACTGTGCATCTCATTACGGGGCATTTACACTGCGCATCTCATTACAGGGCATTTACACTGCGCATCTCATTACGGGGCATTTACACTGCGCATCTCATTAAAGGGGCATTTACACTGCGCATCTCATTACGGGGCATTTACACTGCGCATCTCATTACAGGGGCATTTACACTGCGCATGTCATTACAGGGGCATTTACAATGCGCATCTCATTACAGGGCATTTACACTGTGCATCTCATTAAGGGGCATTTACACTGGGCATCCCATTACGGGGCATTTACACTGCGCATCTCATTACAGTGGCATTTACATTGCGCATCTCATTACAGGGGCCTTTACACGGCGCATCTCATTACAGGGGCCTTTACACGGCGCATCTCATTACATAGGCCGTTACACGGCGCATCTCATTACAGGGGCCTTTACACTGCGCATCTCATTACAGGGGCCTTTACACTGCGCATCTAATTACAAGGGCCTTTACACTGCGCATCTCATTACAGGGGCATTTACACTGCGCATCTCATTACAGGGGCATCTACACTGCACATCTCATTACAGGGGCAATTACACGGCGCATCTCATTACAGGGGCATTTACACGGCGCAACTCATTACAAGGGCCTTTACACGGCGCATATCATTACAGGGGCCTTTACACTGCGCATCTCATTACAGGGGCCTTTACACTGCGCATCTCATTACAGGGGCCTTTACACTGCGCATCTCATTACAGGGGCCTTTACACTGCGCATCTCATTACAGGGGCATTTACACTGCGCATCTCATTACAGGGGCATTTACACTTGGCATCTCATTACAGGGGCATTTACACTGGGCATCTCATTACAGGGGGCATTTACACTGCACATCTCATTAAGGGGCATTTACACTGCGCATCTCATTAAGGGGCATTTACACTGCGCATCTCATTACGGGGCATTTACACTGCGCATCTCATTACAGGGGCATTTACACTGCGCATCTCATTACAGGGGCCTTTACACTGCGCATCTCATTATGGGGCCTTTACACTGCGCATCTCATTACAGGGGCCTTTACACTGCGCATCTCATTACTGGGCATTTACACTGCGCATCTCATTACAGGGGCATTTACACTGCGCATCTCATTACAGGGGCATTTACACTGCGCATCTCATTACAGGGACATTTACACTGCGCATCTCATTACAGGGGCATTTACACTGCGCATCTCATTAAAGGGGCCTTTACACTGCGCATCTCATTACGGGGCTTTTACACTGCGCATCTCATTAAAGGGGCCTTTACACTGCGCATCTCATTACGGGGCTTTTGCACTGCGCATCTCATTACAGGGGCCTTTACACTGCGCATCTCATTACGGGGCATTTACACTGCGCATCTCATTACAGGGGCATTTACACTGCGCATCTCATTACAGGGGGCATTTACACTGGGCATCTCATTACAGGGGCATTTACACTGCGCATCTCATTACAGGGGCATTTACATGGCGCATCTCATTACAGGGGCCTTTCCACTGCGCATCTCATTACAGGGGCCTTTACACTGCGCATCTCATTACAGGGGCCTCTACACTGCGCATCTCATTACGGGGCCTCTACACTGCGCATCTCATTACAGGGGCATTTACACTGCGCATCTCATTAAAGGGGCATTTACACTGCGCATCTCATTACAGGGGCATATACACTGCGCATCTCATTACAGGGGCATTTACACTGCACATCTCATTACAGGGGCATTTACACTGCGCATCTCATTACAGGGGCATTTACACTGCGCATCTCATTACAGGGGCATTTAGACTGCGCATCTCATTACGGGGCATTTACACTGTGCATCTCATTAAGGGGCATTTACACTGGGCATCTCATTACGGTGCATTTACAATGCGCATCTCATTACAGGGGCATTTATACTGCGCATCTCATTACAGGGGCCTTTACACGGCGCATCTCATTACAGGGGCCTTTACACGGCGCATCTCATTACAGGGGCCTTTACACGGCACATCTCATTACAGGGGCCTTTACATGGCGCATCTCATTACAGGGGCCTTTACACGGCGCATCTCATTACAGGGGCCTTTACACTGCGCATCTCATTACAAGGGCCTTTACACTGCGCATCTCATTACAGGGGCATTTACACTGCACATCTCATTACAGGGGCATTTACACTGCGCATCTCATTACAGGGGCATTTACACGGCGCATCTCATTACAGGGGCATTTACAGGGCGCATCTCATTACAGGGGCCTTTACACGGCGCATCTCATTACAGGGGCCTTTACACTGCACATCTCATTACAGGGGCCTTTACTGTAAGTGCTATGTAATACTATCCTTATCCCTGTGTGTACAGCGCCGCCGTCACTGTCAGTGCTATGTAATAATACTATCCTTATCCCTGTATGTACAGCGCCCCCTGTATGTACAGCGCCGCCGTCACTGTCAGTGCTATGTAATAATATTATCCTTATCCCTGTATGTACAGCGCTGCCGTCACTGTCAGTGCTATGTAATAATACTATCCTTATCTCTGTATGTACAGTGATGCCGTCACTGTCAGTGCTATGTAAAAATACTATCCTTATCCCTGTATGTACAGCGCCGCCGTCACTGTCACTGCTATGTAATAATACTATCCTTATCCCTGTATGTACAGCGCCGCCGTCACTGTCACTGCTATGTAATAATACTATCCTTATCCCTGTATGTACAGCGCCGCCGTTACATAGCACTGACATTGACGGTGGCGCTGTACATACATCTCTCTGCGCTCTTTTTCTCTCTCTGCGCTCTTTCTCTCTCTCTGCGCTCTTTCTTTCTCTCTCTCTGTGCTCTCTCTCTCTCTCTGCGCTCTCTCTCTCTGGGCTCTCTCTCTGTCTGCGCTCTCTCTCTCTCTCTGCGCTCTTTCTTTCTCTCTCTGCGCTCTTTCTCTCTCTCTGCGCTCTTTCTTTCTCTCTCTCTCTGCACTCTTTCTTTCTCTCTCTGCGCTCTTTCTCTCTCTCTGCGCTCTTTCTTTCTCTCTCTGCGCTCTTTTTTCTCTCTCTCTGCGCTCTTTCTTTCTCTCTCTGCGCTCTTTCTCTCTC
The DNA here is from genome assembly GCF_040206685.1 of Ascaphus truei. Lineage (NCBI taxonomy): Eukaryota > Metazoa > Chordata > Amphibia > Anura > Ascaphidae > Ascaphus > Ascaphus truei. Next base: position 121,479 of record NW_027454313.1, read on the forward strand.
TCTGCTCTCTTTCTTTCTCTCTCTGCGTTCTTTCTTTCTCTCTCTCTCTGCACTCTTTCTTCCTCTCTCTCTCTGCGCTCTTTCTTTCTCTGCGCTTTTTCTCTCTCTCTGCGCTCTTTCTTTCTTTCTCTCTGTGCGCTCTTTCTTTCTCTCTCTCTCTGCGCTCTTTCTTTCTCTCTCTCTGCGCTCTCTCTCTCTCTCTCTGCGCTCTCTCTCTCTGGGCTCTCTCTCTGTCTGCGCTCTCTCTCTCTCTCTCTGCGCTCTTTTTTTCTCTTTCTCTCTGCGCTCTTTCTCTCTCTCTCTCTGCGCTCTTTCTCTCTCTCTCTGCGTTCTTTCATCCTCTCTCTGCGCTCTCTCTCTCTCTCTGCGCTCTTTCTTTCTTTCTCTCTCTGCGCTCTTTCTCTCTCTCTTTGCGCTCTTTCTCTCTCTCTGCGCTCTTTCTCTCTCTCTATGCGCTCTTTCTTTCTCTCTCTCTGCGCTCTTTCTCTCTGCGCTCTTTCTTTCTCTCTCTGCGCTCTTTCTCTCTCTCTGCGCTCTTTCTTTCTCTCTCTCTCTGCACTCTCTCTCTCTGCGCTCTCTCTGCACTCTTTCTCTCTCTCTGCGCTCTTTCTTTCTCTCTCTCTGCGCTCTTTCTCTCTCTCTCTGCGCTCTTTCTCTCTCTCTGCGCTCTTTCTTTCTCTCTCTGCGTTCTTTCTTTCTCTCTCTCTTTGCACTCTTTCTTCCTCTCTCTCTCTGCGCTCTTTCTTTCTCTGCGCTTTTTCTCTCTCTCTGCGCTCTTTCTTTCTTTCTCTCTGCGCTCTTTCTTTCTCTCTGCGCTCTTACTTTCTCTCTGCGCTCTTTCTTTCTCTCTGCGCTCTTTCTCTCTCTCTCTCTGCGCTCTTTTTCTCTCTCTCTCTGCGCTCTTTCTTTCTCAATCTGCGCTCTTTCTTTCTCTCTCTCTCTGCGCTCTTTGTCTCTCTCTGCGCTCTTTCTTTCTCTCTCTGCGCTCTCTCTCTCTCTCTCTGCGCTCTTTCTTTCTCTATCTCTGCGCTCATTCTTTCTCTATCTCTGCGCTCTTTCTCTCTCTCTGTGCTCTTTCTCTCTCTCTGCGCTCTTTCTTTCTCTCTCTCTCTGCACTCTTTCTTTCTCTCTCTGCGCTCTTTCTCTCTCTCTGCGCTCTTTCTTTCTCTCTCTGCGCTCTTTCTTTCTCTCTCTCTGCGCTCTTTCTCTCTCTCTCTGCGCTCTCTCTCTCTCTCTGCACTCTTTCTTCCTCTCTCTCTCTGCGCTCTTTCTTTCTCTGCGCTTTTTCTCTCTCTCTGCGCTCTTTCTTTCTTTCTCTCTGTGCGCTCTTTCTTTCTCTCTCTCTCTGCGCTCTTTCTTTCTCTCTCTCTGCGCTCTCTCTCTCTCTCTCTGCGCTCTCTCTCTCTGGGCTCTCTCTCTGTCTGCGCTCTCTCTCTCTCTCTGCGCTCTTTTTTTCTCTTTCTCTCTGCGCTCTTTCTCTCTCTCTCTCTGCGCTCTTTCTCTCTCTCTCTGCGTTCTTTCATCCTCTCTCTGCGCTCTCTCTCTCTCTCTGCGCTCTTTCTTTCTTTCTCTCTCTGCGCTCTTTCTCTCTCTCTCTGCGCTCTTTCTCTCTCTCTGCGCTCATTCTCTCTCTCTATGCGCTCTTTCTTTCTCTCTCTCTGCGCTCTTTCTCTCTGCGCTCTTTCTTTCTCTCTCTGCGCTCTTTCTTTCTCAATCTGCACTCTTTCTTTCTCTCTCTCTCTGCGCTCTTTGTCTCTCTCTGCGCTCTTTCTTTCTCTCTCTGCGCTCTCTCTCTCTCTCTCTGCGCTCTTTCTTTCTCTATCTCTGCGCTCATTCTTTCTCTATCTCTGCGCTCTTTCTCTCTCTCTGTGCTCTTTCTCTCTCTCTGCGCTCTTTCTTTCTCTCTCTCTCTGCACTCTTTCTTTCTCTCTCTGCGCTCTTTCTCTCTCTCTGCGCTCTTTCTTTCTCTCTCTGCGCTCTTTCTTTCTCTCTCTGCGCTCTCTCTCTCTCTCTGCACTCTTTCTTCCTCTCTCTCTCTGCGCTCTTTCTTTCTCTGCGCTTTTTCTCTCTCTCTGCGCTCTTTCTTTCTTTCTCTCTGTGCGCTCTTTCTTTCTCTCTCTCTCTGCGCTCTTTCTTTCTCTCTCTCTGCGCTCTCTCTCTCTCTCTCTGCGCTCTCTCTCTCTGGGCTCTCTCTCTGTCTGCGCTCTCTCTCTCTCTCTGCGCTCTTTTTTTCTCTTTCTCTCTGCGCTCTTTCTCTCTCTCTCTCTGCGCTCTTTCTCTCTCTCTCTGCGTTCTTTCATCCTCTCTCTGCGCTCTCTCTCTCTCTCTGCGCTCTTTCTTTCTTTCTCTCTCTGCGCTCTTTCTTTCTTTCTCTCTCTGCGCTCTTTCTCTCTCTCTCTGCGCTCTTTCTCTCTCTCTGCGCTCATTCTCTCTCTCTATGCGCTCTTTCTTTCTCTCTCTCTGCGCTCTTTCTCTCTGCGCTCTTTCTTTCTCTCTCTGCGCTCTTTCTCTCTCTCTGCGCTCTTTCTTTCTCTCTCTCTCTGCACTCTCTCTCTCTGCGCTCTCTCTGCACTCTTTCTCTCTCTCTGCGCTCTTTCTTTCTCTCTCTCTGCGCTCTTTCTCTCTCTCTCTGCGCTCTTTCTCTCTCTCTGCGCTCTTTCTTTCTCTCTCTGCGTTCTTTCTTTCTCTCTCTCTTTGCACTCTTTCTTCCTCTCTCTCTCTGCGCTCTTTCTTTCTCTGCGCTTTTTCTCTCTCTCTGCGCTCTTTCTTTCTTTCTCTCTGCGCTCTTTCTTTCTCTCTGCGCTCTTACTTTCTTTCTGCGCTCTTTCTTTCTCTCTGCGCTCTTTCTCTCTCTCTCTCTGCGCTCTTTTTCTCTCTCTCTTTGCGCTCTTTCTTTCTCAATCTGCGCTCTTTCTTTCTCTCTCTCTCTGCGCTCTTTGTCTCTCTCTGCGCTCTTTCTTTCTCTCTCTGCGCTCTCTCTCTCTCTCTCTGCGCTCTTTCTTTCTCTATCTCTGCGCTCATTCTTTCTCTATCTCTGCGCTCTTTCTCTCTCTCTGTGCTCTTTCTCTCTCTCTGCGCTCTTTCTTTCTCTCTCTCTCTGCACTCTTTCTTTCTCTCTCTGCGCTCTTTCTCTCTCTCTGCGCTCTTTCTTTCTCTCTCTGCGCTCTTTCTTTCTCTCTCTCTGCGCTCTTTCTCTCTCTCTCTGCGCTCTCTCTCTCTCTCTGCACTCTTTCTTCCTCTCTCTCTCTGCGCTCTTTCTTTCTCTGTGCTTTTTCTCTCTCTCTGCGCTCTTTCTTTCTTTCTCTCTGTGCGCTCTTTCTTTCTCTCTCTCTCTGCGCTCTTTCTTTCTCTGCGCTCTTTCTCTCTCTCTGCGCTCTTTCTTTCTCTCTCTCTGCGCTCTCTCTCTCTCTCTGCGCTCTCTCTCTCTGGGCTCTCTCTCTGTCTGCGCTCTCTCTCTCTCTCTGCGCTCTTTTTTTCTCTTTCTCTCTGCGCTCTTTCTCTCTCTCTCTCTCTGCGCTCTTTCTCTCTCTCTCTGCGTTCTTTCATCCTCTCTCTCTGCGCTCTCTCTTTCTCTCTGCGCTCTTTCTTTCTTTCTCTCTCTGCGCTCTTTCTCTCTCTCTCTGCGCTCTTTCTCTCTCTCTGCGCTCTTTCTCTCTCTATGCGCTATTTCTTTCTCTCTCTCTGCGCTCTTTCTCTCTGCGCTCTTTCTTTCTCTCTCTGCGCTCTTTCTCTCTCTCTGCGCTCTTTCTTTCTCTCTCTCTCTGCACTCTCTCTCTCTGCGCTCTCTCTGCACTCTTTCTCTCTCTCTGCGCTCTTTCTTTCTCTCTCTCTGCACTCTTTCTTTCTCTCTCTCTGCGCTCTTTCTCTCTCTCTCTGCGCTCTTTCTCTCTCTCTGCGCTCTTTCTTTCTCTCTCTGCGTTCTTTCTTTCTCTCTCTCTTTGCACTCTTTCTTCCTCTCTCTCTCTGCGCTCTTTCTTTCTCTGCGCTTTTTCTCTCTCTCTGCGCTCTTTCTTTCTTTCTCTCTGCGCTCTTTCTTTCTCTCTGCGCTCTTACTTTCTCTCTGCGCTCTTTCTTTCTCTCTGCGCTCTTTCTCTCTCTCTCTCTGCGCTCTTTTTCTCTATCTCTATGCACTCTTTCTTTCTCAATCTGCGCTCTTTCTTTCTCTCTCTCTCTGCGCTCTTTGTCTCTCTCTGCGCTCTTTCTTTCTCTCTCTGCGCTCTCTCTCTCTCTGCGCTCTTTTTTTCTCTATCTCTGCGCTCATTCTTTCTCTATCTCTGCGCTCTTTCTCTCTCTCTGTGCTCTTTCTCTCTCTCTGCGCTCTTTCTCTCTCTCTCTCTCTGCGCTCTTTCTTTCTCTCTCACACACAAGGCACAGCTATCTCTCACTCCCTGTCACACACGAGGCACAGCTATCTCTCACTCCCTGTCACACACGAGCTACAGCTATCTCTCACTCTCTGTCATACATGAGGCACAGTTATCTCTCACTCCCTGTCACACACGAGGCACAGCTATCTCTCACTCCCTGTCACACATGAGGCACAGTTATCTCTCCCTCCCTGTCACACACGAGGCACAGTGATCTGTGCTGATTATTGAGTGACAGCTGCTCCGCCTGCAACAAAACTCTCTAATTAAACAGAAGCATCTGGCTCAGCGGAGAGATCCTCTGCCCCTCACTCATTGCCCCGGGGGGCGGCCCGGGGTACGTCAGGCACTGCCACCTGCCAATATGTAACACCAGCATCTAATATAGAGCAGGGCCGAGTATCATTCCTGCAGGGATTCCTCTTCTCGAGACTTAACCCCTTTTGGGGTTACATTTGACATGACTGTGTCATGACTGTTGACTGTGACATGGAGAGATAGCTGTGCATCGTGTGTGTGATAGTGAGAGATTACTGTTCATCGTGTGTGTGTGACAGTGAGAGATAGTTGTGCATCGTGTGTGTGTGACAGGGAGAGATAGCTGTGCATCGTGTGTGTGACATGGAGAGATTACTGTTCATCGTGTGTGTGTGTGACAGTGAAAGATAGTTGTGCATCGTGTGTGTGTGACAGGGAGAGATAGCTGTGCATCGTGTGTGTGACATGGAGAGATAGCTTTGCATCGTGTGTGTGTGTCAGGGAGTGAGAGATAGCTGTGCATCGTGTGTGTGTATGACAGGGAGAGATAGCTGTGCATCGTGTGTGTGTCAGGGAGTGAGAGATAGCTGTGCATCGTGTGTGTGTGTCAGGGAGTGAGAGATAGCTGTGCATCGTGTGTGACAGTGATAGATAGCTGTGCATCGTGTGTGTGTGACAGTGAGAGATAGCTGTGCATCGTGTGTGTGTGACAGTGAGAGTTAGCTATGCATCGTGTGCGTGTGACAAGGAGAGATAGCATTGCTTCGTGTGTGTGTGTGTGACAGGGAGAGATAGCTGTGCATCGTGTGTGTGTGACAGTGAGAGATAGCGGTGCATCATGTGTGTGTGACAGTGAGAGATAGCTGTGCATCGTGTGTGTGTGTGACAGTGATAGATAGCTGTGCATCGTGTGTGTGTGACAGGGATAGATAGCTGTGCATTGTGTGTGTGTGTGACAGGGAGAGATAGCTGTGCATCATGTGTGTGTCAGGGAGTGAGAGATAGCTGTGCATCATGTGTGTGTGACAGGGAGAGATAGCTGTGCATTGTGTGTGACATTGAGAGATAGCTGTGCATCGGGTGTGTGTGTGTGACAGGGAGAGATAGCTGTTCATCGTGTGTGTGTGTGTCAAGGAGTGAGAGATAGTTGTGAATCTTGTGTGTGTCAGGGAGTGAGAGATAGCTGTGCATCGTGTGAGTGTTTCAGGGAGTGATAGATAGCTGTGCATCGTGTGAGTGTGACAGTGAGAGTTAGCTGTGCATCGTGTGTCTGTGACAGGGAGAGATAGATGTGCATCGTGTGTGTGACAGGGAGAGATAGCTGTGCATCGTGTGTGTGACATGGAGAGATTACTGTTCATCGTGTGTGTGTGTGACAGTGAAAGATAGTTGTGCATCGTGTGTGTGTGACAGGGAGAGATAGCTGTGCATCGTGTGTGTGACATGGAGAGATAGCTTTGCATCGTGTGTGTGTGTCAGGGAGTGAGAGATAGCTGTGCATCGTGTGTGTGTATGACAGGGAGAGATAGCTGTGCATCGTGTGTGTGTCAGGGAGTGAGAGATAGCTGTGCATCGTGTGTGTGTGTCAGGGAGTGAGAGATAGCTGTGCATCGTGTGTGACAGTGATAGATAGCTGTGCATCGTGTGTGTGTGACAGTGAGAGATAGCTGTGCATCGTGTGTGTGTGACAGTGAGAGTTAGCTATGCATCGTGTGCGTGTGACAGGGAGAGATAGCATTGCTTCGTGTGTGTGTGTGACAGGGAGAGATAGCTGTGCATCGTGTGTGTGTGACAGTGAGAGATAGCGGTGCATCATGTGTGTGTGACAGTGAGAGATAGCTGTGCATCGTGTGTGTGTGTGACAGTGATAGATAGCTGTGCATCGTGTGTGTGTGACAGGGATAGATAGCTGTGCATTGTGTGTGTGTGTGACAGGGAGAGATAGCTGTGCATCATGTGTGTGTCAGGGAGTGAGAGATAGCTGTGCATCATGTGTGTGTGACAGGGAGAGATAGCTGTGCATTGTGTGTGACATTGAGAGATAGCTGTGCATCGGGTGTGTGTGTGTGACAGGGAGAGATAGCTGTTCATCGTGTGTGTGTGTGTCAAGGAGTGAGAGATAGTTGTGAATCTTGTGTGTGTCAGGGAGTGAGAGATAGCTGTGCATCGTGTGAGTGTTTCAGGGAGTGATAGATAGCTGTGCATCGTGTGAGTGTGACAGTGAGAGTTAGCTGTGCATCGTGTGTCTGTGACAGGGAGAGATAGATGTGCATCGTGTGTGTGACAGGGAGAGATAGCTGTGCATTGTGTGTGTGTGACAGGGAGAGATAGCTGTGCATCGTGTGTGTGAGACAGGGAGAGATAGCTGTGCATCGTGTGTGTGTGACAGAGAGAGATAGCTGTGCATCGTGTGTGTGTCAGGGAGTGAGAGATAGCTGTGCATCGTGTGTGTGTGTGACAGGGAGAGATAGCTGTGCATTGTGTGTGTGTGAAAGGGAGAGATAGCTGTGCATCGTGTGTGTGTCAGGGAGTGAGAGATAGTTGTGCATCGTGTGTGTGAGACAGTGAGAGATAGCTGTGCATTGTGTGTGTGTGACAGTGAGAGATAGCTGTGCATCGTGTGTGTGTGACAGGGAGAGATAGCTGTGCATCGTGTGTGTGTCAGGGAGTGAGAGATAGCTGTGCATCATGTGTGTGTGACAGGGAAAGATAGCTGTGCATTGTGTGTGTGTGTGACAGTGAGAGATATCTGTGCATCGTGTGTGTGTGACAGGGAGAGATAGCTGTTCATCGTGTGTGTGTGTGTGTGTCATTGAGTGAGAGATAGTTGTGCATCGTGTGTGTGTCAGGGAGTGAGAGAAAGCTGTGCATCGTGTGTGTGTTTCAGGGAGTGAGAGATAGCTGTGCATCATGTGTGTGTGTGACAGGGAGAGATAGTTGTACATCGTGTGTGCATCTCTCACTGTCACACATACGATGCACAGCTATCTCTCCTTGTCACACACACACGATGCACAGCTATCTCACACTGTCACACACACACACACACACACACACACACACACACACACACACACACACACACACACACACACACACACACACACACACGGCACAGCTATCTCTTCCTGTCACACACACACACACACTCACACACACACGATGCACAGCTAACTCTCACTGTCACACACACACGAGGCACAGCTATCTATCACTCCCTGTCACACACACACAATGCACAGCTATCTCTCACTCCCTGACACACACACACAAACAATGCACAGCTATCTCTCACTCTCACACACACGATGCACAGCTATCTCTCACTCCCTGACACACGCACACAATGCACAGCTATCTCACACTCCTTGAAACACACACGATGCACAGCTATCTCTCACTGTCACACACACACGATGCACAGCTATGTCTCACTGTCACACACACACACATGATGCACAGCTATGTCTCACTGTCACACACACACGATGCACAGCTAACTCTCCCTGTCACACACACGATGCACAGATATCTCTCACTCCCTGAAACACACACAATGCACAGCTATCTCTCCCTGTCACACATACACAATGCACAGCTATCTCTCCCTGTCACACACACACAATGCACAGCTATCTCTCCCTGTCACACATACACAATGCACAGCTATCTCTCCATGTCACACACACACATGATGCACAGCTATCTCACACTGTCTCACACACACGATGCACAACTATCTCTCACTCCCTGACACACACACGATGCACAGCTATCATTCCCTGTCACACACACAAGATGCACAGCTATCTCTCACTCCCTGACACACACACGATGCACAGCTACCTCTCTCTGTCACACACACATGATGCACAGCTATCTCTCCCTGTATCACACACACGATTCACAGCTATCTCTCCCTGTCACACACACACGATGCACAGCTACCTCTCACTGTCACACACGATGAACAGTAATCTCTCACTATCACACACACGATGCACAGCTATCTTTCCCTGTCACACACACACACACACGATGCACAGCTATCTCTCACTCCCTGACACACACACGATGCACAGCTATCTCTCCCTGTCACACACACACAATGCACAGCTATCTCTCCCTGTCACACACACACGATGCACACCTATCTCTCACTCCCTGACACACACAAACGATGCACAGCTATCTCTCACTGTCACACACACATGATGCACAGCTATCTCTCCCTGTCACACACACACACGATGCACAGCTATCTCTCCCTGTCACACACACACGATGCACAGCTATCTCTCCCTGTCACACACACACGATGCACAGCTATCTCTCCCTGTCACACATACACGATACACAGCTATCTCTCCCTGTCATACACACACGATGCGCAGCTATCTCTCCCTGTCACACACACGATGCACAGCTATCTCTCACTGTCACACACACACACACGATGCACAGCTATCTTTCACTGTCACACACACGATGCACAGCTTTCTCTCCCTGTCACACACATACAATGCACAGCTATCTCTCACTGTCTCACACACACACACGATGCACAGCTTTCTCTCACTGTCACACACACAAACGATGCACAGCTATCTCACACTGTCACACACACACGATGCACAGCTATCTCACACTGTCACACACACACGATGCACAGCTCTCACTCCGCCACACACACACGATGCACAGCTATCTCTCCCTGTCACACACACACGATGCACAGCTATCTCTCCCTGTCATACACACACGATGCACAGCTATCTCTCCCTGTCACACACACACGCTGCACAGCTATCTCTCACTGTCACACACACGATGCACAGTTATCTCTCACTCCGTCACACATGGGGCACAGCTATCTCTCACTCCCTGTCACACACAAGGCACAGCTATATCTCACTCCCTGTCACACACACGAGGCACAGCTATCTCTCACTCCCTGTCACACACGATGCACAGTCATCTCTCACTCCCTGTCACACACGAGGCACAGCTATCTCTCACTCCCTGTCACACATGAGGCACAGTTATCTCTCCCTCCCTGTCACACACGAGGCACAGTGATCTGTGCTGATTATTGAGTGACAGCTGCTCCGCCTGCAACAAAACTCTCTAATTAAACAGAAGCATCTGGCTCAGCGGAGAGATCCTCGGCCCCTCACCCATTGCCCCGGGGGGCGGCCCGGGGTACGTCAGGCACTGCCACCTGCCAATATGTAACACCAGCATCTAATATAGAGCAGGGCCGAGTATCATTCCTGCAGGGATTCCTCTTCTCGAGACTTAACCCCTTTTGTGATATACTGTAGAGGCCATGGTCCCATTGTGAACTTTAATGCGGGGTATGCCTGTGTTACTCAGGCCTGTTATCTTAGTCCCATTGCGTACGTTAATGCAGGGTATGCCTGTAGTTACTCAGGCCTGTTAGCTTAGTCCCATCGCGTACGTTAATGCGGGGTATGCCTGTAGTTACTCAGGCCTGTTAGCTTAGTCCCATTGCGTACGTTAATGCGGGGTATGCCTTTAGTTACTCAGGCCTGTTAGCTTTGTCCCATTGCGTACATTAATGCGGGGTATGCCTGTGTTACTCAGGCCTGTTAGCTTAGTCCCATTGTGTACGTTAATGCGGGGTATGCCTGTGTTACTCAGGCCTGTTAGCCTAGTCCCATTGCGTACGTTACTGCGGGGTATGCCTGTAGTTACTCAGGCCTGTTAGCTTAGTCCCATTGCGTACGTTAATGCGGGTGTGCCTGTAGTTACTCAGGCCTGAGAGAGAAAGAAGTAACCCCTGCCTCACCCCATAGTAACCCCTGCCTCACCCCATAGTAACCCCAGCCTCACCCCATAGTAACTCCTGCCGCACCCCATAGTAACCCCTGCCTCACCCCATAGTAACCCCTGCCTCACCCCATAGTAACCCCTGCCTCACCCCATAGTAACCCCTGCCTCACCCCATATTAACCCCTGCCTCACCCCATATTAACCCCTGCCTCACCACATACTAACCCCTGCCTCACCCCATATTAACCCCTGCCTCACCCCATAGTAACCCCAGCCTCACCCCATAGTAACCCCTGCCTCACCCCATAGTAACCCCTGCCTCACACCTATAGTAACCCCTGCCGCACCCCATAGTAACCCCTGCCACACCCCATAGTAACCCCTGTCTCACACCATAGTAACCCCTGCCTCACCCTATAGTAACTCCTGCCTCACACCATATTAACCCCTGCCTCACCCCATAGTAAGTGGCTTGACCTTTATTAGTGAGCCTGGTTACCCCCTCTCGGAACCACAGACTTAGAAATCGCCAGCTCATATACAGTGCATAAAATATATTTATATATATACCCTTATACACCATTTTAATAATAAATATCACAAAATTCTTCTAAGTCTCTCGGGAAGAGTGAAAGACGCGCACGTTCATTTTCAGAGCTCCTAGACCTTCCTATAAGAAGTTAGCTAAAAAGTAGCTTCGAAAAACGCTTAGGTTAAGTTTCAGAGTTGCTTCTAATGTACCAAAGCTGGACTTAGACATAATTTCACTCTCACAACATTATGGCTGGTTGGAGACAGTCCGAACCACAAGTACCGGGTCCATGGTTCTGGCCGTATACTGGGGGGACGGGGACGACTCCCATTAACCCCTGACTATACCGGGGATACGCTTATCACAATGCCTTTCTGGTCTGTGCTGAAGCAGGGCATTCTGGCAGCCAAGTGGCTTGACCTTTATTAGTGAGCCTGGTATGTAATAATACTATCCTTATCCCTGTATGTACAGCGCCGCCATCACTGTCAGTGAGTAGAAAGTACTTTTCTCCACCCCTGTTATTGCCACAGACTTGCCCTTTACAGGGCGCCGCCGTCACTGTCAGTGCTATGTAGTACTATCCTTATCACTGTATCTACAGCGCCGCCGTCACTGTCACTGCTATGTAATAATACTATCCTTATCCCTGTATGTACAGTGCCGCCGTCACTGTCACTGCTATGCAATAATACTATCCTTATCTCTGTATGTACAGCGCCGCCGTCACTGTCAGTGCTATGTAATAATACTATACTTATCCCTGTATGTACAGCGCCACCGTCACTGTCAGTGCTATGTAATAATACTATCCTTATCCCTGTATGTACAGCGCCGCGGTCACTGTCAGTGCTATGTAATAATACTATTCTTATCCCTGTATGTACAGCGCCGCCGTCACTGTCAGTGCTATGTAATACTATCCTTATCCCTGTATGTACAGCGCCGCCGTCACTGTCAGTTCTATGTAATACTATCCTTATCCCTGTATGTACAGCGCCGCCGTCACTGTCACTGCTATGTAATAACACTATCCTTAACCCTGTATGTACAGCGCCGCCGTCACTGTCAGTGCTATGTAATAATAATATCCTTATCCCTGTATGTACAGCGCCGCCGTCACTGTCAGTGCTAAGTAATACTATCCTTATCCCTGTATGTACAGCGCCGCCGTCACTGTCAGTGCTGTGTAATACTATCCTTATCCCTGTATGTACAGCGTCGCCGTCACTGTCAGTGCTATGTAATACTATCCTTATCCCTGTATGTACAGCACCGCGTCACTGTCAGTGCTATGTAAAACTATCCTTATCCCTGTGTGTACAGCGCCGCCGTCACTGTCACTGCTATGTAATGATACTTTCCTTATCCCTGTATGTACAGCGCCGCCGTCACTGTCAGTGCTAGGCAATAATAATATCCTTATCCCTGTATGTACAGCGCCGCCGTCACTGTCAGTGCTATGTAATACTATCCTTATCCCTGTATGTACAGCGCCGCGTCACTGTCAGTGCTATGTAATACTATCCTTATCCCTGTGTGTACAGCGCCACCGTCACTGTCAGTTCTATGTAATACTATCCTTATCCCTGTATGTACAGCGCCACGTCACTGTCAGTGCTATGTGATAATACTATCCTTATCCTTGTATGTACAGCGCCGCCGTCACTGTCAGTGCTATGCGAATAATAATATCCTTGTCCCTGTATGTACAGCGCCGCCGTCACTGTCAGTGCTATGTAATACTATCCTTAACCCTGTATGTACAGCGCCGCCGTCACTGTCAGTGCTGTGTAATACTATCCTTATCCCTGTATTTACAGCACCGCCGTCACTGTCAGTGCTATGTAATACTATCCTTATCCCTGTATGTACAGCGCCGCGTCACTGTCAGTGCTATGTAATACTATCCTTATCCCTGTGTGTACAGCGCCGCCGTCACTGTCAGTGCTATGTAATAATACTATCCTTATCCCTGTATGTACAGTGCCACCGTCACTGTCAGTGCTATGTAATAATACTATCCTTATCCCTGTATGTACAGCGCCACCGTCACTGTCAGTGCTATGTAATAATACTATCCTTATTCCTGTATGTACAGCGCCCCCTGTATGTACAGCGCCTCCGTCACTGTCAGTGCTATGTAATAATATTATCCTTATCCCTGTATGTACAGCGCCTCCGTCACTGTCAGTGCTATGTAATAATACTATCCTTATCCCTGTATGTACAGCACTGCGGTCACTGTCAGTGCTATGTAATAATACTATTCTTATCCCTGTATGTACAGCGCCGCCGTCACTGTCAGTGCTATGTAATACTATCCTTATCCCTGTATGTACAGCGCCGCCGTCACTGTCAGTTCTATGTAATACTATCCTTATCCCTGTATGTACAGCGCCGCCGTCACTGTCACTGCTATGTAATTACACTATCCTTAACCCTGTATGTACAGGGCCGCCATCACTGTCAGTGCTATGTAATAATAATATCCTTATCCCTGTATGTACAGCGCCGCCGTCACTGTCAGTGCTAAGTAATACTATCCTTATCCCTGTATGTACAGCGTCGCCGTCACTGTCAGTGCTATGTAAAACTATCCTTATCCCTGTGTGTACAGCGCCTCCGTCACTGTCACTGCTATGTAATGATACTTTCCTTATCCCTGTATGTACAGCGCCGCCGTCACTGTCAGTGCTATGCAATAATAATATCCTTATCCCTGTATGTACAGCGCCGCCGTCACTGTCAGTGCTATGTAATACTATCCTTATCCCTGTATGTACAGCGCCGCGTCACTGTCAGTGCTATGTAATACTATCCTTATCCCTGTGTGTACAGCGCCGCCGTCACTGTCAGTGCTATGTAATAATCCTATCCTTATCCCTGTATGTACAGTGCCACCGTCACTGTAAGTGCTATGTAATAATACTATCCTTATCCCTGTATGTACAGCGCCACCGTCACTGTCAGTGCTATGTAATAATACTATCCTTATTCCTGTATGTACAGCGCCCCCTGTATGTACAGCGCCGCCGTCACTGTCAGTTCTATGTAATACTATCCTTATCCCTGTATGTACAGCGCCGCCGTCACTGTCACTGCTATGTAATAATACTATCCTTATCCTTGTATGTACAGCGCCGCCGTCACTGTCAGTGCTATGCGAATAATAATATCCTTATCCCTGTATGTACAGCGCCGCCGTCACTGTCAGTGCTATGTAATACTATCCTTATCCCTGTATGTACAGCGCCGCCGTCACTGTCAGTGCTGTGTAATACTATCCTTATCCCTGTATTTACAGCACCGCCGTCACTGTCAGTGCTATGTAATACTATCCTTATCCCTGTATGTACAGCGCCGCGTCACTGTCAGTGCTATGTAATACTATCCTTATCCCTGTGTGTACAGCGCCGCCGTCACTGTCAGTGCTATGTAATAATACTATCCTTATCCCTGTATGTACAGTGCCACCGTCACTGTCAGTGCTATGTAATAATACTATCCTTATCCCTGTATGTACAGCGCCACCGTCACTGTCAGTGCTATGTAATAATACTATCCTTATTCCTGTATGTACAGCGCCCCCTGTATGTACAGCGCCTCCGTCACTGTCAGTGCTATGTAATAATATTATCCTTATCCCTGTATGTACAGCGCCTCCGTCACTGTCAGTGCTATGTAATAATACTATCCTTATCCCTGTATGTACAGCGCTGCGGTCACTGTCAGTGCTATGTAATAATACTATTCTTATCCCTGTATGTACAGCGCCGCCGTCACTGTCAGTGCTATGTAATACTATCCTTATCCCTGTATGTACAGCGCCGCCGTCACTGTCAGTTCTATGTAATACTATCCTTATCCCTGTATGTACAGCGCCGCCGTCACTGTCACTGCTATGTAATTACACTATCCTTAACCCTGTATGTACAGCGCCGCCATCACTGTCAGTGCTATGTAATAATAATATCCTTATCCCTGTATGTACAGCGCCGCCGTCACTGTCAGTGCTAAGTAATACTATCCTTATCCCTGTATGTACAGCGCCGCCGTCACTGTCAGTGCTGTGTAATACTATCCTTATCCCTGTATGTACAGCGTCGCCGTCACTGTCAGTGCTATGTAATACTATCCTTATCCCTGTATGTACAGCACCGCGTCACTGTCAGTGCTATGTAAAACTATCCTTATCCCTGTGTGTACAGCGCCGCCGTCACTGTCACTGCTATGTAATGATACTTTCCTTATCCCTGTATGTACAGCGCCGCCGTCACTGTCAGTGCTAGGCAATAATAATATCCTTATCCCTGTATGTACAGCGCCGCCGTCACTGTCAGTGCTATGTAATACTATCCTTATCCCTGTATGTACAGCGCCGCGTCACTGTCAGTGCTATGTAATACTATCCTTATCCCTGTGTGTACAGCGCCACCGTCACTGTCAGTTCTATGTAATACTATCCTTATCCCTGTATGTACAGCGCCACGTCACTGTCAGTGCTATGTGATAATACTATCCTTATCCTTGTATGTACAGCGCCGCCGTCACTGTCAGTGCTATGCGAATAATAATATCCTTGTCCCTGTATGTACAGCGCCGCCGTCACTGTCAGTGCTATGTAATACTTTCCTTAACCCTGTATGTACAGCGCCGCCGTCACTGTCAGTGCTGTGTAATACTATCCTTATCCCTGTATTTACAGCACCGCCGTCACTGTCAGTGCTATGTAATACTATCCTTATCCCTGTATGTACAGCGCCGCGTCACTGTCAGTGCTATGTAATACTATCCTTATCCCTGTGTGTACAGCGCCGCCGTCACTGTCAGTGCTATGTAATAATACTATCCTTATCCCTGTATGTACAGTGCCACCGTCACTGTCAGTGCTATGTAATAATACTATCCTTATCCCTGTATGTACAGCGCCACCGTCACTGTCAGTGCTATGTAATAATACTATCCTTATTCCTGTATGTACAGCGCCCCCTGTATGTACAGCGCCTCCGTCACTGTCATTGCTATGTAATAATATTATCCTTATCCCTGTATGTACAGCGCCTCCGTCACTGTCAGTGCTATGTAATAATACTATCCTTATCCCTGTATGTACAGCGCTGCGGTCACTGTCAGTGCTATGTAATAATACTATTCTTATCCCTGTATGTACAGCGCCGCCGTCACTGTCAGTGCTATGTAATACT
Source organism: Ascaphus truei (assembly GCF_040206685.1). Taxonomy (NCBI): domain Eukaryota; kingdom Metazoa; phylum Chordata; class Amphibia; order Anura; family Ascaphidae; genus Ascaphus; species Ascaphus truei. The sequence goes on from NW_027454313.1 coordinate 137,639, forward strand.
ATCCTTATCCCTGTATGTACAGCGCCGCCGTCACTGTCAGTTCTATGTAATACTATCCTTATCCCTGTATGTACAGCGCCGCCGTCACTGTCACTGCTATGTAATTACACTATCCTTAACCCTGTATGTACAGCGCCGCCATCACTGTCAGTGCTATGTAATAATAATATCCTTATCCCTGTATGTACAGCGCCGCCGTCACTGTCAGTGCTAAGTAATACTATCCTTATCCCTGTATGTACAGCGCCGCCGTCACTGTCAGTGCTGTGTAATACTATCCTTATCCCTGTATGTACAGCGTCGCCGTCACTGTCAGTGCTATGTAATACTATCCTTATCCCTGTATGTACAGCACCGCGTCACTGTCAGTGCTATGTAAAACTATCCTTATCCCTGTGTGTACAGCGCCTCCGTCACTGTCACTGCTATGTAATGATACTTTCCTTATCCCTGTATGTACAACGCCGCCGTCACTGTCAGTGCTATGCAATAATAATATCCTTATCCCTGTATGTACAGCGCCGCCGTCACTGTCAGTGCTATGTAATACTATCCTTATCCCTGTATGTACAGCGCCGCGTCACTGTCAGTGCTATGTAATACTATCCTTATCCCTGTGTGTACAGCGCCGCCGTCACTGTCAGTGCTATGTAATAATACTATCCTTATCCCTGTATGTACAGTGCCACCGTCACTGTAAGTGCTATGTAATAATACTATCCTTATCCCTGTATGTACAGCGCCCCCTGTATGTACAGTGCCACCGTCACTGTCAGTGCTATGTAATAATACTATCCTTATTCCTGTATGTACAGCGCCCCCTGTATGTACAGCGCCGCCGTCACTGTCAGTTCTATGTAATACTATCCTTATCCCTGTATGTACAGCGCCGCCGTCACTGTCACTGCTATGTAATAATACTATCCTTATCCTTGTATGTACAGCGCCGCCGTCACTGTCAGTGCTATGCGAATAATAATATCCTTATCCCTGTATGTACAGCGCCGCCGTCACTGTCAGTGCTATGTAATACTATCCTTATCCCTGTATGTACAGCGCCGCGTCACTGTCAGTGCTATGTAATACTATCCTTATCCCTGTGTGTACAGCGCCGCCGTCACTGTCAGTGCTATGTAATAATACTATCCTTATCCCTGTATGTACAGTGCCACCGTCACTGTCAGTGCTATGTAATAATACTATCCTTATCCCTGTATGTACAGCGCCACCGTCACTGTCAGTGCTATGTAATAATACTATCCTTATTCCTGTATGTACAGCGCCCCCTGTATGTACAGCGCCTCCGTCACTGTCAGTGCTATGTAATAATATTATCCTTATCCCTGTATGTACAGCGCCTCCGTCACTGTCAGTGCTATGTAATAATACTATCCTTATCCCTGTATGTACAGCGCTGCGGTCACTGTCAGTGCTATGTAATAATACTATTCTTATCCCTGTATGTACAGCGCCGCCGTCACTGTCAGTGCTATGTAATACTATCCTTATCCCTGTATGTACAGCTCCGCCGTCACTGTCAGTTCTATGTAATACTATCCTTATCCCTGTATGTACAGCGCCGCCGTCACTGTCACTGCTATGTAATTACACTATCCTTAACCCTGTATGTACAGTGCCGCCATCACTGTCAGTGCTATGTAATAATAATATCCTTATCCCTGTATGTACAGCGCCGCCGTCACTGTCAGTGCTAAGTAATACTATCCTTATCCCTGTATGTACAGCGCCGCCGTCACTGTCAGTGCTGTGTAATACTATCCTTATCCCTGTATGTACAGCGTCGCCGTCACTGTCAGTGCTATGTAATACTATCCTTATCCCTGTATGTACAGCACCGCGTCACTGTCAGTGCTATGTAAAACTATCCTTATCCCTGTGTGTACAGCGCCTCCGTCACTGTCACTGCTATGTAATGATACTTTCCTTATCCCTGTATGTACAGCGCCGCCGTCACTGTCAGTGCTATGCAATAATAATATCCTTATCCCTGTATGTACAGCGCCGCCGTCACTGTCAGTGCTATGTAATACTATCCTTATCCCTGTATGTACAGCGCCGCGTCACTGTCAGTGCTATGTAATACTATCCTTATCCCTGTGTGTACAGCGCCGCCGTCACTGTCAGTGCTATGTAATAATACTATCCTTATCCCTGTATGTACAGTGCCACCGTCACTGTAAGTGCTATGTAATAATACTATCCTTATCCCTGTATGTACAGCGCCACCGTCACTGTCAGTGCTATGTAATAATACTATCCTTATTCCTGTATGTACAGCGCCCCCTGTATGTACAGCGCCGCCGTCACTGTCAGTTCTATGTAATACTATCCTTATCCCTGTATGTACAGCGCCGCCGTCACTGTCACTGCTATGTTATAATACTATCCTTATCCTTGTATGTACAGCGCCGCCGTCACTGTCAGTGCTATGCGAATAATAATATCCTTATCCCTGTATGTACAGCGCCGCCGTCACTGTCAGTGCTATGTAATACTATCCTTATCCCTGTATGTACAGCGCCGCCGTCACTGTCAGTGCTGTGTAATACTATCCTTATCCCTGTATTTACAGCACCGCCGTCACTGTCAGTGCTATGTAATACTATCCTTATCCCTGTATGTACAGCGCCGCGTCACTGTCAGTGCTATGTAATACTATCCTTATCCCTGTGTGTACAGCGCCGCCGTCACTGTCAGTGCTATGTAATAATACTATCCTTATCCCTGTATGTACAGTGCCACCGTCACTGTCAGTGCTATGTAATAATACTATCCTTATCCCTGTATGTACAGCGCCACCGTCACTGTCAGTGCTATGTAATAATACTATCCTTATTCCTGTATGTACAGCGCCCCCTGTATGTACAGCGCCTCCGTCACTGTCAGTGCTATGTAATAATATTATCCTTATCCCTGTATGTACAGCGCTGCCGTCACTGACAGTGCTATGTAATACTATCCCTATCCCTGTATGTACAGCGCCGCCGTCACTGTTACTGCTATGTAATAATACTATCCTTATCCCTGTATGTACAGCGCCGCCGTCACTGTCAGTGCTATGTAATAATAATATCCTTATATCTGTATGTACAGCGCCGCCGTCACTGTCAGTGCTATGTAATACTATCCTTATCCCTGTATGTACAATTACATAGCACTGACAGTAACGGCGGTGTTGAACATACAGGGATAAGAATAGTATTATTGCATAGCAGTGACAGTGACGGTGGCGCTGTACATACAGGGATAAGGATAGTATTATTACATAGCAGTGACAGTGACGGCGGCACTGTAGATACAGGGATAAGGATAGTATTACATAGCACTGACAGTGATGGCGGCGACCTGTAAAGAGCAAATCTGTGGCAATAACAGGGGTGGAGAAAAGTACTTTCAACCCACTGACAGTGATGGCGGCGCTGTACATACAGGGATAAGGATAGTATTATTACATAGCACTGACAGTGACGGCGGCGCTGTACATACAGGGATAAGGATAGTATTATTACATAGCAGTGACAGCGCCGCCGTCACTGTCAGTGCTATGTAATAATACTATCTTTCCCTGTATGTACAGCGCCGCCGTCACTGTCAGTGCTATGTAATAATACTATCCTTATCCCTGTATGTACAGCGCCGCCGTCACTGTCAGTGCTATGTAATAATACTATCCTTATCCCTGTATGTACAGCGCCGCCGTCACTGTCACTGCTATGTAATTACACTATCCTTAACCCTGTATGTACAGGGCCGCCATCACTGTCAGTGCTATGTAATAATAATATCCTTATCCCTGTATGTACAGCGCCGCCGTCACTGTCAGTGCTAAGTAATACTATCCTTATCCCTGTATGTACAGCGCCGCCGTCACTGTCAGTGCTGTGTAATACTATCCTTATCCCTGTATGTACAGCGTCGCCGTCACTGTCAGTGCTATGTAATACTATCCTTATCCCTGTATGTACAGCGCCGCGTCACTGTCAGTGCTATGTAATACTATCCTTATCCCTGTGTGTACAGCGCCGCCGTCACTGTCAGTGCTATGTAATAATACTATCCTTATCCCTGTATGTACAGTGCCACCGTCACTGTAAGTGCTATGTAATAATACTATCCTTATCCCTGTATGTACAGCGCCACCGTCACTGTCAGTGCTATGTAATAATACTATCCTTATTCCTGTATGTACAGCGCCCCCTGTATGTACAGCGCCGCCGTCACTGTCAGTTCTATGTAATACTATCCTTATCCCTGTATGTACAGCGCCGCCGTCACTGTCACTGCTATGTAATAATACTATCCTTATCCTTGTATGTACAGCGCCGCCGTCACTGTCAGTGCTATGCGAATAATAATATCCTTATCCCTGTATGTACAGCGCCGCCGTCACTGTCAGTGCTATGTAATACTATCCTTATCCCTGTATGTACAGCGCCGCCGTCACTGTCAGTGCTGTGTAATACTATCCTTATCCCTGTATGTACAGCGTCGCCGTCACTGTCAGTGCTATGTAATACTATCCTTATCCCTGTATGTACAGCACCGCGTCACTGTCAGTGCTATGTAAAACTATCCTTATCCCTGTGTGTACAGCGCCTCCGTCACTGTCACTGCTATGTAATGATACTTTCCTTATCCCTAAGGATAGTATTACACAGCACTGACAGTGACGGCGGCGCTGTACATACAGGGTTAAGGATAGTATTACATAGCACTGACAGTGACGGCGGCGCTGTACATACAGGGACAAGGATATTATTATTCGCATAGCACTGACAGTGACGGCGGCGCTGTACATACAAGGATAAGGATAGTATTATCACATAGCACTGACAGTGACGTGGCGCTGTACATACAGGGATAAGGATAGTATTACATAGAACTGACAGTGACGGTGGCGCTGTACACACAGGGATAAGGATAGTATTACATAGCACTGACAGTGACGCGGCGCTGTACATACAGGGATAAGGATAGTATTACATAGCACTGACAGTGACGGCGGCGCTGTACATACAGGGATAAGGATATTATTATTGCCTAGCACTGACAGTGACGGCGGCGCTGTACATACAGGGATAAGGAAAGTATCATTACATAGCAGTGACAGTGACGGCGGCGCTGTACACACAGGGATAAGGATAGTTTTACATAGCACTGACAGTGACGCGGTGCTGTACATACAGGGATAAGGATAGTATTACATAGCACTGACAGTGACGGCGACGCTGTACATACAGGGATAAGGATAGTATTACACAGCACTGACAGTGACGGCGGCGCTGTACATACAGGGATAAGGATAGTATTACTTAGCACTGACAGTGACGGCGGCGCTGTACATACAGGGATAAGGATATTATTATTACATAGCACTGACAGTGATGGCGGCGCTGTACATACAGGGTTAAGGATAGTGTAATTACATAGCAGTGACAGTGACGGCGGCGCTGTACATACAGGGATAAGGATAGTATTACATAGAACTGACAGTGACGGCGGCGCTGTACATACAGGGATAAGGATAGTATTACATAGCACTGACAGTGACGCGGCGCTGTACATACAGGGATAAGGATAGTATTACATAGCACTGACAGTGACGGCGGCGCTGTACATACAGGGATAAGGATATTATTATTGCCTAGCACTGACAGTGACGGCGGCGCTGTACATACAGGGATAAGGAAAGTATCATTACATAGCAGTGACAGTGACGGCGGCGCTGTACACACAGGGATAAGGATAGTTTTACATAGCACTGACAGTGACGCGGTGCTGTACATACAGGGATAAGGATAGTATTACATAGCACTGACAGTGACGGCGACGCTGTACATACAGGGATAAGGATAGTATTACACAGCACTGACAGTGACGGCGGCGCTGTACATACAGGGATAAGGATAGTATTACTTAGCACTGACAGTGACGGCGGCGCTGTACATACAGGGATAAGGATATTATTATTACATAGCACTGACAGTGATGGCGGCGCTGTACATACAGGGTTAAGGATAGTGTAATTACATAGCAGTGACAGTGACGGCGGCGCTGTACATACAGGGATAAGGATAGTATTACATAGAACTGACAGTGACGGCGGCGCTGTACATACAGGGATAAGGATAGTATTACATAGCACTGACAGTGACGGCGGCGCTGTACATACAGGGATAAGAATAGTATTATTACATAGCACTGACAGTGACCGCAGCGCTGTACATACAGGGATAAGGATAGTATTATTACATAGCACTGACAGTGACGGAGGCGCTGTACATACAGGGATAAGGATAATATTATTACATAGCACTGACAGTGACGGAGGCGCTGTACATACAGGGGGCGCTGTACATACAGGAATAAGGATAGTATTATTACATAGCACTGACAGTGACGGTGGCGCTGTACATACAGGGATAAGGATAGTATTATTACATAGCACTGACAGTGACGGTGGCACTGTACATACAGGGATAAGGATAGTATTATTACATAGCACTGACAGTGACGGCGGCGCTGTACACACAGGGATAAGGATAGTATTACATAGCACTGACAGTGACGCGGCGCTGTACATACAGGGATAAGGATAGTATTACATAGCACTGACAGTGACGGCGGTGCTGTAAATACAGGGATAAGGATAGTATTACACAGCACTGACAGTGACGGCGGCGCTGTACATACAGGGATAAGGATAGTATTACATAGCACTGACAGTGACGGCGGCGCTGTACATACAGGGATAAGGATATTATTATTCGCATAGCACTGACAGTGACGGCGGCGCTGTACATACAAGGATAAGGATAGTATTATTACATAGCAGTGACAGTGACGGCGGCGCTGTACATACAGGGATAAGGATAGTATTACATAGAACTGACAGTGACGGCGGCGCTGTACATACAGGGGGCGCTGTACATACAGGAATAAGGATAGTATTATTACATAGCACTGACAGTGACGGTGGCGCTGTACATACAGGGATAAGGATAGTATTATTACATAGCACTTACAGTGACGGTGGCACTGTACATACAGGGATAAGGATAGTATTATTACATAGCACTGACAGTGACGGCGGCGCTGTACACACAGGGATAAGGATAGTATTACATAGCACTGACAGTGACGCGGCGCTGTACATACAGGGATAAGGATAGTATTACATAGCACTGACAGTGACGGCGGCGCTGTACATACAGGGATAAGGATATTATTATTGCATAGCACTGACAGTGACGGCGGCGCTGTACATACAGGGATAAGGAAAGTATCATTACATAGCAGTGACAGTGACGGAGGCGCTGTACACACAGGGATAAGGATAGTTTTACATAGCACTGACAGTGACGCGGTGCTGTACATACAGGGATAAGGATAGTATTACATAGCACTGACAGTGACGGCGACGCTGTACATACAGGGATAAGGATAGTATTACACAGCACTGACAGTGACGGCGGCGCTGTACATACAGGGATAAGGATAGTATTACTTAGCACTGACAGTGACGGCGGCGCTGTACATACAGGGATAAGGATATTATTATTACATAGCACTGACAGTGATGGCGGCCCTGTACATACAGGGTTAAGGATAGTGTAATTACATAGCAGTGACAGTGACGGCGGCGCTGTACATACAGGGATAAGGATAGTATTACATAGAACTGACAGTGACGGCGGAGCTGTACATACAGGGATAAGGATAGTATTACATAGCACTGACAGTGACGGCGGCGCTGTACATACAGGGATAAGAATAGTATTATTACATAGCACTGACAGTGACCGCAGCGCTGTACATACAGGGATAAGGATAGTATTATTACATAGCACTGACAGTGACGGAGGCGCTGTACATACAGGGATAAGGATAATATTATTACATAGCACTGACAGTGACGGAGGCGCTGTACATACAGGGGGCGCTGTACATACAGGAATAAGGATAGTATTATTACATAGCACTGACAGTGACGGTGGCGCTGTACATACAGGGATAAGGATAGTATTATTACATAGCACTGACAGTGACGGTGGCACTGTACATACAGGGATAAGGATAGTATTATTACATAGCACTGACAGTGACGGCGGCGCTGTACACACAGGGATAAGGATTGTATTACATAGCACTGACAGTGACGCGGCGCTGTACATACAGGGATAAGGATAGTATTACATAGCACTGACAGTGACGGCGGCGCTGTACATACAGGGATAAGGATATTATTATTCGCATAGCACTGACAGTGACGGCGGCGCTGTACATACAAGGATAAGGATAGTATTATTACATAGCAGTGACAGTGACGGCGGCGCTGTACATACAGGGATAAGGATAGTATTACATAGAACTGACAGTGACGGCGGCGCTGTACATACAGGGGGCGCTGTACATACAGGAATAAGGATAGTATTATTACATAGCACTGACAGTGACGGTGGCGCTGTACATACAGGGATAAGGATAGTATTATTACATAGCACTTACAGTGACGGTGGCACTGTACATACAGGGATAAGGATAGTATTATTACATAGCACTGACAGTGACGGCGGCGCTGTACACACAGGGATAAGGATAGTATTACATAGCACTGACAGTGACGCGGCGCTGTACATACAGGGATAAGGATAGTATTACATAGCACTGACAGTGACGGCGGCGCTGTACATACAGGGATAAGGATATTATTATTGCATAGCACTGACAGTGACGGCGGCGCTGTACATACAGGGATAAGGAAAGTATCATTACATAGCAGTGACAGTGACGGAGGCGCTGTACACACAGGGATAAGGATAGTTTTACATAGCACTGACAGTGACGCGGTGCTGTACATACAGGGATAAGGATAGTATTACATAGCACTGACAGTGACGGCGACGCTGTACATACAGGGATAAGAATAGTATTATTACATAGCACTGACAGTGACCGCAGCGCTGTACATACAGGGATAAGGATAGTATTATTACATAGCACTGACAGTGACGGAGGCGCTGTACATACAGGGATAAGGATAATATTATTACATAGCACTGACAGTGACGGAGGCGCTGTACATACAGGGGGCGCTGTACATACAGGAATAAGGATAGTATTATTACATAGCACTGACAGTGACGGTGGCGCTGTACATACAGGGATAAGGATAGTATTATTACATAGCACTGACAGTGACGGTGGCACTGTACATACAGGGATAAGGATAGTATTATTACATAGCACTGACAGTGACGGCGGCGCTGTACACACAGGGATAAGGATAGTATTACATAGCACTGACAGTGACGCGGCGCTGTACATACAGGGATAAGGATAGTATTACATAGCACTGACAGTGACGGCGGTGCTGTAAATACAGGGATAAGGATTGTATTACACAGCACTGACAGTGACGGCGGCGCTGTACATACAGGGTTAAGGAAAGTATTACATAGCACTGACAGTGACGGCGGCGCTGTACATACAGGGACAAGGATATTATAATTCGCATAGCACTGACAGTGACGGCGGCGCTGTACATACAAGGATAAGGATAGTATTATCACATAGCACTGACAGTGACGTGGCGCTGTACATACAGGGATAAGGATAGTATTACATAGAACTGACAGTGACGGTGGCGCTGTACACACAGGGATAAGGATAGTATTACATAGCACTGACAGTGACGCGGCGCTGTACATACAGGGATAAGGATAGTATTACATAGCACTGACAGTGACGGCGGCGCTGTACATACAGGGATAAGGATATTATTATTGCCTAGCACTGACAGTGACGGCGGCGCTGTACATACAGGGATAAGGAAAGTATCATTACATAGCAGTGACAGTGACGGAGGCGCTGTACACACAGGGATAAGGATAGTTTTACATAGCACTGACAGTGACGCGGTGCTGTACATACAGGGATAAGGATAGTATTACATAGCACTGACAGTGACGGCGACGCTGTACATACAGGGATAAGGATAGTATTACACAGCACTGACAGTGACGGCGGCGCTGTACATACAGGGATAAGGATAGTATTACTTAGCACTGACAGTGACGGCGGCGCTGTACATACAGGGATAAGGATATTATTATTACATAGCACTGACAGTGATGGCGGCGCTGTACATACAGGGTTAAGGATAGTGTAATTACATAGCAGTGACAGTGACGGCGGCGCTGTACATACAGGGATAAGGATAGTATTACATAGAACTGACAGTGACGGCGGCGCTGTACATACAGGGATAAGGATAGTATTACATAGCACTGACAGTGACGGCGGCGCTGTACATACAGGGATAAGAATAGTATTATTACATAGCACTGACAGTGACCGCAGCGCTGTACATACAGGGATAAGGATAGTATTATTACATAGCACTGACAGTGACGGAGGCGCTGTACATACAGGGATAAGGATAATATTATTACATAGCACTGACAGTGACGGAGGCGCTGTACATACAGGGATAAGGATAGTATTATTACATAGCACTGACAGTGACGGTGGCACTGTACATACAGGGATAAGGATAGTATTATTACATAGCACTGACAGTGACGGCGGCGCTGTACACACAGGGATAAGGATAGTATTACATAGCACTGACAGTGACGCGGTGCTGTACATACAGGGATAAGGATAGTATTACATAGCACTGACAGTGACGGCGGTGCTGTAAATACAGGGATAAGGATAGTATTACACAGCACTGACAGTGACGGCGGCGCTGTACATACAGGGATAAGGATAGTATTACATAGCACTGACAGTGACGGCGGCGCTGTACATACAGGGATAAGGATATTATTATTCGCATAGCACTGACAGTGACGGCGGCGCTGTACATACAAGGATAAGGATAGTATTATTACATAGCAGTGACAGTGACGGCGGCGCTGTACATACAGGGATAAGGATAGTATTACATAGAACTGACAGTGACGGCGGCGCTGTACATACAGGGGGCGCTGTACATACAGGAATAAGGATAGTATTATTACATAGCACTGACAGTGACGGTGGCGCTGTACATACAGGGATAAGGATAGTATTATTACATAGCACTTACAGTGACGGTGGCACTGTACATACAGGGATAAGGATAGTATTATTACATAGCACTGACAGTGACGGCGGCGCTGTACACACAGGGATAAGGATAGTATTACATAGCACTGACAGTGACGCGGCGCTGTACATACAGGGATAAGGATAGTATTACATAGCACTGACAGTGACGGCGGCGCTGTACATACAGGGATAAGGATATTATTATTGCCTAGCACTGACAGTGACGGCGGCGCTGTACATACAGGGATAAGGAAAGTATCATTACATAGCAGTGACAGTGACGGCGGCGCTGTACACACAGGGATAAGGATAGTTTTACATAGCACTGACAGTGACGCGGTGCTGTACATACAGGGATAAGGATAGTATTACATAGCACTGACAGTGACGGCGACGCTGTACATACAGGGATAAGGATAGTATTACACAGCACTGACAGTGACGGCGGCGCTGTACATACAGGGATAAGGATAGTATTACTTAGCACTGACAGTGACGGCGGCGCTGTACATACAGGGATAAGGATATTATTATTACATAGCACTGACAGTGACGGCGGCGCTGTACATACAGGGTTAAGGATAGTGTTATTACATAGCAGTGACAGTGACGGCGGCGCTGTACATACAGGGATAAGGATAGTATTACATAGAACTGACAGTGACGGCGGCGCTGTACATACAGGGATAAGGATAGTATTACATAGCACTGACAGTGACGGCGGCGCTGTACATACAGGGATAAGAATAGTATTATTACATAGCACTGACAGTGACCGCGGCGCTGTACATACAGGGATAAGGATAGTATTATTACATAGCACTGACAGTGACGGTGGCGCTGTACATACAGGGATAAGTATAGTATTATTACATAGCACTGACAGTGACGGCGGCGCTGTACATACAGAGATAAGGATAGTATTATTGCATAGCAGTGACAGTGACGGCGGCACTGTACATACAGGGATAAGGATAGTATTATTACATAGCAGTGACAGTGACGGCGGCGCTGTAGATACAGTGATAAGGATAGTACTACATAGCACTGACAGTGACGGCGGCGCCCTGTAAAGGGCAAGTCTGTGGCAATAACAGGGGTGGAGAAAAGTACTTTCTACTCACTGACAGTGATGGCGGCGCTGTACATACAGGGATAAGGATAGTATTATTACATACCAGGCTCACTAATAAAGGTCAAGCCACTTGGCTGCCAGAATGCCCTGCTTCAGCACAGACCAGAAAGGCATTGTGATAAGCGTATCCCCGGTATAGTCAGGGGTTAATGGGAGTCGTCCCCGTCCCCCCAGTATACGGCCAGAACCATGGACCCGGTACTTGTGGTTCGGACTGTCTCCAACCAGCCATAATGTTGTGAGAGTGAAATTATGTCTAAGTCCAGCTTTGGTACATTAGAAGCAACTCTGAAACTTAACCTAAGCGTTTTTCGAAGCAACTTTTTGGCTAACTTCTTATAGGAAGGTCTAGGAGCTCTGAAAATGAACGTGCGCGTCTTTCACTCTTCCCGAGGGACTTAGAAGAATTTTGTGATATTTTTTATTAAAATGGTGTATAAGGGTATATATATAAATATATTTTATGCACTATATATGAGCTGGCGATTTCTAAGTCTGTGGTTCCGAGAGGGGGTAACCAGGCTCACTAATAAAGGTCAAGCCACTTGGCTGCCAGAATGCCCTGCTTCAGCACAGACCAGAAAGGCATTGTGATAAGCGTATCCCCGGTATAGTCAGGGGTTAATGGGAGTCGTCCCCGTCCCCCCAGTATACGGCCAGAACCATGGACCCGGTACTTTTGGTTCGGACTGTCTCCAACCAGCCATAATGTTGTGAGAGTGAAATTATGTCTAAGTCCAGCTTTGGTACATTAGAAGCAACTCTGAAACTTAACCTAAGCGTATTTCGAAGCTACTTTTTAACTAACTTCTTATAGGAAGGTCTAGGAGCTCTGAAAATGAACGTGCGCGTCTTTCACTCTTCCCGAGGGACTTAGAAGAATTTTGTGATATTTTTTATTAAAATGGTGTATAAGGGTATATATATAAATATATTTTATGCACTGTATATGAGCTGGCGATTTCTAAGTCTGTGGTTCCGAGAGGGGGTAACCAGGCTCACTAATAAAGGTCAAGCCACTTGGCTGCCAGAATGCCCTGCTTCAGCACAGACCAGAAAGGCATTGTGATAAGCGTATCCCCGGTATAGTCAGGGGTTAATGGGAGTCGTCCCCGTCCCCCCAGTATACGGCCAGAACCATGGACCCGGTACTTGTGGTTCGGACTGTCTCCAACCAGCCATAATGTTGTGAGAGTGAAATTATGTCTAAGTCCAGCTTTGGTACATTAGAAGCAACTCTGAAACTTAACCTAAGCGTTTTTCGAAGCTACTTTTTGGCTAACTTCTTATAGGAAGGTCTAGGAGCTCTGAAAATGAACGTGCGCGTCTTTCACTCTTCCCGAGGGACTTAGAAGAATTTTGTGATATTTTTTATTAAAATGGTGTATAAGGGTATATATATAAATATATTTTATGCACTGTATATGAGCTGGCGATTTCTAAGTCTGTGGTTCCGAGAGGGGGTAACCAGGCTCACTAATAAAGGTCAAGCCACTTGGCTGCCAGAATGCCCTGCTTCAGCACAGACCAGAAAGGCATTGTGATAAGCATATCCCCGGTATAGTCAGGGGTTAATGGGAGTCGTCCCCGTCCCCCCAGTATACGGCCAGAACCATGGACCCGGTACTTGTGGTTCGGACTATCTCCAACCAGCCATAATGGTGTGAGAGTGAAATTATGTCTAAGTCCAGCTTTGGTACATTAGAAGCAACTCTGAAACTTAACCTAAGCGATTTTCAAAACTACTTTTTGGCTAACTTCTTATAGGAAGGTCTAGGAGCTCTGAAAATGAACGTGCGCGTCTTTCACTCTTCCCGAGGGACTTAGAAGAATTTTGTGATATTTTTTATTAAAATGGTGTATAAGGGTATATATATATAAATATATTTTATGCACTGTATATGAGCTGGCGATTTCTAAGTCTGTGGTTCCGAGAGGGGGTAACCAGGCTCACTAATAAAGGTCAAGCCACTTGGCTGCCAGAATGCCCTGCTTCAGCACAGACCAGAAAGGCATTGTGATAAGCGTATCCCCGGTATAGTCAGGGGTTAATGGGAGTCGTCCCCGTCCCCCCAGTATACGGCCAGAACCATGGACCCGGTACTTGTGGTTCGGACTGTCTCCAACCAGCCATAATGTTGTGAGAGTGAAATTATGTCTAAGTCCAGCTTTGGTACATTAGAAGCAACTCTGAAACTTAACCTAAGCGTTTTTCGAATCTACTTTTTGGCTAACTTCTTATAGGAAGGTCTAGGAGCTCTGAAAATGAACGTGCGCGTCTTTCACTCTTCCCGAGGGACTTAGAAGAATTTTGTGATATTTTTTATTAAATGGTGTATAAGGGTATATATATAAATATATTTTATGCACTGTATATGAGCTGGCGATTTCTAAGTCTGTGGTTCCGAGAGGGGGTAACCAGGCTCACTAATAAAGGTCAAGCCACTTGGCTGCCAGAATGCCCTGCTTCAGCACAGACCAGAAAGGCATTGTGATAAGCGTATCCCCGGTATAGTCAGGGGTTAATGGGAGTCGTCCCCGTCCCCCCAGTATACGGCCAGAACCATGGACCCGGTACTTGTGGTTCGGACTGTCTCCAACCAGCCATAATGTTGTGAGAGTGAAATTATGTCTAAGTCCAGCTTTGGTACATTAGAAGCAACTCTGAAACTTAACCTAAGCGTTTTTCGAAGCAACTTTTTGGCTAACTTCTTATAGGAAGGTCTAGGAGCTCTGAAAATGAACGTGCGCGTCTTTCACTCTTCCCGAGGGACTTAGAAGAATTTTGTGATATTTTTTATTAAAATGGTGTATAAGGGTATATATATAAATGTATTTTATGCACTATATATGAGCTGGCGATTTCTAAGTCTGTGGTTCCGAGAGGGGGTAACCAGGCTCACTAATAAAGGTCAAGCCACTTGGCTGCCAGAATGCCCTGCTTCAGCACAGACCAGAAAGGCATTGTGATAAGCGTATCCCCGGTATAGTCAGGGGTTAATGGGAGTCGTCCCCGTCCCCCCAGTATACGGCCAGAACCATGGACCCGGTACTTTTGGTTCGGACTGTCGCCAACCAGCCATAATGTTGTGAGAGTGAAATTATGTCTAAGTCCAGCTTTGGTACATTAGAAGCAACTCTGAAACTTAACCTAAGCGTATTTCGAAGCTACTTTTTAGCTAACTTCTTATAGGAAGGTCTAGGAGCTCTGAAAATGAACGTGCGCGTCTTTCACTCTTCCCGAGGGACTTAGAAGAATTTTGTGATATTTTTTATTAAAATGGTGTATAAGGGTATATATATAAATATATTTTATGCACTGTATATGAGCTGGCGATTTCTAAGTCTGTGGTTCCGAGAGGGGGTAACCAGGCTCACTAATAAAGGTCAAGCCACTTGGCTGCCAGAATGCCCTGCTTCAGCACAGACCAGAAAGGCATTGTGATAAGCATATCCCCGGTATAGTCAGGGGTTAATGGGAGTCGTCCCCGTCCCCCCAGTATACGGCCAGAACCATGGACCCGGTACTTGTGGTTCGGACTGTCTCCAACCAGCCATAATGTTGTAAGAGTGAAATTATGTCTAAGTCCAGCTTTGGTACATTAGAAGCAACTCTGAAACTTAACCTAAGCGTTTTTCGAAGCTACTTTTTGGCTAACTTCTTATAGGAAGGTCTAGGAGCTCTGAAAATGAACGTGCGCGTCTTTCACTCTTCCCGAGGGACTTAGAAGAATTTTGTGATATTTTTTATTAAAATGGTGTATAAGGGTATATATATAAATATATTTTATGCACTGTATATGAGCTGGCGATTTCTAAGTCTGTGGTTCCGAGAGGGGGTAACCAGGCTCACTAATAAAGGTCAAGCCACTTGGCTGCCAGAATGCCCTGCTTCAGCACAGACCAGAAAGGCATTGTGATAAGCATATCCCCGGTATAGTCAGGGGTTAATGGGAGTCGTCCCCGTCCCCCCAGTATACGGCCAGAACCATGGACCCGGTACTTGTGGTTCGGACTATCTCCAACCAGCCATAATGGTGTGAGAGTGAAATTATGTCTAAGTCCAGCTTTGGTACATTAGAAGCAACTCTGAAACTTAACCTAAGCGATTTTCAAAACTACTTTTTGGCTAACTTCTTATAGGAAGGTCTAGGAGCTCTGAAAATGAACGTGCGCGTCTTTCACTCTTCCCGAGGGACTTAGAAGAATTTTGTGATATTTTTTATTAAAATGGTGTATAAGGGTATATATATATAAATATATTTTATGCACTGTATATGAGCTGGCGATTTCTAAGTCTGTGGTTCCGAGAGGGGGTAACCAGGCTCACTAATAAAGGTCAAGCCACTTGGCTGCCAGAATGCCCTGCTTCAGCACAGACCAGAAAGGCATTGTGATAAGCGTATCCCCGGTATAGTCAGGGGTTAATGGGAGTCGTCCCCGTCCCCCCAGTATACGGCCAGAACCATGGACCCGGTACTTGTGGTTCGGACTGTCTCCAACCAGCCATAATGTTGTGAGAGTGAAATTATGTCTAAGTCCAGCTTTGGTACATTAGAAGCAACTCTGAAACTTAACCTAAGCGTTTTTCGAAGCTACTTTTTGGCTAACTTCTTATAGGAAGGTCTAGGAGCTCTGAAAATGAACGTGCGCGTCTTTCACTCTTCCCGAGGGACTTAGAAGAATTTTGTGATATTTTTTATTAAATGGTGTATAAGGGTATATATATAAATATATTTTATGCACTGTATATGAGCTGGCGATTTCTAAGTCTGTGGTTCCGAGAGGGGGTAACCAGGCTCACTAATAAAGGTCAAGCCACTTGGCTGCCAGAATGCCCTGCTTCAGCACAGACCAGAAAGGCATTGTGATAAGCGTATCCCCGGTATAGTCAGGGGTTAATGGGAGTCGTCCCCGTCCCCCCAGTATACGGCCAGAACCATGGACCCGGTACTTGTGGTTCGGACTGTCTCCAACAAGCCATAATGTTGTGAGAGTGAAATTATGTCTAAGTCCAGCTTTGGTACATTAGAAGCAACTCTGAAACTTAACCTAAGCGTTTTTCGAAGCTACTTTTTGGCTAACTTCTTATAGGAAGGTCTAGGAGCTCTGAAAATGAACGTGCGCGTCTTTCACTCTTCCCGAGGGACTTAGAAGAATTTTGTGATATTTTTTATTAAAATGGTGTATAAGGGTATATATATATAAATATATTTTATGCACTGTATATGAGCTGGCGATTTCTAAGTCTGTGGTTCCGAGAGGGGGTAACCAGGCTCACTAATAAAGGTCAAGCCACTTGGCTGCCAGAATGCCCTGCTTCAGCACAGACCAGAAAGGCATTGTGATAAGCATATCCCCGGTATAGTCAGGGGTTAATGGGAGTCGTCCCCGTCCCCCCAGTATACGGCCAGAACCATGGACCCGGTACTTGTGGTTCGGACTATCTCCAACCAGCCATAATGGTGTGAGAGTGAAATTATGTCTAAATCCAGCTTTGGTACATTAGAAGCAACTCTGAAACTTAACCTAAGCGATTTTCAAAACTACTTTTTGGCTAACTTCTTATAGGAAGGTCTAGGAGCTCTGAAAATGAACGTGCGCGTCTTTCACTCTTCCCGAGGGACTTAGAAGAATTTTGTGATATTTTTTATTAAAATGGTGTATAAGGGTATATATATATAAATATATTTTATGCACTGTATATGAGCTGGCGATTTCTAAGTCTGTGGTTCCGAGAGGGGGTAACCAGGCTCACTAATAAAGGTCAAGCCACTTGGCTGCCAGAATGCCCTGCTTCAGCACAGACCAGAAAGGCATTGTGATAAGCGTATCCCCGGTATAGTCAGGGGTTAATGGGAGTCGTCCCCGTCCCCCCAGTATACGGCCAGAACCATGGACCCGGTACTTGTGGTTCGGACTGTCTCCAACCAGCCATAATGTTGTGAGAGTGAAATTATGTCTAAGTCCAGCTTTGGTACATTAGAAGCAACTCTGAAACTTAACCTAAGCGTTTTTCGAAGCTACTTTTTGGCTAACTTCTTATAGGAAGGTCTAGGAGCTCTGAAAATGAACGTGCGCGTCTTTCACTCTTCCCGAGGGACTTAGAAGAATTTTGTGATATTTTTTATTAAATGGTGTATAAGGGTATATATATAAATATATTTTATGCACTGTATATGAGCTGGCGATTTCTAAGTCTGTGGTTCCGAGAGGGGGTAACCAGGCTTACTAATAAAGGTCAAGCCACTTGGCTGCCAGAATGCCCTGCTTCAGCACAGACCAGAAAGGCATTGTGATAAGCGTATCCCCGGTATAGTCAGGGGTTAATGGGAGTCGTCCCCGTCCCCCCAGTATACGGCCAGAACCATGGACCCTGTACTTGTGGTTCGGACTCTCTCCAACCAGCCATAATGTTGTGAGAGTGAAATTATGTCTAAGTCCAGCTTTGGTACATTAGAAGCAACTCTGAAACTTAACCTAAGCGTTTTTCGAAGCTACTTTTTGGCTAACTTCTTATAGGAAGGTCTAGGAGCTCTGAAAATGAACGTGCGCGTCTTTCACTCTTCCCGAGGGACTTAGAAGAATTTTGTGATATTTTTTATTAAAATGGTGTATAAGGGTATATATATAAATATATTTTATGCACTGTATATGAGCTGGCGATTTCTAAGTCTGTGGTTCCGAGAGGGGGTAACCAGGCTCACTAATAAAGGTCAAGCCACTTGGCTGCCAGAATGCCCTGCTTCAGCACAGACCAGAAAGGCATTGTGATAAGCGTATCCCCGGTATAGTCAGGGGTTAATGGGAGTCGTCCCCGTCCCCCCAGTATACGGCCAGAACCATGGACCCGGTACTTGTGGTTCGGACTGTCTCCAACCAGCCATAATGTTGTGAGAGTGAAATTATGTCTAAGTCCAGCTTTGGTACATTAGAAGCAACTCTGAAACTTAACCTAAGCGTTTTTCGAAGCTACTTTTTGGCTAACTTCTTATAGGAAGGTCTAGGAGCTCTGAAAATGAACGTGCGCGTCTTTCACTCTTCCCGAGGGACTTAGAAGAATTTTGTGATATTTTTTATTAAAATGGTGTATAAGGGTATATATATATATAAATATATTTTATGCACTGTATATGAGCTGGCGATTTCTAAGTCTGTGGTTCCGAGAGGGGGTAACCAGGCTCACTAATAAAGGTCAAGCCACTTGGCTGCCAGAATGCCCTGCTTCAGCACAGACCAGAAAGGCATTGTGATAAGCGTATCCCCGGTATAGTCAGGGGTTAATGGGAGTCGTCCCCGTCCCCCCAGTATACGGCCAGAACCATGGACCCGGTACTTGTGGTTCGGACTGTCTCCAACCAGCCATAATGTTGTGAGAGTGAAATTATGTCTAAGTCCAGCTTTGGTACATTAGAAGCAACTCTGAAACTTAACCTAAGCGTTTTTCGAAGCTACTTTTTGGCTAACTTCTTATAGGAAGGTCTAGGAGCTCTGAAAATGAACGTGCGCGTCTTTCACTCTTCCCGAGGGACTTAGAAGAATTTTGTGATATTTTTTATTAAATGGTGTATAAGGGTATATATATAAATATATTTTATGCACTGTATATGAGCTGGCGATTTCTAAGTCTGTGGTTCCGAGAGGGGGTAACCAGGCTCACTAATAAAGGTCAAGCCACTTGGCTGCCAGAATGCCCTGCTTCAGCACAGACCAGAAAGGCATTGTGATAAGCGTATCCCCGGTATAGTCAGGGGTTAATGGGAGTCGTCCCCGTCCCCCCAGTATACGGCCAGAACCATGGACCCGATACTTGTGTTTCGGACCCTCTCCAACCAGCCATAATGTTGTGAGAGTGAAATTATGTCTAAGTCCAGCTTTGGTACATTAGAAGCAACTATGGAACTTAACCTAAGCGTTTTTCGAAGCTACTTTTTGGCTAACTTCTTATAGGAAGGTCTAGGAGCTCTGAAAATGAACGTACGCGTCTTTCACTCTTCCCGAGGGACTTAGAAGAATTTTGTGATATTTTTTATTAAAATGGTGTATAAGGGTATATACTGTATATAAATATATTTTATGCACTGTATATGAGCTGGCGATTTCTAAGTCTGTGGTTCCGAGAGGGGGTAACCAGGCTCACTAATAAAGGTCAAGCCACTTGGCTGCCAGAATGCCCTGCTTCAGCACAGACCAGAAAGGCATTGTGATAAGCGTATCCCCGGTATAGTCAGGGGTTAATGGGAGTCGTCCCCGTCCCCCCAGTATACGGCCAGAACCATGGACCCGGTACTTGTGGTTCGGACTGTCTCCAACCAGCCATAATGTTGTGAGAGTGAAATTATGTCTAAGTCCAGCTTTGGTACATTAGAAGCAACTCTGAAACTTAACCTAAGCGTTTTTCGAAGCTACTTTTTGGCTAACTTCTTATAGGAAGGTCTAGGAGCTCTGAAAATGAACGTGCGCGTCTTTCACTCTTCCCGAGGGACTTAGAAGAATTTTGTGATATTTTTTATTAAAATGGTGTATAAGGGTATATATATATATAAATATATTTTATGCACTGTATATGAGCTGGCGATTTCTAAGTCTGTGGTTCCGAGAGGGGGTAACCAGGCTCACTAATAAAGGTCAAGCCACTTGGCTGCCAGAATGCCCTGCTTCAGCACAGACCAGAAAGGCATTGTGATAAGCGTATCCCCGGTATAGTCAGGGGTTAATGGGAGTCGTCCCCGTCCCCCCAGTATACGGCCAGAACCATGGACCCGGTACTTGTGGTTCGGACTGTCTCCAACCAGCCATAATGTTGTGAGAGTGAAATTATGTCTAAGTCCAGCTTTGGTACATTAGAAGCAACTCTGAAACTTAACCTAAGCGTTTTTCGAAGCTACTTTTTGGCTAACTTCTTATAGGAAGGTCTAGGAGCTCTGAAAATGAACGTGCGCGTCTTTCACTCTTCCCGAGGGACTTAGAAGAATTTTGTGATATTTTTTATTAAATGGTGTATAAGGGTATATATATAAATATATTTTATGCACTGTATATGAGCTGGCGATTTCTAAGTCTGTGGTTCCGAGAGGGGGTAACCAGGCTCACTAATAAAGGTCAAGCCACTTGGCTGCCAGAATGCCCTGCTTCAGCACAGACCAGAAAGGCATTGTGATAAGCGTATCCCCGGTATAGTCAGGGGTTAATGGGAGTCGTCCCCGTCCCCCCAGTATACGGCCAGAACCATGGACCCGATACTTGTGTTTCGGACCCTCTCCAACCAGCCATAATGTTGTGAGAGTGAAATTATGTCTAAGTCCAGCTTTGGTACATTAGAAGCAACTATGGAACTTAACCTAAGCGTTTTTCGAAGCTACTTTTTGGCTAACTTCTTATAGGAAGGTCTAGGAGCTCTGAAAATGAACGTACGCGTCTTTCACTCTTCCCGAGGGACTTAGAAGAATTTTGTGATATTTTTTATTAAAATGGTGTATAAGGGTATATATATAAATATATTTTATGCACTGTATATGAGCTGGCGATTTCTAAGTCTGTGGTTCCGAGAGGGGGTAACCAGGCTCACTAATAAAGGTCAAGCCACTTGGCTGCCAGAATGCCCTGCTTCAGCACAGACCAGAAAGGCATTGTGATAAGCGTATCCCCGGTATAGTCAGGGGTTAATGGGAGTCGTCCCCGTCCCCCCAGTATACGGCCAGAACCATGGACCCGGTACTTGTGGTTCGGACTGTCTCCAACCAGCCATAATGTTGTGAGAGTGAAATTATGTCTAAGTCCAGCTTTGGTACATTAGAAGCAACTCTGAAACTTAACCTAAGCGTTTTTCGAAGCTACTTTTTGGCTAACTTCTTATAGGAAGGTCTAGGAGCTCTGAAAATGAACGTGCGCGTCTTTCACTCTTCCCGAGGGACTTAGAAGAATTTTGTGATATTTTTTATTAAAATGGTGTATAAGGGTATATATATAAATATATTTTATGCACTGTATATGAGCTGGCGATTTCTAAGTCTGTGGTTCCGAGAGGGGGTAACCAGGCTCACTAATAAAGGTCAAGCCACTTGGCTGCCAGAATGCCCTGCTTCAGCACAGACCAGAAAGGCATTGTGATAAGCATATCCCCGGTATAGTCAGGGGTTAATGGGAGTCGTCCCCGTCCCCCCAGTATACGGCCAGAACCATGGACCCGGTACTTGTGGTTCGGACTATCTCCAACCAGCCATAATGGTGTGAGAGTGAAATTATGTCTAAGTCCAGCTTTGGTACATTAGAAGCAACTCTGAAACTTAACCTAAGCGATTTTCAAAACTACTTTTTGGCTAACTTCTTATAGGAAGGTCTAGGAGCTCTGAAAATGAACGTACGCGTCTTTCACTCTTCCCGAGGGACTTAGAAGAATTTTGTGATATTTTTATTAAAATGGTGTATAAGGGTATATATATAAATATATTTTATGCACTGTATATGAGCTGGCGATTTCTAAGTCTGTGGTTCCGAGAGGGGGTAACCAGGCTCACTAATAAAGGTCAAGCCACTTGGCTGCCAGAATGCCCTGCTTCAGCACAGACCAGAAAGGCATTGTGATAAGCGTATCCCCGGTATAGTCAGGGGTTAATGGGAGTCGTCCCCGTCCCCCCAGTATACGGCCAGAACCATGGACCCGGTACTTGTGGTTCGGACTGTCTCCAACCAGCCATAATGTTGTGAGAGTGAAATTATGTCTAAGTCCAGCTTGGTACATTAGAAGCAACTCTGAAACTTAACCTAAGCGTTTTTCGAAGCTACTTTTTGGCTAACTTCTTATAGGAAGGTCTAGGAGCTCTGAAAATGAACGTGCGCGTCTTTCACTCTTCCCGAGGGACTTAGAAGAATTTTGTGATATTTTTTATTAAAATGGTGTATAAGGGTATATATATATAAATATATTTTATGCACTGTATATGAGCTGGCGATTTCTAAGTCTGTGGTTCCGAGAGGGGGTAACCAGGCTCACTAATAAAGGTCAAGCCACTTGGCTGCCAGAATGCCCTGCTTCAGCACAGACCAGAAAGGCATTGTGATAAGCGTATCCCCGGTATAGTCAGGGGTTAATGGGAGTCGTCCCCGTCCCCCCAGTATACGGCCAGAACCATGGACCCGATACTTGTGTTTCGGACCCTCTCCAACCAGCCATAATGTTGTGAGAGTGAAATTATGTCTAAGTCCAGCTTTGGTACATTAGAAGCAACTATGGAACTTAACCTAAGCGTTTTTCGAAGCTACTTTTTGGCTAACTTCTTATAGGAAGGTCTAGGAGCTCTGAAAATGAACGTACGCGTCTTTCACTCTTCCCGAGGGACTTAGAAGAATTTTGTGATATTTTTTATTAAAATGGTGTATAAGGGTATATATATAAATATATTTTATGCACTGTATATGAGCTGGCGATTTCTAAGTCTGTGGTTCCGAGAGGGGGTAACCAGGCTCACTAATAAAGGTCAAGCCACTTGGCTGCCAGAATGCCCTGCTTCAGCACAGACCAGAAAGGCATTACCGCTGAACCTAAAAATGGGTAGAAAGTACTTTTTCTCCCTTCCTGTTAATGCCACAGACTTCGCCTTTACAGGGCACACGTTTTCTATCTTCCCCGCTTCAGCCCATGAAATATTGAGCTTCAAATGTGTTGTTAACATTGTGTAAAAAAGTTGCTCACAGCTGTTCTAGGAACACATTGTGAAATCGCGTATATCTTTGCTTCTACACATAGCAATGTATTGTGCTTTGCTTTACACACCATTCTACAGTGAAGAGGAGAGAATTCATCAAGTTTAATAAGCAAAAACACTGTATAAGTCGAATTTCAGCATTATTGTGTGACCGGGAAAACCACAGTCACAAGCCGAGATGCAGTTCCATAGAAACTTGCCATTTTACCGCTGAACCTAAAAATGGGTAGAAAGTACTTTTTCTCCCTTCCTGTTAATGCCACAGACTTCGCCTTTACAGGGCACACGTTTTCTATCTTCCCCGCTTCAGCCCATGAAATATTGAGCTTCAAATGTGTTGTTAACATTGTGTAAAAAAGTTGCTCACAGCTGTTCTAGGAACACATTGTGAAATCGCGTATATCTTTGCTTCTACACATAGGAATGTATTGTGCTTTGCTTTACACACTATTCTACAGTCAAGAGGAGAGAATTCATCAAGTTTAATAAGCACAAACACTGTATAAGTCGAATTTCAGCATTTTTGTGTGACCGGGAAAACCACAGTCACAAGCCGAGATGCAGTTCCATAGAAACTTGCCATTTTACCGCTGAACCTAAAAATGGGTAGAAAGTACTTTTTCTCCCTTCCTGTTAATGCCACAGACTTCGCCTTTACAGGGCACACGTTTTCTATCTTCCCTGCTTCAGCCCATGAAATATTGAGCTTCAAATGTGTTGTTAACATTGTGTAAAAAAGTTGCTCACAGCTGTTCTAGGAACACATTGTGAAATCGCGTATATCTTTTCTTCTACACATAGGAATGTATTGTGCTTTGCTTAACACACTATTCTACAGTCAAGAGGAGAGAATTCATCAAGTTTAATAAGCAAAAACACTGTATAAGTCGAATTTCAGCATTTTTGTGTGACCGGGAAAACCACAGTCACAAGACGAGATGCAGTTCCATAGAAACTTGCCATTTTACCGCTGAACCTAAAAATGGGTAGAAAGTACTTTTTCTCCCTTCCTGTTAATGCCACAGACTTCGCCTTTACAGGGCACACGTTTTCTATCTTCCCCGCTTCAGCCCATGAAATATTGAGCTTCAAATGTGTTGTTAACTTTGTGTAAAAAAGTTGCTCACAGCTGTTCTAGGAACACATTGTGAAATCGCGTATATCTTTTCTTCTACACATAGGAATGTATTGTGCTTTACTTTACACACTATTCTACAGTCAAGAGGAGAGAATTCATCAAGTTTAATAAGCAAATACACTGTATAAGTCGAATTTCAGCATTTTTGTGTGACCGGGAAAACCACAGTCACAAGACGAGATGCAGTTCCATAGAAACTTGCCATTTTACCGCTGAACCTAAAAATGGGTAGAAAGTACTTTTTCTCCCTTCCTGTTAATGCCACAGACTTCGCCTTTACAGGGCACACGTTTTCTATCTTCCCCGCTTCAGCCCATGAAATATTGAGCTTCAAATGTGTTGTTAACATTGTGTAAAAAAGTTGCTCACAGCTGTTCTAGGAACACATTGTGAAATCGCGTATATCTTTTCTTCTACACATAGGAATGTATTGTGCTTTGCTTTACACACTATTCTACAGTCAAGAGGAGAGAATTCATCAAGTTTAATAAGCAAAAACACTGTATAAGTCGAATTTCAGCATTTTTGTGTGACCAGGAAAACCACAGTCACAAGCCGAGATGCAGTTCCATAGAAACTTGCCATTTTACCGCTGAACCTAAAAATGGGTATAAAGTACTTTTTCTCCCTTCCTGTTAATGCCACAGACTTCGCCTTTACAGGGCACACGTTTTCTATCTTCCCCGCTTCAGCCCATGAAATATTGAGATTCAAATGTGTTGTTAACGTTGTGTAAAAAAGTTGCTCACAGCTGTTCTAGGAACACATTGTGAAATCGCGTATATCTTTTCTTCTACACATAGGAATGTATTGTGCTTTGCTTTACACACTATTCTACAGTCAAGAGGAGAGAATTCATCAAGTTTAATAAGCAAAAACTCTGTATAAGTCGAATTTCAGCATTTTTGTGTGACCGGGAAAATCACAGTCACAAGCCGAGATGCAGTTCCATAGAAACTTGCCGTTTTACCGCTGAACCTAAAAATGGGTAGAAAGTACTTTTTCTCCCTTCCTGTTAATGCCACAGACTTCGCCTTTACAGGGCACACGTTTTCTATCTTCCCCGCTTCAGCCCATGAAATATTGAGCTTCAAATGTGTTGTTAACATTGTGTAAAAAAGTTGCTCACAGCTGTTCTAGGAACACATTGTGAAATCGCGTATATCTTTTCTTCTACACATAGGAATGTATTGTGCTTTGCTTTACACACTATTCTACAGTCAAGAGGAGAGAATTCATCAAGTTTAATAAGCAAAAACACTGTATTAGTCGAATTTCAGCATTTTTGTGTGACCGGGAAAACACAGTCACAAGCCGAGATGCAGTTCCATAGAAACTTGCCATTTTACCTCTGAACCTAAAAATGGGTAGAAAGTACTTTTTCTCCCTTCCTGTTAATGCCACAGACTTCGCCTTTACAGGGCACACGTTTTCTATCTTCCCCGCTTCAGCCCATGAAATATTGAGCTTCAAATCTGTTGTTAACGTGGTGTATAAAGTTGCTCACAGCTGTTCTAGGAACACATTGTGAAATCGCGTATATCTTTGCTTCTACACATAGCAATGTATTGTGCTTTGCTTTACACACTATTCTACAGTCAAGAGGAGAGAATTCATCAAGTTTAATAAGCAAAAACACTGTATAAGTCGAATTT
Source organism: Ascaphus truei (assembly GCF_040206685.1). Classification (NCBI taxonomy): domain Eukaryota; kingdom Metazoa; phylum Chordata; class Amphibia; order Anura; family Ascaphidae; genus Ascaphus; species Ascaphus truei. Next base: position 164,390 of record NW_027454313.1, read on the forward strand.
CAGCATTTTTGTGTGACCGGGAAAACCACAGTCACAAGCCGAGATGCAGTTCCATAGAAACTTGCCATTTTACCGCTGAACCTAAAAATGGGTAGAAAGTACTTTTTCTCCCTTCCTGTTAATGCCACAGACTTCGCCTTTACAGGGCACACGTTTTCTATCTTCCCCGCTTCAGCCCATGAAATATTGAGCTTCAAATGTGTTGTTAACGTTGTGTAAAAAAGTTGCTCACAGCTGTTCTAGGAACACATTGTGAAATCGCGTATATCTTTTCTTCTACACATAGGAATGTATTGTGCTTTGCTTTACACACTATTCTACAGTCAAGAGGAGAGAATTCATCAAGTTTAATAAGCAAAAACTCTGTATAAGTCGAATTTCAGCATTTTTGTGTGACCGGGAAAACCACAGTCACAAGACGAGATGCAGTTCCATAGAAACTTGCCATTTTACCGCTGAACCTAAAAATGGGTAGAAAGTACTTTTTCTCCCTTCCTGTTAATGCCACAGACTTCGCCTTTACAGGGCACACGTTTTCTATCTTCCCCGCTTCAGCCCATGAAATATTGAGCTTCAAATGTGTTGTTAACATTGTGTAAAAAAGTTGCTCACAGCTGTTCTAGGAACACATTGTGAAATCGCGTATATCTTTTCTTCTACACATAGGAATGTATTGTGCTTTGCTTTACACACTATTCTACAGTCAAGAGGAGAGAATTCATCAAGTTTAATAAGCAAAAACACTGTATAAGTCGAATTTCAGCATTTTTGTGTGACCGGGAAAACCACAGTCACAAGCCGAGATGCAGTTCCATAGAAACTTGCCATTTTACCGCTGAACCTAAAAATGGGTAGAAAGTACTTTTTCTCCCTTCCTGTTAATGCCACAGACTTCGCCTTTACAGGGCACACGTTTTCTATCTTCCCCGCTTCAGCCCATGAAATATTGAGCTTCAAATGTGTTGTTAACGTTGTGTAAAAAAGTTGCTCACAGCTGTTCTAGGAACACATTGTGAAATCGCGTATATCTTTTCTTCTACACATAGGAATGTATTGTGCTTTGCTTTACACACTATTCTACAGTCAAGAGGAGAGAATTCATCAAGTTTAATAAGCAAAAACTCTGTATAAGTCGAATTTCAGCATTTTTGTGTGACCGGGAAAACCACAGTCACAAGCCGAGATACAGTTCCATAGAAACTTGCCGTTTTACCGCTGAACCTAAAAATGGGTAGAAAGTACTTTTTCTCCCTTCCTGTTAATGCCACAGACTTCGCCTTTACAGGGCACACGTTTTCTATCTTCCCCGCTTCAGCCCATGAAATATTGAGCTTCAAATGTGTTGTTAACGTTGTGTAAAAAAGTTGCTCACAGCTGTTCTAGGAACACATTGTGAAATCGCGTATATCTTTTCTTCTACACATAGGAATGTATTGTGCTTTGCTTTACACACTATTCTACAGTCAAGAGGAGAGAATTCATCAAGTTTAATAAGCAAAAACTCTGTATAAGTCGAATTTCAGCATTTTTGTGTGACCGGGAAAACCACAGTCACAAGACGAGATGCAGTTCCATAGAAACTTGCCATTTTACCGCTGAACCTAAAAATGGGTAGAAAGTACTTTTTCTCCCTTCCTGTTAATGCCACAGACTTCGCCTTTACAGGGCACACGTTTTCTATCTTCCCCGCTTCAGCCCATGAAATATTGAGCTTCAAATGTGTTGTTAACATTGTGTAAAAAAGTTGCTCACAGCTGTTCTAGGAACACATTGTGAAATCGCGTATATCTTTTCTTCTACACATAGGAATGTATTGTGCTTTGCTTTACACACTATTCTACAGTCAAGAGGAGAGAATTCATCAAGTTTAATAAGCAAAAACACTGTATTAGTCGAATTTCAGCATTTTTGTGTGACCGGGAAAACACAGTCACAAGCCGAGATGCAGTTCCATAGAAACTTGCCATTTTACCTCTGAACCTAAAAATGGGTAGAAAGTACTTTTTCTCCCTTCCTGTTAATGCCACAGACTTCGCCTTTACAGGGCACACGTTTTCTATCTTCCCCGCTTCAGCCCATGAAATATTGAGCTTCAAATCTGTTGTTAACGTGGTGTATAAAGTTGCTCACAGCTGTTCTAGGAACACATTGTGAAATCGCGTATATCTTTGCTTCTACACATAGCAATGTATTGTGCTTTGCTTTACACACTATTCTACAGTCAAGAGGAGAGAATTCATCAAGTTTAATAAGCAAAAACACTGTATAAGTCGAATTTCAGCATTTTTGTGTGACCGGGAAAACCACAGTCACAAGCCGAGATGCAGTTCCATAGAAACTTGCCATTTTACCGCTGAACCTAAAAATGGGTAGAAAGTACTTTTTCTCCCTTCCTGTTAATGCCACAGACTTCGCCTTTACAGGGCACACGTTTTCTATCTTCCCCGCTTCAGCCCATGAAATATTGAGCTTCAAATGTGTTGTTAACATTGTGTAAAAAAGTTGCTCACAGCTGTTCTAGGAACACATTGTGAAATCGCGTATATCTTTTCTTCTACACATAGGAATGTATTGTGCTTTGCTTTACACACTATTCTACAGTCAAGAGGAGAGAATTCATCAAGTTTAATAAGCAAAAACACTGTATTAGTCGAATTTCAGCATTTTTGTGTGACCGGGAAAACACAGTCACAAGCCGAGATGCAGTTCCATAGAAACTTGCCATTTTACCTCTGAACCTAAAAATGGGTAGAAAGTACTTTTTCTCCCTTCCTGTTAATGCCACAGACTTCGCCTTTACAGGGCACACGTTTTCTATCTTCCCCGCTTCAGCCCATGAAATATTGAGCTTCAAATCTGTTGTTAACGTGGTGTATAAAGTTGCTCACAGCTGTTCTAGGAACACATTGTGAAATCGCGTATATCTTTGCTTCTACACATAGCAATGTATTGTGCTTTGCTTTACACACTATTCTACAGTCAAGAGGAGAGAATTCATCAAGTTTAATAAGCAAAAACACTGTATAAGTCGAATTTCAGCATTTTTGTGTGACCGGGAAAACCACAGTCACAAGCCGAGATGCAGTTCCATAGAAACTTGCCATTTTACCGCTGAACCTAAAAATGGGTAGAAAGTACTTTTTCTCCCTTCCTGTTAATGCCACAGACTTCGCCTTTACAGGGCACACGTTTTCTATCTTCCCCGCTTCAGCCCATGAAATATTGAGCTTCAAATGTGTTGTTAACGTTGTGTAAAAAAGTTGCTCACAGCTGTTCTAGGAACACATTGTGAAATCGCGTATATCTTTTCTTCTACACATAGGAATGTATTGTGCTTTGCTTTACACACTATTCTACAGTCAAGAGGAGAGAATTCATCAAGTTTAATAAGCAAAAACTCTGTATAAGTCGAATTTCAGCATTTTTGTGTGACCGGGAAAACCACAGTCACAAGACGAGATGCAGTTCCATAGAAACTTGCCATTTTACCGCTGAACCTAAAAATGGGTAGAAAGTACTTTTTCTCCCTTCCTGTTAATGCCACAGACTTCGCCTTTACAGGGCACACGTTTTCTATCTTCCCCGCTTCAGCCCATGAAATATTGAGCTTCAAATGTGTTGTTAACATTGTGTAAAAAAGTTGCTCACAGCTGTTCTAGGAACACATTGTGAAATCGCGTATATCTTTTCTTCTACACATAGGAATGTATTGTGCTTTGCTTTACACACTATTCTACAGTCAAGAGGAGAGAATTCATCAAGTTTAATAAGCAAAAACACTGTATAAGTCGAATTTCAGCATTTTTGTGTGACCGGGAAAACCACAGTCACAAGCCGAGATGCAGTTCCATAGAAACTTGCCATTTTACCGCTGAACCTAAAAATGGGTAGAAAGTACTTTTTCTCCCTTCCTGTTAATGCCACAGACTTCGCCTTTACAGGGCACACGTTTTCTATCTTCCCCGCTTCAGCCCATGAAATATTGAGCTTCAAATGTGTTGTTAACGTTGTGTAAAAAAGTTGCTCACAGCTGTTCTAGGAACACATTGTGAAATCGCGTATATCTTTTCTTCTACACATAGGAATGTATTGTGCTTTGCTTTACACACTATTCTACAGTCAAGAGGAGAGAATTCATCAAGTTTAATAAGCAAAAACTCTGTATAAGTCGAATTTCAGCATTTTTGTGTGACCGGGAAAACCACAGTCACAAGCCGAGATACAGTTCCATAGAAACTTGCCGTTTTACCGCTGAACCTAAAAATGGGTAGAAAGTACTTTTTCTCCCTTCCTGTTAATGCCACAGACTTCGCCTTTACAGGGCACACGTTTTCTATCTTCCCCGCTTCAGCCCATGAAATATTGAGCTTCAAATGTGTTGTTAACGTTGTGTAAAAAAGTTGCTCACAGCTGTTCTAGGAACACATTGTGAAATCGCGTATATCTTTTCTTCTACACATAGGAATGTATTGTGCTTTGCTTTACACACTATTCTACAGTCAAGAGGAGAGAATTCATCAAGTTTAATAAGCAAAAACTCTGTATAAGTCGAATTTCAGCATTTTTGTGTGACCGGGAAAACCACAGTCACAAGACGAGATGCAGTTCCATAGAAACTTGCCATTTTACCGCTGAACCTAAAAATGGGTAGAAAGTACTTTTTCTCCCTTCCTGTTAATGCCACAGACTTCGCCTTTACAGGGCACACGTTTTCTATCTTCCCCGCTTCAGCCCATGAAATATTGAGCTTCAAATGTGTTGTTAACATTGTGTAAAAAAGTTGCTCACAGCTGTTCTAGGAACACATTGTGAAATCGCGTATATCTTTTCTTCTACACATAGTAATGTATTGTGCTTTGCTTTACACACTATTCTACAGTCAAGAGGAGAGAATTCATCAAGTTTAATAAGCAAAAACACTGTATAAGTCGAATTTCAGCATTTTTGTGTGACCGGGAAAACCACAGTCACAAGCCGAGATGCAGTTCCATAGAAACTTGCCATTTTACCGCTGAACCTAAAAATGGGTAGAAAGTACTTTTTCTCCCTTCCTGTTAATGCCACAGACTTCGCCTTTACAGGGCACACGTTTTCTATCTTCCCCGCTTCAGCCCATGAAATATTGAGCTTCAAATGTGTTGTTAACGTTGTGTAAAAAAGTTGCTCACAGCTGTTCTAGGAACACATTGTGAAATCGCGTATATCTTTTCTTCTACACATAGGAATGTATTGTGCTTTGCTTTACACACTATTCTACAGTCAAGAGGAAAGAATTCATCAAGTTTAATAAGCAAAAACTCTGTATAAGTCGAATTTCAGCATTTTTGTGTGACCGGGAAAACCACAGTCACAAGCCGAGATACAGTTCCATAGAAACTTGCCGTTTTACCGCTGAACCTAAAAATGGGTAGAAAGTACTTTTTCTCCCTTCCTGTTAATGCCACAGACTTCGCCTTTACAGGGCACACGTTTTCTATCTTCCCCGCTTCAGCCCATGAAATATTGAGCTTCAAATGTGTTGTTAACATTGTGTAAAAAAGTTGCTCACAGCTGTTCTAGGAACACATTGTGAAATCGCGTATATCTTTGCTTCTACACATAGGAATGTATTGTGCTTTGCTTTACACACTATTCTACAGTCAAGAGGAGAGAATTCATCAAGTTTAATAAGCAAAAACACTGTATAAGTCGAATTTCAGCATTTTTGTGTGACCGGGAAAACCACAGTCACAAGCCGAGATGCAGTTCCATAGAAACTTGCCATTTTACCGCTGAACCTAAAAATGGGTAGAAAGTACTTTTTCTCCCTTCCTGTTAATGCCACAGACTTCGCCTTTACAGGGCACACGTTTTCTATCTTCCCCGCTTCAGCCCATGAAATATTGAGCTTCAAATGTGTTGTTAACGTGGTGTAAAAAAGTTGCTCACAGCTGTTCTAGGAACACATTGTGAAATCGCGTATATCTTTGCTTCTACACATAGCAATGTATTGTGCTTTGCTTTACACACTATTCTACAGTCAAGAGGAGAGAATTCATCAAGTTTAATAAGCAAAAACACTGTATAAGTCGAATTTCAGCATTTTTGTGTGACCGGGAAAACCACAGTCACAAGACGAGATGCAGTTCCATAGAAACTTGCCATTTTACCGCTGAACCTAAAAATGGGTAGAAAGTACTTTTTCTCCCTTCCTATTAATGCCACAGACTTCGCCTTTACAGGGCACACGTTTTCTATCTTCCCCGCTTCAGCCCATGAAATATTGAGCTTCAAATGTGTTGTTAACGTTGTGTAAAAAAGTTGCTCACAGCTGTTCTAGGAACACATTGTGAAATCGCGTATATCTTTTCTTCTACACATAGGAATGTATTGTGCTTTGCTTTACACACTATTCTACAGTCAAGAGGAGAGAATTCATCAAGTTTAATAAGCAAAAACTCTCTATAAGTCGAATTTCAGCATTTTTGTGTGACCGGGAAAACCACAGTCACAAGCCGAGATGCAGTTCCATAGAAACTTGCCGTTTTACCGCTGAACCTAAAAATGGGTAGAAAGTACTTTTTCTCCCTTCCTGTTAATGCCACAGACTTCGCCTTTACAGGGCACACGTTTTCTATCTTCCCCGCTTCAGCCCATGAAATATTGAGCTTCAAATGTGTTGTTAACATTGTGTAAAAAAGTTGCTCACAGCTGTTCTAGGAACACATTGTGAAATCGCGTATATCTTTGCTTCTACACATAGGAATGTATTGTGCTTTGCTTTACACACTATTCTACAGCCAAGAGGAGAGAATTCATCAAGTTTAATAAGCAAAAACACTGTATAAGTCGAATTTCAGCATTTTTGTGTGACCGGGAAAACCACAGTCACAAGCCGAGATGCAGTTCCATAGAAACTTGCCATTTTACCGCTGAACCTAAAAATGGGTAGAAAGTACTTTTTCTCCCTTCCTGTTAATGCCACAGACTTCGCCTTTACAGGGCACACGTTTTCTATCTTCCCCGCTTCAGCCCATGAAATATTGAGCTTCAAATCTGTTGTTAACGTGGTGTAAAAAAGTTGCTCACAGCTGTTCTAGGAACACATTGTGAAATCGCGTATATCTTTGCTTCTACACATAGCAATGTATTGTGCTTTGCTTTACACACTATTCTACAGTCAAGAGGAGAGAATTCATCAAGTTTAATAAGCAAAAACACTGTATAAGTCGAATTTCAGCATTTTTGTGTGACCGGGAAAACCACAGTCACAGGACGAGATGCAGTTCCATAGAAACTTGCCATTTTACCGCTGAACCTAAAAATGGGTAGAAAGAAGTTTTCTCCCTTCCTGTTAATGCCACAGACTTCGCCTTTACAGGGCACACGTTTTCTATCTTCCCCGCTTCAGCCCATGAAATATTGAGCTTCAAATGTGTTGTTAACGTTGTGTAAAAAAGTTGCTCACAGCTGTTCTAGGAACACATTGTGAAATCGCGTATATCTTTTCTTCTACACATAGGAATGTATTGTGCTTTGCTTTACACACTATTCTACAGTCAAGAGGAGAGAATTCATCAAGTTTAATAAGCAAAAACTCTGTATAAGTCGAATTTCAGCATTTTTGTGTGACCGGGAAAACCACAGTCACAAGCCGAGATGCAGTTCCATAGAAACTTGCCGTTTTACCGCTGAACCTAAAAATGGGTAGAAAGTACTTTTTCTCCCTTCCTATTAATGCCACAGACTTCGCCTTTACAGGGCACACGTTTTCTATCTTCCCCGCTTCAGCCCATGAAATATTGAGCTTCAAATGTGTTGTTAACATTGTGTAAAAAAGTTGCTCACAGCTGTTCTAGGAACACATTGTGAAATCGCGTATATCTTTTCTTCTACACATAGGAATGTATTGTGCTTTGCTTTACACACTATTCTACAGTCAAGAGGAGAGAATTCATCAAGTTTAATAAGCAAAAACACTGTATAAGTCGAATTTCAGCATTTTTGTGTGACCGGGAAAACCACAGTCACAAGCCGAGATGCAGTTCCATAGAAACTTGCCATTTTACCGCTGAACCTAAAAATGGGTAGAAAGTACTTTTTCTCCCTTCCTGTTAATGCCACAGACTTCGCCTTTACAGGGCACACGTTTTCTATCTTCCCCGCTTCAGCCCATGAAATATTGAGCTTCAAATCTGTTGTTAACGTGGTGTAAAAAAGTTGCTCACAGCTGTTCTAGGAACACATTGTGAAATCGCGTATATCTTTGCTTCTACACATAGCAATGTATTGTGCTTTGCTTTACACACTATTCTACAGTCAAGAGGAGAGAATTCATCAAGTTTAATAAGCAAAAACACTGTATAAGTCGAATTTCAGCATTTTTGTGTGACCGGGAAATCCACAGTCACAAGACGAGATGCAGTTCCATAGAAACTTGCCATTTTACCGCTGAACCTAAAAATGGGTAGAAAGAAGTTTTCTCCCTTCCTGTTAATGCCACAGACTTCGCCTTTACAGGGCACACGTTTTCTATCTTCCCCGCTTCAGCCCATGAAATATTGAGCTTCAAATGTGTTGTTAACGTTGTGTAAAAAAGTTGCTCACAGCTGTTCTAGGAACACATTGTGAAATCGCGTATATCTTTTCTTCTACACATAGGAATGTATTGTGCTTTGCTTTACACACTATTCTACAGTCAAGAGGAGAGAATTCATCAAGTTTAATAAGCAAAAACTCTGTATAAGTCGAATTTCAGCATTTTTGTGTGACCGGAAAACCACAGTCACAAGCCGAGATGCAGTTCCATAGAAACTTGCCGTTTTACCGCTGAACCTAAAAATGGGTAGAAAGTACTTTTTCTCCCTTCCTATTAATGCCACAGACTTCGCCTTTACAGGGCACACGTTTTCTATCTTCCCCGCTTCAGCCCATGAAATATTGAGCTTCAAATCTGTTGTTAACGTGGTGTAAAAAAGTTGCTCACAGCTGTTCTAGGAACACATTGTGAAATCGCGTATATCTTTTCTTCTACACATAGGAATGTATTGTGCTTTGCTTTACACACCATTCTACAGTCAAGAGGAGAGAATTCATCAAGTTTAATAAGCAAAAACTCTGTATAAGTCGAATTTCAGCATTTTTGTGTGACCGGGAAAACCACAGTCACAAGCCGAGATGCAGTTCCATAGAAACTTGCCGTTTTACCGCTGAACCTAAAAATGGGTAGAAAGTACTTTTTCTCCCTTCCTGTTAATGCCACAGACTTCGCCTTTACAGGGCACACGTTTTCTATCTTCCCCGCTTCAGCCCATGAAATATTGAGCTTCAAATGTGTTGTTAACATTGTGTAAAAAAGTTGCTCACAGCTGTTCTAGGAACACATTGTGAAATCGCGTATATCTTTGCTTCTACACATAGGAATGTATTGTGCTTTGCTTTACACACTATTCTACAGTCAAGAGGAGAGAATTCATCAAGTTTAATAAGCACAAACACTGTATAAGTCGAATTTCAGCATTTTTGTGTGACCGGGAAAACCACAGTCACAAGCCGAGATGCAGTTCCATAGAAACTTGCCATTTTACCGCTGAACCTAAAAATGGGTAGAAAGTACTTTTTCTCCCTTCCTGTTAATGCCACAGACTTGGCCTTTACAGGGCACACGTTTTCTATCTTCCCCGCTTCAGCCCATGAAATATTGAGCTTCAAATGTGTTGTTAACATTGTGTAAAAAAGTTGCTCACAGCTGTTCTAGGAACACATTGTGAAATCGCGTATATCTTTTCTTCTACACATAGGAATGTATTGTGCTTTGCTTAACACACTATTCTACAGTCAAGAGGAGAGAATTCATGAAGTTTAATAAGCAAAAACACTGTATAAGTCGAATTTCAGCATTTTTGTGTGACCGGGAAAACCACAGTCACAAGCCGAGATGCAGTTCCATAGAAACTTGCCATTTTACCGCTGAACCTAAAAATGGGAAAAAGTACTTTTTCTCCCTTCCTGTTAATGCCACAGACTTCGCCTTTACAGGGCACACGTTTTCTATCTTCCCCGCTTCAGCCCATGAAATATTGAGCTTCAAATGTGTTGTTAACTTTGTGTAAAAAAGTTGCTGAAAATGAACGTGCGCGTCTTTCACTCTTCCCGAGGGACTTAGAAGAATTTTGTGATATTTTTTATTAAAATGGTGTATAAGGGTATATATATAAATATATTTTATGCACTGTATATGAGCTGGCGATTTCTAAGTCTGTGGTTCCGAGAGGGGGTAACCAGGCTCACTAATAAAGGTCAAGCCACTTGCCTGCCAGAATGCCCTGCTTCAGCACAGACCAGAAAGGCATTGTGATAAGCGTATCCCCGGAATAGTCAGGGGTTAATGGGAGTCGTCCCCGTCCCCCCAGTATACGGCCAGAACCATGGACCCGTTACTTGTGGTTCGGACTGTCTCCAACCAGCCATAATGTTGTGAGTGAAATTATGTCTAGGTCCAGCTTTGGTACATTAGAAGCAACTCTGAAACTTAACCTAAGCGTTTTTCGAAGCTACTTTTTGGCTAACTTCTTATAGGAAGGTCTAGGAGCTCTGAAAATGAACGTACGCGTCTTTCACTCTTCCCGAGGGACTTAGAAGAATTTTGTGATATTTTTTATTAAAATGGTGTATAAGGGTATATATATAAATATATTTTATGCACTGTATATGAGCTGGCGATTTCTAAGTCTGTGGTTCCGAGAGGGGGTAACCAGGCTCACTAATAAAGGTCAAGCCACTTGCCTGCCAGAATGCCCTGCTTCAGCACAGACCAGAAAGGCATTGTGATAAGCGTATCCCCGGTATAGTCAGGGGTTAATGGGAGTCGTCCCCGTCCCCCCAGTATACGGCCAGAACCATGGACCCGTTACTTGTGGTTCGGACTGTCTCCAACCAGCCATAATGTTGTGAGTGAAATTATGTCTAGGTCCAGCTTTGGTACATTAGAAGCAACTCTGAAACTTAACCTAAGCGTTTTTCGAAGCTACTTTTTGGCTAACTTCTTATAGGAAGGTCTAGGAGCTCTGAAAATGAACGTACGCGTCTTTCACTCTTCCCGAGGGACTTAGAAGAATTTTGTGATATTTTTTATTAAAATGGTGTATAAGGGTATATATATAAATATATTTTATGCACTGTATATGAGCTGGCGATTTCTAAGTCTGTGGTTCCGAGAGGGGGTAACCAGGCTCACTAATAAAGGTCAAGCCACTTGGCTGCCAGAATGCCCTGCTTCAGCACAGACCAGAAAGGCATTGTGATAAGCGTATCCCCGGTATAGTCAGGGGTTAATGGGAGTCGTCCCCGTCCCCCCAGTATACGGCCAGAACCATGGACCCGGTACTTGTGGTTCGGACTCTCTCCAACCAGCCATAATGTTGTGAGAGTGAAATTATGTCTAAGTCCAGCTTTGGTACATTAGAAGCAACTCTGAAACTTAACCTAAGCGTTTTTCGAAGCTACTTTTTGGCTAACTTCTTATAGGAAGGTCTAGGAGCTCTGAAAATGAACGTGCGCGTCTTTCACTCTTTCCGAAGGACTTAAAAGAATTTTGTGATATTTTTTATTAAAATGGTGTATAAGGGTATATATATAAATATATTTTATGCACTGTATATGAGCTGGCGATTTCTAAGTCTGTGGTTCCGAGAGGGGGTAACCAGGCTCACTAATAAAGGTCAAGCCACTTGGCTGCCAGAATGCCCTGCTTCAGCACAGACCAGAAAGGCATTGGATAAACGTATCCCCGGTATAGTCAGGGGTTAATGGGAGTCGTCCCCGTCCCCCCAGTATACGGCCAGAACCATGGACCCGGTACTTGTGGTTCGGACTCTCTCCAACCAGCCATAATGTTGTGAGAGTGAAATTATGTCTAAGTCCAGCTTTGGTACATTAGAAGCAACTCTGAAACTTAACCTAAGCGTTTTTCGAAGCTACTTTTTGGCTAACTTCTTATAGGAAGGTCTAGGAGCTCTGAAAATGAACGTGCGCGTCTTTCACTCTTTCCGAAGGACTTAGAAGAATTTTGTGATATTTTTTATTAAAATGGTGTATAAGGGTATATATATAATTATATTTTATGCACTGTATATGAGCTGGCGATTTCTAAGTCTGTGGTTCCGAGAGGGGGTAACCAGGCTCACTAATAAAGGTCAAGCCACTTGGCTGCCAGAATGCCCTGCTTCAGCACAGACCAGAAAGGCATTGTGATAAGCGTATCCCCGGTATAGTCAGGGGTTAATGGGAGTCGTCCCCGTCCCCCCAGTATACGGCCAGAACCATGGACCCGGTACTTGTGGTTCGGACCCTCTCCAACCAGCCATAATGTTGTGAGAGTGAAATTATGTCTAAGTCCAGCTTTGGTACATTAGAAGCAACTCTGAAACTTAACCTAAGCGTTTTTCGAAGCTACTTTTTAGCTAACTTCTTATAGGAAGGGATAAGGATGGTATTATTACATAGCACTGACAGTGACGGCGGCGTTGTACATACAGGGATAAGGATAGTATTACATAGCACTGACAGTGACGGCGGGGCTGTACATACAGGGATAAGAATAGTATTATTGCACAGCACTGACAGTGACGGCGGCGCTGCACATACAGGGTTAAGGATAGCATTATTACATAGCACTGACAGTGACGGCGGCGCTGTACATACAGGGATAAGGATAGGATATATAAGACAGTACTGACAGTGACGGCGGCACTTATCCCTGTATGTACAGCGCCGCCGTCACTGTCAGTGCTATGTAATAATACTATCCTTATCCCTGTATGTACAGCGCCGCCATCACTGTCAGTGAGTAGAAAGTACTTTTCTCCACCCCTGTTATTGCCACAGACTTGCCCTTTACAGGGCGCCGCCGTCACTGTCAGTGCTATGTAATACAATCCTTATACCTGTATCTACAGCGCCGCCGTCACATTCACTGCTATGTAATAATACTATCCTTATCCCTGTATGGACAGTGCCGCCGTCACTGTCACTGCTTTGCAATAATACTATCCTTATCTCTGTATGTACAGCGCCGCCGTCACTGTCAGTGCTATGTAATAATACTATTCTTATCCCTGTATGTACAACGCCGCCATTACTGTCAGTGCTATGTAATTGTACATACAGGGATAAGGATAGTATTACATAGCAATGACAGTGACAGCGCACTGTACATACAGGGATAAGGATATTATTATTACATAGCACTGACAGTGACGGCGGCGCTGTACATACAGGGATAAGGATAGTATTATTACATAGCACTGACAGTGACGGCGGCGCTGTACATACAGGGATAAGGATAGTATTATTACATAGCACTGACAGTGACGTGGCGCTGTACATACAGGGATAAGGATAGTATTATTACATAGCACTGACAGTGATGGTGGAACTGTACATAACGGGATAAGGATAGTATTATTACATAGCACTGACAGTGACGGCGGCGCTGTACACACAGGGATAAGGATAGTATTACATAGCACTGACAGTGACGTGGCGCTGTACATACAGGGATAAGGATAGTATTACATAGCACTGACAGTGACGGCGACGCTGTACATACAGGGATAAGGATAGTATTACACAGCACTGACAGTGACGGCGGCGCTGTACATACAGGGATAAGGATAGTATTACATAGCACTGACAGTGACGGCGGCGCTGTACATACAGGGATAAGGATATTATTATTACATAGCACTGACAGTGACGATGGCGCTGTACATACAGGGATAAGGATAGTATTATTACATAGCAGTGACAGTGACGGTGGCGCTGTACATACAGGGATAAGGATAGTATTACATAGAACTGACAGTGACGGCGGCGCTGTACATACAGGGATAAGGATAGTATTACATAGCACTGACAGTGAGGGCGGTGCTGTACATACAGGGATAAGGATAGTAATACACAGCACTGACAGTGACGGCGGCGCTGTACATACAGGGATAAGGATAGTATTACATAGCACTGACAGTGACGGCGGCGCTGTACACAAAGGGATAAGGATATTATTATTGCATAGCACTGACGGGCATTTACACTGCGCATCTCATTACAGGGGCATTTACACTGCGCATCTCATTACAGGGCATTTACACTGCGCATCTCATTACGGGGCATTTACACTGCGCATCTCATTACAGGGGCATTTACACTGTGCATCTCATTACGGGGCATTTACACTGCGCATCTCATTACAGGGCATTTACACTGCGCATCTCATTACGCAGCATTTACACTGCGCATCTCATTAAAGGGGCATTTACACTGCGCATCTCATTACGGGGCATTTACACTGCGCTTCTCATTACAGGGGCATTTACACTGCGCATCTCATTACAGGGGCATTTACACTGTGCATGTCATTACAGGGGCATTTACAATGCGCATCTCATTACAGGGGCATTTACACTGTGCATCTCATTACGGGGCATTTACACTGCGCATCTCATTACAGGGCATTTACACTGTGCATCTCATTAAGGGGCATTTACACTGGGCATCCCATTACGGGGCATTTACACTGCGCATCTCATTACAGTGGCATTTACATTGCGCATCTCATTACAGGGGCCTTTACACGGCGCATCTCATTACAGGGGCCTTTACACGGCGCATCTCATTACATAGGCCGTTACACGGCGCATCTCATTACAGGGGCCTTTACACTGCGCATCTCATTACAGGGGCCTTTACACTGCGCATCTAATTACAAGGGCCTTTACACTGCGCATCTCATTACAGGGGCATTTACACTGTGCATCTCATTACGGGGCATTTACACTGCGCATCTCATTACAGGGCATTTACACTGCGCATCTCATTACGGGGCATTTACACTGCGCATCTCATTAAAGGGGCATTTACACTGCGCATCTCATTACGGGGCATTTACACTGCGCATCTCATTACAGGGGCATTTACACTGCGCATGTCATTACAGGGGCATTTACAATGCGCATCTCATTACAGGGCATTTACACTGTGCATCTCATTAAGGGGCATTTACACTGGGCATCCCATTACGGGGCATTTACACTGCGCATCTCATTACAGTGGCATTTACATTGCGCATCTCATTACAGGGGCCTTTACACGGCGCATCTCATTACAGGGGCCTTTACACGGCGCATCTCATTACATAGGCCGTTACACGGCGCATCTCATTACAGGGGCCTTTACACTGCGCATCTCATTACAGGGGCCTTTAAACTGCGCATCTAATTACAAGGGCCTTTACACTGCGCATCTCATTACAGGGGCATTTACACTGCGCATCTCATTACAGGGGCATCTACACTGCGCATCTCATTACAGGGGCAATTACACGGCGCATCTCATTACAGGGGCATTTACACGGCGCAACTCATTACAAGGGCCTTTACACGGCGCATATCATTACAGGGGCCTTTACACTGCGCATCTCATTACAGGGGCCTTTACACTGCGCATCTCATTACAGGGGCCTTTACACTGCGCATCTCATTACAGGGGCCTTTACACTGCGCATCTCATTACAGGGGCATTTACACTGCGCATCTCATTACAGGGGCATTTACACTTGGCATCTCATTACAGGGGCATTTACACTGGGCATCTCATTACAGGGGGCATTTACACTGCACATCTCATTAAGGGGCATTTACACTGCGCATCTCATTAAGGGGCATTTACACTGCGCATCTCATTACGGGGCATTTACACTGCGCATCTCATTACAGGGGCATTTACACTGCGCATCTCATTACAGGGGCCTTTACACTGCGCATCTCATTATGGGGCCTTTACACTGCGCATCTCATTACAGGGGCCTTTACACTGCGCATCTCATTACTGGGCATTTACACTGCGCATCTCATTACAGGGGCATTTACACTGCGCATCTCATTACAGGGGCATTTACACTGCGCATCTCATTACAGGGACATTTACACTGCGCATCTCATTACAGGGGCATTTACACTGCGCATCTCATTAAAGGGGCCTTTACACTGCGCATCTCATTACGGGGCTTTTACACTGCGCATCTCATTAAAGGGGCCTTTACACTGCGCATCTCATTACGGGGCTTTTGCACTGCGCATCTCATTACAGGGGCCTTTACACTGCGCATCTCATTACGGGGCATTTACACTGCGCATCTCATTACAGGGGCATTTACACTGCGCATCTCATTACAGGGGCATTTACACTGGGCATCTCATTACAGGGGCATTTACACTGCGCATCTCATTACAGGGGCATTTACATGGCGCATCTCATTACAGGGGCCTTTCCACTGCGCATCTCATTACAGGGGCCTTTACACTGCGCATCTCATTACAGGGGCCTCTACACTGCGCATCTCATTACGGGGCCTCTACACTGCGCATCTCATTACAGGGGCATTTACACTGCGCATCTCATTAAAGGGGCATTTACACTGCGCATCTCATTACAGGGGCATATACACTGCGCATCTCATTACAGGGGCATTTACACTGCACATCTCATTACAGGGGCATTTACACTGCGCATCTCATTACAGGGGCATTTACACTGCGCATCTCATTACAGGGGCATTTAGACTGCGCATCTCATTACGGGGCATTTACACTGTGCATCTCATTAAGGGGCATTTACACTGGGCATCTCATTACGGTGCATTTACACTGCGCATCTCATTACAGGGGCATTTATACTGCGCATCTCATTACAGGGGCCTTTACACGGCGCATCTCATTACAGGGGCCTTTACACGGCGCATCTCATTACAGGGGCCTTTACACGGCACATCTCATTACAGGGGCCTTTACATGGCGCATCTCATTACAGGGGCCTTTACACGGCGCATCTCATTACAGGGGCCTTTACACTGCGCATCTCATTACAAGGGCCTTTACACTGCGCATCTCATTACAGGGGCATTTACACTGCACATCTCATTACAGGGGCATTTACACTGCGCATCTCATTACAGGGGCATTTACACGGCGCATCTCATTACAGGGGCATTTACAGGGCGCATCTCATTACAGGGGCCTTTACACGGCGCATCTCATTACAGGGGCCTTTACACTGCGCATCTCATTACAGGGGCCTTTACTGTAAGTGCTATGTAATACTATCCTTATCCCTGTGTGTACAGCGCCGCCGTCACTGTCAGTGCTATGTAATAATACTATCCTTATCCCTGTATGGACAGTGCCGCCGTCACTGTCACTGCTTTGCAATAATACTATCCTTATCTCTGTATGTACAGCGCCGCCGTCACTGTCAGTGCTATGTAATAATACTATTCTTATCCCTGTATGTACAACGCCGCCATTACTGTCAGTGCTATGTAATTGTACATACAGGGATAAGGATAGTATTACATAGCAATGACAGTGACAGCGCACTGTACATACAGGGATAAGGATATTATTATTACATAGCACTTACAGTGACGGCGGCGCTGTACATACAGGGATAAGGATAGTATTATTACATAGCACTGACAGTGACGGCGGCGCTGTACATACAGGGATAAGGATAGTATTATTACATAGCACTGACAGTGACGTGGCGCTGTACATACAGGGATAAGGATAGTATTATTACATAGCACTGACAGTGATGGTGGAACTGTACATAACGGGATAAGGATAGTATTATTACATAGCACTGACAGTGACGGCGGCGCTGTACACACAGGGATAAGGATAGTATTACATAGCACTGACAGTGACGTGGCGCTGTACATACAGGGATAAGGATAGTATTACATAGCACTGACAGTGACGGCGACGCTGTACATACAGGGATAAGGATAGTATTACACAGCACTGACAGTGACGGCGGCGCTGTACATACAGGGATAAGGATAGTATTACATAGCACTGACAGTGACGGCGGCGCTGTACATACAGGGATAAGGATATTATTATTACATAGCACTGACAGTGACGATGGCGCTGTACATACAGGGATAAGGATAGTATTATTACATAGCAGTGACAGTGACGGTGGCGCTGTACATACAGGGATAAGGATAGTATTACATAGAACTGACAGTGACGGCGGCGCTGTACATACAGGGATAAGGATAGTATTACATAGCACTGACAGTGAGGGCGGTGCTGTACATACAGGGATAAGGATAGTAATACACAGCACTGACAGTGACGGCGGCGCTGTACATACAGGGATAAGGATAGTATTACATAGCACTGACAGTGACGGCGGCGCTGTACACAAAGGGATAAGGATATTATTATTGCATAGCACTGACGGGCATTTACACTGCGCATCTCATTACAGGGGCATTTACACTGCGCATCTCATTACAGGGCATTTACACTGCGCATCTCATTACGGGGCATTTACACTGCGCATCTCATTACAGGGGCATTTACACTGTGCATCTCATTACGGGGCATTTACACTGCGCATCTCATTACAGGGCATTTACACTGCGCATCTGATTACGCAGCATTTACACTGCGCATCTCATTAAAGGGGCATTTACACTGTGCATCTCAATACGGGGCATTTACACTGCGCTTCTCATTACAGGGGCATTTACACTGCGCATCTCATTACAGGGGCATTTACACTGCGCATGTCATTACAGGGGCATTTACAATGCGCATCTCATTACAGGGGCATTTACACTGTGCATCTCATTACGGGGCATTTACACTGCGCATCTCATTACAGGGCATTTACACTGTGCATCTCATTAAGGGGCATTTACACTGGGCATCCCATTACGGGGCATTTACACTGCGCATCTCATTACAGTGGCATTTACATTGCGCATCTCATTACAGGGGTGTAAAGGCCCCTGTAATGAGATGCGCAGTATAAATGCCCCTGTAATGAGATGCGCAGTGTAAATGCACCGTAATGAGATGCCCAGTGTAAATGCCCCTTAATGAGATGCACAGTGTAAATGCCCCGTAATGAGATGCGCAGTCTAAATGCCCCTGTAATGAGATGCGCAGTGTAAATGCCCCTGTAATGAGATGCGCAGTGTAAATGCCCCTGTAATGAGATGTGCAGTGTAAATGCCCCTGTAATGAGATGCGCAGTGTATATGCCCCTGTAATGAGATGCGCAGTGTAAATGCCCCTTTAATGAGATGCGCAGTGTAAATGCCCCTGTAATGAGATGCGCAGTGTAGAGGCCCCGTAATGAGATGCGCAGTGTAGAGGCCCCTGTAATGAGATGCGCAGTGTAAAGGCCCCTGTAATGAGATGCGCAGTGGAAAGGCCCCTGTAATGAGATGCGCCATGTAAATGCCCCTGTAATGAGATGCGCAGTGTAAATGCCCCTGTAATGAGATGCCCAGTGTAAATGCCCCTGTAATGAGATGCGCAGTGTAAATGCCCCTGTAATGAGATGCGCAGTGTAAATGCCCCGTAATGAGATGCGCAGTGTAAAGGCCCCTGTAATGAGATGCGCAGTGCAAAAGCCCCGTAATGAGATGCGCAGTGTAAAGGCCCCTTTAATGAGATGCGCAGTGTAAAAGCCCCGTAATGAGATGCGCAGTGTAAAGGCCCCTTTAATGAGATGCGCAGTGTAAATGCCCCTGTAATGAGATGCGCAGTGTAAATGTCCCTGTAATGAGATGCGCAGTGTAAATGCCCCTGTAATGAGATGCGCAGTGTAAATGCCCCTGTAATGAGATGCGCAGTGTAAATGCCCAGTAATGAGATGCGCAGTGTAAAGGCCCCTGTAATGAGATGCGCAGTGTAAAGGCCCCATAATGAGATGCGCAGTGTAAAGGCCCCTGTAATGAGATGCGCAGTGTAAATGCCCCTGTAATGAGATGCGCAGTGTAAATGCCCCGTAATGAGATGCGCAGTGTAAATGCCCCTTAATGAGATGCGCAGTGTAAATGCCCCTTAATGAGATGTGCAGTGTAAATGCCCCCTGTAATGAGATGCCCAGTGTAAATGCCCCTGTAATGAGATGCCAAGTGTAAATGCCCCTGTAATGAGATGCGCAGTGTAAATGCCCCTGTAATGAGATGCGCAGTGTAAAGGCCCCTGTAATGAGATGCGCAGTGTAAAGGCCCCTGTAATGAGATGCGCAGTGTAAAGGCCCCTGTAATGAGATGCGCAGTGTAAAGGCCCCTGTAATGATATGCGCCGTGTAAAGGCCCTTGTAATGAGTTGCGCCGTGTAAATGCCCCTGTAATGAGATGCGCCGTGTAATTGCCCCTGTAATGAGATGCGCAGTGTAGATGCCCCTGTAATGAGATGCGCAGTGTAAATGCCCCTGTAATGAGATGCGCAGTGTAAAGGCCCTTGTAATTAGATGCGCAGTTTAAAGGCCCCTGTAATGAGATGCGCAGTGTAAAGGCCCCTGTAATGAGATGCGCCGTGTAACGGCCTATGTAATGAGATGCGCCGTGTAAAGGCCCCTGTAATGAGATGCGCCGTGTAAAGGCCCCTGTAATGAGATGCGCAATGTAAATGCCACTGTAATGAGATGCGCAGTGTAAATGCCCCGTAATGGGATGCCCAGTGTAAATGCCCCTTAATGAGATGCACAGTGTAAATGCCCTGTAATGAGATGCGCATTGTAAATGCCCCTGTAATGACATGCGCAGTGTAAATGCCCCTGTAATGAGATGCGCAGTGTAAATGCCCCGTAATGAGATGCGCAGTGTAAATGCCCCTTTAATGAGATGCGCAGTGTAAATGCCCCGTAATGAGATGCGCAGTGTAAATGCCCTGTAATGAGATGCGCAGTGTAAATGCCCCGTAATGAGATGCACAGTGTAAATGCCCCTGTAATGAGATGCGCAGTGTAAAGGCCCTTGTAATTAGATGCGCAGTGTAAAGGCCCCTGTAATGAGATGCGCAGTGTAAAGGCCCCTGTAATGAGATGCGCCGTGTAACGGCCTATGTAATGAGATGCGCCGTGTAAAGGCCCCTGTAATGAGATGCGCCGTGTAAAGGCCCCTGTAATGAGATGCGCAATGTAAATGCCACTGTAATGAGATGCGCAGTGTAAATGCCCCGTAATGGGATGCCCAGTGTAAATGCCCCTTAATGAGATGCACAGTGTAAATGCCCTGTAATGAGATGCGCAGTGTAAATGCCCCGTAATGAGATGCACAGTGTAAATGCCCCTGTAATGAGATGCGCATTGTAAATGCCCCTGTAATGACATGCGCAGTGTAAATGCCCCTGTAATGAGATGCGCAGTGTAAATGCCCCTGTAATGAGAAGCGCAGTGTAAATGCCCCGTAATGAGATGCGCAGTGTAAATGCCCCTTTAATGAGATGCGCAGTGTAAATGCTGCGTAATGAGATGCGCAGTGTAAATGCCCTGTAATGAGATGCGCAGTGTAAATGCCCCGTAATGAGATGCACAGTGTAAATGCCCCTGTAATGAGATGCGCAGTGTAAATGCCCCGTAATGAGATGCGCAGTGTAAATGCCCTGTAATGAGATGCGCAGTGTAAATGCCCCTGTAATGAGATGCGCAGTGTAAATGCCCGTCAGTGCTATGCAATAATAATATCCTTATCCCTTTGTGTACAGCGCCGCCGTCACTGTCAGTGCTATGTAATACTATCCTTATCCCTGTATGTACAGCGCCGCCGTCACTGTCAGTGCTGTGTATTACTATCCTTATCCCTGTATGTACAGCACCGCCCTCACTGTCAGTGCTATGTAATACTATCCTTATCCCTGTATGTACAGCGCCGCCGTCACTGTCAGTTCTATGTAATACTATCCTTATCCCTGTATGTACAGCGCCACCGTCACTGTCACTGCTATGTAATAATACTATCCTTATCCCTGTATGTACAGCGCCATCGTCACTGTCAGTGCTATGTAATAATAATATCCTTATCCCTGTATGTACAGTGCCGCCGTCACTGTCAGTGCTATGTAATACTATCCTTATCCCTGTATGTACAGCGCCGCCGTCACTGTCAGTGCTGTGTAATACTATCCTTATCCCTGTATGTACAGCGTCGCCGTCACTGTCAGTGCTATGTAATACTATCCTTATCCCTGTATGTACAGCGCCACGTCACTGTCAGTGCTATGTAATACTATCCTTATCCCTGTGTGTACAGCGCCGCCGTCACTGTCAGTGCTATGTAATAATACTATCCTTATCCCGTTATGTACAGTTCCACCATCACTGTCAGTGCTATGTAATAATACTATCCTTATCCCTGTATGTACAGCGCCACGTCACTGTCAGTGCTATGTAATAATACTATCCTTATCCCTGTATGTACAGCGCCGCCGTCACTGTCAGTGCTATGTAATAATACTATCCTTATCCCTGTATGTACAGCGCCGCCGTCACTGTCAGTGCTATGTAATAATAATATCCTTATCCCTGTATGTACAGTGCGCTGTCACTGTCATTGCTATGTAATACTATCCTTATCCCTGTATGTACAATTACATAGCACTGACAGTAATGGCGGCGTTGTACATACAGGGATAAGAATAGTATTATTACATAGCACTGACAGTGACGGCGGCGCTGTACATACAGAGATAAGGATAGTATTATTGCAAAGCAGTGACAGTGACGGCGGCACTGTCCATACAGGGATAAGGATAGTATTATTACATAGCAGTGAATGTGACGGCGGCGCTGTAGATACAGGGATAAGGATTGTATTACATAGCACTGACAGTGACGGCGGCGCCCTGTAAAGGGCAAGTCTGTGGCAATAACAGGGGTGGAGAAAAGTACTTTCTACTCACTGACAGTGATGGCGGCGCTGTACATACAGGGATAAGGATAGTATTATTACATAGCACTGACAGTGACGGCGGCGCTGTACATACAGGGATAAGTGCCGCCGTCACTGTCAGTACTGTCTTATATATCCTATCCTTATCCCTGTATGTACAGCGCCGCCGTCACTGTCAGTGCTATGTAATAATGCTATCCTTAACCCTGTATGTGCAGCGCCGCCGTCACTGTCAGTGCTGTGCAATAATACTATTCTTATCCCTGTATGTACAGCCCCGCCGTCACTGTCAGTGCTATGTAATACTATCCTTATCCCTGTATGTACAACGCCGCCGTCACTGTCAGTGCTATGTAATAATACCATCCTTATCCCTTCCTATAAGAAGTTAGCTAAAAAGTAGCTTCGAAAAACGCTTAGGTTAAGTTTCAGAGTTGCTTCTAATGTACCAAAGCTGGACTTAGACATAATTTCACTCTCACAACATTATGGCTGGTTGGAGAGGGTCCGAACCACAAGTACCGGGTCCATGGTTCTGGCCGTATACTGGGGGGACGGGGACGACTCCCATTAACCCCTGACTATACCGGGGATACGCTTATCACAATGCCTTTCTGGTCTGTGCTGAAGCAGGGCATTCTGGCAGCCAAGTGGCTTGACCTTTATTAGTGAGCCTGGTTACCCCCTCTCGGAACCACAGACTTAGAAATCGCCAGCTCATATACAGTGCATAAAATATAATTATATATATACCCTTATACACCATTTTAATAAAAAATATCACAAAATTCTTCTAAGTCCTTCGGAAAGAGTGAAAGACGCGCACGTTCATTTTCAGAGCTTCTAGACCTTCCTATAAGAAGTTAGCCAAAAAGTAGCTTCGAAAAACGCTTAGGTTAAGTTTCAGAGTTGCTTCTAATGTACCAAAGCTGGACTTAGACATAATTTCACTCTCACAACATTATGGCTGGTTGGAGAGGGTCCGAACCACAAGTACCGGGTCCATGGTTCTGGCCGTATACTGGGGGGACGGGGACGACTCCCATTAACCCCTGACTATACCGGGGATACGCTTATCACAATGCCTTTCTGGTCTGTGCTGAAGCAGGGCATTCTGGCAGCCAAGTGGCTTGACCTTTATTAGTGAGCCTGGTTACCCCCTCTCGGAACCACAGACTTAGAAATCGCCAGCTCATATACAGTGCATAAACTATATTTATATATATACCCTTATACACCATTTTAATAAAAAATATCACAAAATTCTTCTAAGTCCCTCGGGAAGAGTGAAAGACGCGTACGTTCATTTTCAGAGCTCCTAGACCTTCCTATAAGAAGTTAGCCAAAAAGTAGCTTCGAAAAACGCTTAGGTTAAGTTTCAGAGTTGCTTCTAATGTACCAAAGCTGGACCTAGACATAATTTCACTCACAACATTATGGCTGGTTGGAGACAGTCCGAACCACAAGTAACGGGTCCATGGTTCTGGCCGTATACTGGGGGGACGGGGACGACTCCCATTAACCCCTGACTATACCGGGGATACGCTTATCACAATGCCTTTCTGGTCTGTGCTGAAGCAGGGCATTCTGGCAGGCAAGTGGCTTGACCTTTATTAGTGAGCCTGGTTACCCCCTCTCGGAACCACAGACTTAGAATTCGCCAGCTCATATACAGTGCATAAAATATATTTATATATATACCCTTATACACCATTTTAATAAAAAATATCACAAAATTCTTCTAAGTCCCTCGGGAAGAGTGAAAGACGCGCACGTTCATTTTCAGCAACTTTTTTACACAAAGTTAACAACACATTTGAAGCTCAATATTTCATGGGCTGAAGCGGGGAAGATAGAAAACGTGTGCCCTGTAAAGGCGAAGTCTGTGGCATTAACAGGAAGGGAGAAAAAGTACTTTTTCCCATTTTTAGGTTCAGCGGTAAAATGGCAAGTTTCTATGGAACTGCATCTCGGCTTGTGACTGTGGTTTTCCCGGTCACACAAAAATGCTGAAATTCGACTTATACAGTGTTTTTGCTTATTAAACTTCATGAATTCTCTCCTCTTGACTGTAGAATAGTGTGTTAAGCAAAGCACAATACATTCCTATGTGTAGAAGAAAAGATATACGCGATTTCACAATGTGTTCCTAGAACAGCTGTGAGCAACTTTTTTACACAATGTTAACAACACATTTGAAGCTCAATATTTCATGGGCTGAAGGGGGGAAGATAGAAAACGTGTGCCCTGTAAAGGCGAAGTCTGTGGCATTAACAGGAAGGGAGAAAAAGTACTTTCTACCCATTTTTAGGTTCAGCGGTAAAACGGCAAGTTTCTATGGAACTGCATCTCGGCTTGTGACTGTGGTTTTCCCGGTCACACAAAAATGCTGAAATTCGACTTATACAGAGTTTTTGCTTATTAAACTTGATGAATTCTCTCCTCTTGACTGTAGAATGGTGTGTAAAGCAAAGCACAATACATTCCTATGTGTAGAAGAAAAGATATACGCGATTTCACAATGTGTTCCTAGAACAGCTGTGAGCAACTTTTTTACACCACGTTAACAACAGATTTGAAGCTCAATATTTCATGGGCTGAAGCGGGGAAGATAGAAAACGTGTGCCCTGTAAAGGCGAAGTCTGTGGCATTAACAGGAAGGGAGAAAAAGTACTTTCTACCCATTTTTAGGTTCAGCGGTAAAATGGCAAGTTTCTATGGAACTGCATCTCGGCTTGTGACTGTGGTTTTCCCAAACACAATAATGCTGAAAATTGACTTATACAGTGTTTTTGCTTATTAAACTTGATGAATTCTCTCCTCTTGACTGTAGAATAGTGTGTAAAGCAAAGCACAATACATTGCTATGTGTAGAAGCAAAGATATACGCGATTTCACAATGTGTTCCTAGAACAGCTGTGAGCAAATTTTTTACACCACGTTAACAACAGATTTGAAGCTCAATATTTCATGGGCTGAAGCGGGGAAGATAGAAAACGTGTGCCCTGTAAAGGCGAAGTCTGTGGCATTAACAGGAAGGGAGAAAAAGTACTTTCTACCCATTTTTAGGTTCAGCGGTAAAATGGCAAGTTTCTATGGAACTGCATCTCGGCTTGTGACTGTGGTTTTCCCGGTCACACAAAAATGCTGAAATTCGACTTATACAGTGTTTTTGCTTATTAAACTTGATGAATTCTCTCCTCTTGACTGTAGAATAGTGTGTAAAGCAAAGCACAATACATTCCTATGTGTAGAAGCAAAGATATACGCGATTTCACAATGTGTTCCTAGAACAGCTGTGAGCAACTTTTTTACACAATGTTAACAACACATTTGAAGCTCAATATTTCATGGGCTGAAGCGGGGAAGATAGAAAACGTGTGCCCTGTAAAGGCGAAGTCTGTGGCATTAATAGGAAGGGAGAAAAAGTACTTTCTACCCATTTTTAGGTTCAGCGGTAAAACGGCAAGTTTCTATGGAACTGCATCTCGGCTTGTGACTGTGGTTTTCCCGGTCACACAAAAATGCTGAAATTCGACTTATACAGAGTTTTTGCTTATTAAACTTGATGAATTCTCTCCTCTTGACTGTAGAATAGTGTGTAAAGCAAAGCACAATACATTCCTATGTGTAGAAGCAAAGATATACGCGATTTCACAATGTGTTCCTAGAACAGCTGTGAGCAACTTTTTTACACAACGTTAACAACACATTTGAAGCTCAATATTTCATGGGCTGAAGCGGGGAAGATAGAAAACGTGTGCCCTGTAAAGGCGAAGTCTGTGGCATTAACAGGAAGGGAGAAAACTTCTTTCTACCCATTTTTAGGTTCAGCGGTAAAATGGCAAGTTTCTATGGAACTGCATCTCGGCTTGTGACTGTGGTTTTCCCGGTCACACAAAAATGCTGAAATTCGACTTATACAGTGTTTTTGCTTATTAAACTTGATGAATTCTCTCCTCTTGACTGTAGAATAGTGTGTAAAGCAAAGCACAATACATTGCTATGTGTAGAAGCAAAGATATACGCGATTTCACAATGTGTTCCTAGAACAGCTGTGAGCAACTTTTTTACACCACGTTAACAACAGATTTGAAGCTCAATATTTCATGGGCTGAAGCGGGGAAGATAGAAAACGTGTGCCCTGTAAAGGCGAAGTCTGTGGCATTAACAGGAAGGGAGAAAAAGTACTTTCTACCCATTTTTAGGTTCAGCGGTAAAATGGCAAGTTTCTATGGAACTGCATCTCGGCTTGTGACTGTGGTTTTCCCGGTCACACAAAAATGCTGAAATTCGACTTATACAGTGTTTTTGCTTATTAAACTTGATGAATTCTCTCCTCTTGACTGTAGAATAGTGTGTAAAGCAAAGCACAATACATTCCTATGTGTAGAAGCAAAGATATACGCGATTTCACAATGTGTTCCTAGAACAGCTGTGAGCAACTTTTTTACACAATGTTAACAACACATTTGAAGCTCAATATTTCATGGGCTGAAGCGGGGAAGATAGAAAACGTGTGCCCTGTAAAGGCGAAGTCTGTGGCATTAACAGGAAGGGAGAAAAAGTACTTTCTACCCATTTTTAGGTTCAGCGGTAAAACGGCAAGTTTCTATGGAACTGCATCTCGGCTTGTGACTGTGGTTTTCCCGGTCACACAAAAATGCTGAAATTCGACTTATAGAGAGTTTTTGCTTATTAAACTTGATGAATTCTCTCCTCTTGACTGTAGAATAGTGTGTAAAGCAAAGCACAATACATTCCTATGTGTAGAAGAAAAGATATACGCGATTTCACAATGTGTTCCTAGAACAGCTGTGAGCAACTTTTTTACACAACGTTAACAACACATTTGAAGCTCAATATTTCATGGGCTGAAGCGGGGAAGATAGAAAACGTGTGCCCTGTAAAGGCGAAGTCTGTGGCATTAACAGGAAGGGAGAAAAAGTACTTTCTACCCATTTTTAGGTTCAGCGGTAAAATGGCAAGTTTCTATGGAACTGCATCGCGGCTTGTGACTGTGGTTTTCCCGGTCACACAAAAATGCTGAAATTCGACTTATACAGTGTTTTTGCTTATTAAACTTGATGAATTCTCTCCTCTTGACTGTAGAATAGTGTGTAAAGCAAAGCACAATACATTGGTATGTGTAGAAGCAAAGATATACGCGATTTCACAATGTGTTCCTAGAACAGCTGTGAGCAACTTTTTTACACCACGTTAACAACACATTTGAAGCTCAATATTTCATGGGCTGAAGCGGAGAAGATAGAAAACGTGTGCCCTGTAAAGGCGAAGTCTGTGGCATTAACAGGAAGGGAGAAAAAGTACTTTCTACCCATTTTTAGGTTCAGCGGTAAAATGGCAAGTTTCTATGGAACTGCATCTCGGCTTGTGACTGTGGTTTTCCCGGTCACACAAAAATGCTGAAATTCGACTTATACAGTGTTTGTGCTTATTAAACTTGATGAATTCTCTCCTCTTGACTGTAGAATAGTGTGTAAAGCAAAGCACAATACATTCCTATGTGTAGAAGCAAAGATATACGCGATTTCACAATGTGTTCCTAGAACAGCTGTGAGCAACTTTTTTACACAATGTTAACAACACATTTGAAGCTCAATATTTCATGGGCTGAAGCGGGGAAGATAGAAAACGTGTGCCCTGTAAAGGCGAAGTCTGTGGCATTAACAGGAAGGGAGAAAAAGTACTTTCTACCCATTTTTAGGTTCAGCGGTAAAACGGCAAGTTTCTATGGAACTGCATCTCGGCTTGTGACTGTGGTTTTCCCGGTCACACAAAAATGCTGAAATTCGACTTATACAGAGTTTTTGCTTATTAAACTTGATGAATTCTCTCCTCTTGACTGTAGAATGGTGTGTAAAGCAAAGCACAATACATTCCTATGTGTAGAAGAAAAGATATACGCGATTTCACAATGTGTTCCTAGAACAGCTGTGAGCAACTTTTTTACACCACGTTAACAACAGATTTGAAGCTCAATATTTCATGGGCTGAAGCGGGGAAGATAGAAAACGTGTGCCCTGTAAAGGCGAAGTCTGTGGCATTAACAGGAAGGGAGAAAAAATACTTTCTACCCATTTTTAGGTTCAGCGGTAAAATGGCAAGTTTCTATGGAACTGCATCTCGGCTTGTGACTGTGGTTTTCCCAAACACAATAATGCTGAAAATTGACTTATACAGTGTTTTTGCTTATTAAACTTGATGAATTCTCTCCTCTTGACTGTAGAATAGTGTGTAAAGCAAAGCACAATACATTGCTATGTGTAGAAGCAAAGATATACGCGATTTCACAATGTGTTCCTAGAACAGCTGTGAGCAAATTTTTTACACCACGTTAACAACAGATTTGAAGCTCAATATTTCATGGGCTGAAGCGGGGAAGATAGAAAACGTGTGCCCTGTAAAGGCGAAGTCTGTGGCATTAACAGGAAGGGAGAAAAAGTACTTTCTACCCATTTTTAGGTTCAGCGGTAAAATGGCAAGTTTCTATGGAACTGCATCTCGGCTTGTGACTGTGGTTTTCCCGGTCACACAAAAATGCTGAAATTCGACTTATACAGTGTTTTTGCTTATTAAACTTGATGAATTCTCTCCTCTTGACTGTAGAATAGTGTGTAAAGCAAAGCACAATACATTCCTATGTGTAGAAGCAAAGATATACGCGATTTCACAATGTGTTCCTAGAACAGCTGTGAGCAACTTTTTTACACAATGTTAACAACACATTTGAAGCTCAATATTTCATGGGCTGAAGCGGGGAAGATAGAAAACGTGTGCCCTGTAAAGGCGAAGTCTGTGGCATTAATAGGAAGGGAGAAAAAGTACTTTCTACCCATTTTTAGGTTCAGCGGTAAAACGGCAAGTTTCTATGGAACTGCATCTCGGCTTGTGACTGTGGTTTTCCCGGTCACACAAAAATGCTGAAATTCGACTTATACAGAGTTTTTGCTTATTAAACTTGATGAATTCTCTCCTCTTGACTGTAGAATAGTGTGTAAAGCAAAGCACAATACATTCCTATGTGTAGAAGCAAAGATATACGCGATTTCACAATGTGTTCCTAGAACAGCTGTGAGCAACTTTTTTACACAACGTTAACAACACATTTGAAGCTCAATATTTCATGGGCTGAAGCGGGGAAGATAGAAAACGTGTGCCCTGTAAAGGCGAAGTCTGTGGCATTAACAGGAAGGGAGAAAACTTCTTTCTACCCATTTTTAGGTTCAGCGGTAAAATGGCAAGTTTCTATGGAACTGCATCTCGGCTTGTGACTGTGGTTTTCCCGGTCACACAAAAATGCTGAAATTCGACTTATACAGTGTTTTTGCTTATTAAACTTGATGAATTCTCTCCTCTTGACTGTAGAATAGTGTGTAAAGCAAAGCACAATACATTGCTATGTGTAGAAGCAAAGATATACGCGATTTCACAATGTGTTCCTAGAACAGCTGTGAGCAACTTTATACACCACGTTAACAACAGATTTGAAGCTCAATATTTCATGGGCTGAAGCGGGGAAGATAGAAAACGTGTGCCCTGTAAAGGCGAAGTCTGTGGCATTAACAGGAAGGGAGAAAAAGTACTTTCTACCCATTTTTAGGTTCAGAGGTAAAATGGCAAGTTTCTATGGAACTGCATCTCGGCTTGTGACTGTGGTTTTCCCGGTCACACAAAAATGCTGAAATTCGACTAATACAGTGTTTTTGCTTATTAAACTTGATGAATTCTCTCCTCTTGACTGTAGAATAGTGTGTAAAGTAAAGCACAATACATTCCTATGTGTAGAAGCAAAGATATACGCGATTTCACAATGTGTTCCTAGAACAGCTGTGAGCAACTTTTTTACACAATGTTAACAACACATTTGAAGCTCAATATTTCATGGGCTGAAGCGGGGAAGATAGAAAACGTGTGCCCTGTAAAGGCGAAGTCTGTGGCATTAACAGGAAGGGAGAAAAAGTACTTTCTACCCATTTTTAGGTTCAGCGGTAAAACGGCAAGTTTCTATGGAACTGCATCTCGGCTTGTGACTGTGGTTTTCCCGGTCACACAAAAATGCTGAAATTCGACTTATACAGAGTTTTTGCTTATTAAACTTGATGAATTCTCTCCTCTTGACTGTAGAATAGTGTGTTAAGCAAAGCACAATACATTCCTATGTGTAGAAGAAAAGATATACGCGATTTCACAATGTGTTCCTAGAACAGCTGTGAGCAACTTTTTTACACAATGTTAAAAACACATTTGAAGCTCAATATTTCATGGGCTGAAGCGGGGAAGATAGAAAACGTGTGCCCTGTAAAGGCGAAGTCTGTGGCATTAACAGGAAGGGAGAAAAAGTACTTTCTACCCATTTTTAGGTTCAGCGGTAAAATGGCAAGTTTCTATGGAACTGCATCTCGGCTTGTGACTGTGGTTTTCCCGGTCACACAATAATGCTGAAAATCGACTTATACAGTGTTTTTGCTTATTAAACTTGATGAATTCTCTCCTCTTGACTGTAGAATAGTGTGTTAAGCAAAGCACAATACATTCCTATGTGTAGAAGAAAAGATATACGAGATTTCACAATGTGTTCCTAGAACAGCTGTGAGCAACTTTTTTACACAATGTTAACAACACATTTGAAGCTCAATATTTCATGGGCTGAAGCGGGGAAGATAGAAAACGTGTGCCCTGTAAAGGCCAAGTCTGTGGCATTAACAGGAAGGGAGAAAAAGTACTTTCTACCCATTTTTAGGTTCAGCGGTAAAATGGCAAGTTTCTATGGAACTGCATCTCGGCTTGTGACTGTGGTTTTCCCGGTCACACAAAAATGCTGAAATTCGACTTATACAGTGTTTGTGCTTATTAAACTTGATGAATTCTCTCCTCTTGACTGTAGAATAGTGTGTAAAGCAAAGCACAATACATTCCTATGTGTAGAAGCAAAGATATACGCGATTTCACAATGTGTTCCTAGAACAGCTGTGAGCAACTTTTTTACACAATGTTAACAACACATTTGAAGCTCAATATTTCATGGGCTGAAGCGGGGAAGATAGAAAACGTGTGCCCTGTAAAGGCGAAGTCTGTGGCATTAACAGGAAGGGAGAAAAAGTACTTTCTACCCATTTTTAGGTTCAGCGGTAAAATGGCAAGTTTCTATGGAACTGCATCTCGGCTTGTGACTGTGGTTTTCCCGGTCACACATTAATGCTGAAAATCGACTTATACAGTGTTTTTGCTTATTAAACTTGATGAATTCTCTCCTCTTGACTGTAGAATAGTGTGTAAAGCAAAGCACAATACATTGCTATGTGTAGAAGCAAAGATATACGCGATTTCACAATGTGTTCCTAGAACAGCTGTGAGCAACTTTTTTACACCACGTTAACAACAGATTTGAAGCTCAATATTTCATGGGCTGAAGCGGGGAAGATAGAAAACGTGTGCCCTGTAAAGGCGAAGTCTGTGGCATTAACAGGAAGGGAGAAAAAGTACTTTCTACCCATTTTTAGGTTCAGCGGTAAAATGGCAAGTTTCTATGGAACTGCATCTCGGCTTGTGACTGTGGTTTTCCCGGTCACACAAAAATGCTGAAATTCGACTTATACAGTGTTTGTGCTTATTAAACTTGATGAATTCTCTCCTCTTGACTGTAGAATAGTGTGTAAAGCAAAGCACAATACATTCCTATGTGTAGAAGCAAAGATATACGCGATTTCACAATGTGTTCCTAGAACAGCTGTGAGCAACTTTTTTACACAATGTTAACAACACATTTGAAGCTCAATTTTTCATGGGCTGAAGCGGGGAAGATAGAAAACGTGTGCCCTGTAAAGGCGAAGTCTGTGGCATTAACAGGAAGGGAGAAAAAGTACTTTCTACCCATTTTTAGGTTCAGCTGTAAAACGGCAAGTTTCTATGGAACTGCATCTCGGCTTGTGACTGTGATTTTCCCGGTCACACAAAAATGCTGAAATTCGACTTATACAGAGTTTTTGCTTATTAAACTTGATGAATTCTCTCCTCTTGACTGTAGAATAGTGTGTAAAGCAAAGCACAATACATTCCTATGTGTAGAAGAAAAGATATACGCGATTTCACAATGTGTTCCTAGAACAGCTGTGAGCAACTTTTTTACACAACGTTAACAACACATTTGAAGCTCAATATTTCATGGGCTGAAGCGGGGAAGATAGAAAACGTGTGCCCTGTAAAGCCGAAGTCTGTGGCATTAACAGGAAGGGAGAAAAAGTACTTTCTACCCATTTTTAGGTTCAGCGGTAAAATGGCAAGTTTCTATGGAACTGCATCGCGGCTTGTGACTGTGGTTTTCCCGGTCACACAAAAATGCTGAAATTCGACTTATACAGTGTTTTTGCTTATTAAACTTGATGAATTCTCTCCTCTTGACTGTAGAATAGTGTGTAAAGCAAAGCACAATACATTGGTATGTGTAGAAGCAAAGATATACGCGATTTCACAATGTGTTCCTAGAACAGCTGTGAGCAACTTTTTTACACCACGTTAACAACACATTTGAAGCTCAATATTTCATGGGCTGAAGCGGGGAAGATAGAAAACGTGTGCCCTGTAAAGGCGAAGTCTGTGGCATTAACAGGAAGGGAGAAAAAGTACTTTCTACCCATTTTTAGGTTCAGCGGTAAAATGGCAAGTTTCTATGGAACTGCATCTCGGCTTGTGACTGTGGTTTTCCCGGTCACACAAAAATGCTGAAATTCGACTTATACAGTGTTTTTGCTTATTAAACTTGATGAATTCTCTCCTCTTGACTGTAGAATAGTGTGTAAAGCAAAGCACAATACATTGCTATGTGTAGAAGCAAAGATATACGCGATTTCACAATGTGTTCCTAGAACAGCTGTGAGCAACTTTTTTACACCACGTTAACAACACATTTGAAGCTCAATATTTCATGGGCTGAAGCGGGGAAGATAGAAAACGTGTGCCCTGTAAAGGCGAAGTCTGTGGCATTAACAGGAAGGGAGAAAAAGTACTTTATACCCATTTTTAGGTTCAGCGGTAAAATGGCAAGTTTCTATGGAACTGCATCTCGGCTTGTGACTGTGGTTTTCCTGGTCACACAAAAATGCTGAAATTCGACTTATACAGTGTTTTTGCTTATTAAACTTGATGAATTCTCTCCTCTTGACTGTAGAATAGTGTGTAAAGCAAAGCACAATACATTCCTATGTGTAGAAGAAAAGATATACGCGATTTCACAATGTGTTCCTAGAACAGCTGTGAGCAACTTTTTTACACAATGTTAACAACACATTTGAAGCTCAATATTTCATGGGCTGAAGCGGGGAAGATAGAAAACGTGTGCCCTGTAAAGGCGAAGTCTGTGGCATTAACAGGAAGGGAGAAAAAGTACTTTCTACCCATTTTTAGGTTCAGCGGTAAAATGGCAAGTTTCTATGGAACTGCATCTCGGCTTGTGACTGTGGTTTTCCCGGTCACACAAAAATGCTGAAATTCGACTTATACAGTGTTTTTGCTTATTAAACTTGATGAATTCTCTCCTCTTGACTGTAGAATAGTGTGTAAAGCAAAGCACAATACATTCCTATGTGTAGAAGAAAAGATATACGCGATTTCACAATGTGTTCCTAGAACAGCTGTGAGCAACTTTTTTACACAATGTTAACAACACACTGTACATACAGGGATAGGGATAGTATTACATAGCACTGTCAGTGACGGCAGCGCTGTACATACAGGGATAAGGATAATATTATTACATAGCACTGACAGTGACGGAGGCGCTGTACATACAGGGGGCGCTGTACATACAGGAATAAGGATAGTATTATTACATAGCACTGACAGTGACGGTGGCGCTGTACATACAGGGATAAGGATAGTATTATTACATAGCACTGACAGTGACGGTGGCACTGTACATACAGGGATAAGGATAGTATTATTACATAGCACTGACAGTGACGGCGGCGCTGTACACACAGGGATAAGGATAGTATTACATAGCACTGACAGTGACGCGGCGCTGTACATACAGGGATAAGGATAGTATTACATAGCACTGACAGTGACGGCGGTGCTGTAAATACAGGGATAAGGATAGTATTACACAGCACTGACAGTGACGGCGGCGCTGTACATACAGGGATAAGGATAGTATTACATAGCACTGACAGTGACGGCGGCGCTGTACATACAGGGATAAGGATATTATTATTCGCATAGCACTGACAGTGACGGCGGCGCTGTACATACAAGGATAAGGATAGTATTATTACATAGCAGTGACAGTGACGGCGGCGCTGTACATACAGGGATAAGGATAGTATTACATAGAACTGACAGTGACGGCGGCGCTGTACATACAGGGGGCGCTGTACATACAGGAATAAGGATAGTATTATTACATAGCACTGACAGTGATGGTGGCGCTGTACATACAGGGATAAGGATAGTATTATTACATAGCACTTACAGTGACGGTGGCACTGTACACACAGGGATAAGGATAGTATTACATAGCACTGACAGTGACGCGGCGCTGTACATACAGGGATAAGGATAGTATTACATAGCACTGACAGTGACGGCGACGCTGTACATACAGGGATAAGGATAGTATTACATAGCACTGACAGTGACGGCGGCGCTGTACATACAGGGATAAGGATATTATTATTGCATAGCACTGACAGTGACGGCGGCGCTGTACATACAGGGATAAGGAAAGTATCATTACATAGCAGTGACAGTGACGGAGGCGCTGTACACACAGGGATAAGGATAGTTTTACATAGCACTGACAGTGACGCGGTGCTGTACATACAGGGATAAGGATAGTATTACATAGCACTGACAGTGACGGCGACGCTGTACATACAGGGATAAGGATAGTATTACACAGCACTGACAGTGACGGCGGCGCTGTACATACAGGGATAAGGATAGTATTACTTAGCACTGACAGTGACGGCGGCGCTGTACATACAGGGATAAGGATATTATTATTACATAGCACTGACAGTGATGGCGGCACTGTACATACAGGGTTAAGGATAGTGTAATTACATAGCAGTGACAGTGACGGCGGCGCTGTACATACAGGGATAAGGATAGTATTACATAGAACTGACAGTGACGGCGGAGCTGTACATACAGGGATAAGGATAGTATTACATAGCACTGACAGTGACGGCGGCGCTGTACATACAGGGATAAGAATAGTATTATTACATAGCACTGACAGTGACCGCAGCGCTGTACATACAGGGATAAGGATAGTATTATTACATAGCACTGACAGTGACGGAGGCGCTGTACATACAGGGATAAGGATAATATTATTACATAGCACTGACAGTGACGGAGGCGCTGTACATACAGGGGGCGCTGTACATACAGGAATAAGGATAGTATTATTACATAGCACTGACAGTGACGGTGGCGCTGTACATACAGGGATAAGGATAGTATTATTACATAGCACTGACAGTGACGGTGGCACTGTACATACAGGGATAAGGATAGTATTATTACATAGCACTGACAGTGACGGCGGCGCTGTACACACAGGGATAAGGATAGTATTACATAGCACTGACAGTGACGCGGCGCTGTACATACAGGGATAAGGATAGTATTACATAGCACTGACAGTGACGGCGGCGCTGTACATACAGGGATAAGGATATTATTATTCGCATAGCACTGACAGTGACGGCGGCGCTGTACATACAAGGATAAGGATAGTATTATTACATAGCAGTGACAGTGACGGCGGCGCTGTACATACAGGGATAAGGATAGTATTACATAGAACTGACAGTGACGGCGGCGCTGTACATACAGGGGGCGCTGTACATACAGGAATATGGATAGTATTATTACATAGCACTGACAGTGACGGTGGCGCTGTACATACAGGGATAAGGATAGTATTATTACATAGCACTGACAGTGACGGCGGCGCTGTACACACAGGGATAAGGATAGTATTACATAGCACTGACAGTGACGCGGCGCTGTACATACAGGGATAAGGATAGTATTACATAGCACTGACAGTGACGGCGGCGCTGTACATACAGGGATAAGGATATTATTATTGCATAGCACTGACAGTGACGGCGGCGCTGTACATACAGGGATAAGGAAAGTATCATTACATAGCAGTGACAGTGACGGAGGCGCTGTACACACAGGGATAAGGATAGTTTTACATAGCACTGACAGTGACGCGGTGCTGTACATACAGGGATAAGGATAGTATTACATAGCACTGACAGTGACGGCGACGCTGTACATACAGGGATAAGAATAGTATTATTACATAGCACTGACAGTGACCGCAGCGCTGTACATACAGGGATAAGGATAGTATTATTACATAGCACTGACAGTGACGGAGGCGCTGTACATACAGGGATAAGGATAATATTATTACATAGCACTGACAGTGACGGAGGCGCTGTACATACAGGGGGCGCTGTACATACAGGAATAAGGATAGTATTATTACATAGCACTGACAGTGACGGTGGCGCTGTACATACAGGGATAAGGATAGTATTATTACATAGCACTGACAGTGACGGTGGCACTGTACATACAGGGATAAGGATAGTATTATTACATAGCACTGACAGTGACGGCGGCGCTGTACACACAGGGATAAGGATAGTATTACATAGCACTGACAGTGACGCGGCGCTGTACATACAGGGATAAGGATAGTATTACATAGCACTGACAGTGACGGCGGTGCTGTAAATACAGGGATAAGGATAGTATTACACAGCACTGACAGTGACGGCGGCGCTGTACATACAGGGTTAAGGAAAGTATTACATAGCACTGACAGTGACGGCGGCGCTGTACATACAGGGACAAGGATATTATTATTCGCATAGCACTGACAGTGACGGCGGCGTTGTACATACAAGGATAAGGATAGTATTATCACATAGCACTGACAGTGACGTGGCGCTGTACATACAGGGATAAGGATAGTATTACATAGAACTGACAGTGACGGTGGCGCTGTACACACAGGGATAAGGATAGTATTACATAGCACTGACAGTGACGCGGCGCTGTACATACAGGGATAAGGATAGTATTACATAGCACTGACAGTGACGGCGGCGCTGTACATACAGGGATAAGGATATTATTATTGCCTAGCACTGACAGTGACGGCGGCGCTGTACATACAGGGATAAGGAAAGTATCATTACATAGCAGTGACAGTGACGGCGGCGCTGTACACACAGGGATAAGGATAGTTTTACATAGCACTGACAGTGACGCGGTGCTGTACATACAGGGATAAGGATAGTATTACATAGCACTGACAGTGACGGCGACGCTGTACATACAGGGATAAGGATAGT
The DNA here is from genome assembly GCF_040206685.1 of Ascaphus truei. Lineage (NCBI taxonomy): Eukaryota > Metazoa > Chordata > Amphibia > Anura > Ascaphidae > Ascaphus > Ascaphus truei. Next base: position 202,532 of record NW_027454313.1, read on the forward strand.
ATTACACAGCACTGACAGTGACGGCGGCGCTGTACATACAGGGATAAGGATAGTATTACTTAGCACTGACAGTGACGGCGGCGCTGTACATACAGGGATAAGGATATTATTATTACATAGCACTGACAGTGATGGCGGCGCTGTACATACAGGGTTAAGGATAGTGTAATTACATAGCAGTGACAGTGACGGCGGCGCTGTACATACAGGGATAAGGATAGTATTACATAGAACTGACAGTGACGGCGGCGCTGTACATACAGGGATAAGGATAGTATTACATAGCACTGACAGTGACGGCGGCGCTGTACATACAGGGATAAGAATAGTATTATTACATAGCACTGACAGTGACCGCAGCGCTGTACATACAGGGATAAGGATAGTATTATTACATAGCACTGACAGTGACGGAGGCGCTGTACATACAGGGATAAGGATAATATTATTACATAGCACTGACAGTGACGGAGGCGCTGTACATACAGGGGGCGCTGTACATACAGGAATAAGGATAGTATTATTACATAGCACTGACAGTGACGGTGGCGCTGTACATACAGGGATAAGGATAGTATTATTACATAGCACTGACAGTGACGGTGGCACTGTACATACAGGGATAAGGATAGTATTATTACATAGCACTGACAGTGACGGCGGCGCTGTACACACAGGGATAAGGATAGTATTACATAGCACTGACAGTGACGCGGCGCTGTACATACAGGGATAAGGATAGTATTACATAGCACTGACAGTGACGGCGGTGCTGTAAATACAGGGATAAGGATAGTATTACACAGCACTGACAGTGACGGCGGCGCTGTACATACAGGGTTAAGGATAGTATTACATAGCACTGACAGTGACGGCGGCGCTGTACATACAGGGACAAGGATATTATTATTCGCATAGCACTGACAGTGACGGCGGCGCTGTACATACAAGGCTAAGGATAGTATTATCACATAGCACTGACAGTGACGTGGCGCTGTACATACAGGGATAAGGATAGTATTACATAGAACTGACAGTGACGGTGGCGCTGTACACACAGGGATAAGGATAGTATTACATAGCACTGACAGTGACGCGGCGCTGTACATACAGGGATAAGGATAGTATTACATAGCACTGACAGTGACGGCGGCGCTGTACATACAGGGATAAGGATATTATTATTGCCTAGCACTGACAGTGACGGCGGCGCTGTACATACAGGGATAAGGAAAGTATCATTACATAGCAGTGACAGTGACGGCGGCGCTGTACACACAGGGATAAGGATAGTTTTACATAGCACTGACAGTGACGCGGTGCTGTACATACAGGGATAAGGATAGTATTACATAGCACTGACAGTGACGGCGACGCTGTACATACAGGGATAAGGATAGTATTACACAGCACTGACAGTGACGGCGGCGCTGTACATACAGGGATAAGGATAGTATTACTTAGCACTGACAGTGACGGCGGCGCTGTACATACAGGGATAAGGATAGTATTACACAGCACTGACAGTGACGGCGGCGCTGTACATACAGGGATAAGGATAGTATTACATAGCACTGACAGTGACGGCGGCGCTGTACATACAGGGATAAGGATATTATTATTCGCATAGCACTGACAGTGACGGCGGCGCTGTACATACAAGGATAAGGATAGTATTATTACATAGCAGTGACAGTGACGGCGGCGCTGTACATACAGGGATAAGGATAGTATTACATAGAACTGACAGTGACGGCGGCGCTGTACATACAGGGGGCGCTGTACATACAGGAATAAGGATAGTATTATTACATAGCACTGACAGTGACGGTGGCGCTGTACATACAGGGATAAGGATAGTATTATTACATAGCACTTACAGTGACGGTGGCACTGTACATACAGGGATAAGGATAGTATTATTACATAGCACTGACAGTGACGGCGGCGCTGTACACACAGGGATAAGGATAGTATTACATAGCACTGACAGTGACGCGGCGCTGTACATACAGGGATAAGGATAGTATTACATAGCACTGACAGTGACGGCGGCGCTGTACATACAGGGATAAGGATATTATTATTGCATAGCACTGACAGTGACGGCGGCGCTGTACATACAGGGATAAGGAAAGTATCATTACATAGCAGTGACAGTGACGGAGGCGCTGTACACACAGGGATAAGGATAGTTTTACATAGCACTGACAGTGACGGCGACGCTGTACATACAGGGATAAGGATAGTATTACTTAGCACTGACAGTGACGGCGGCGCTGTACATACAGGGATAAGGATATTATTATTACATAGCACTGACAGTGATGGCGGCCCTGTACATACAGGGTTAAGGATAGTGTAATTACATAGCAGTGACAGTGACGGCGGCGCTGTACATACAGGGATAAGGATAGTATTACATAGAACTGACAGTGACGGCGGCGCTGTACATACAGGGATAAGGATAGTATTACATAGCACTGACAGTGACGGCGGCGCTGTACATACAGGGATAAGAATAGTATTATTACATAGCACTGACAGTGACCGCAGTGCTGTACATACAGGGATAAGGATAGTATTATTACATAGCACTGACAGTGACGGAGGCGCTGTACATACAGGGATAAGGATAATATTATTACATAGCACTGACAGTGACGGAGGCGCTGTACATACAGGGGGCGCTGTACATACAGGAATAAGGATAGTATTATTACATAGCACTGACAGTGACGGTGGCGCTGTACATACAGGGATAAGGATAGTATTATTACATAGCACTGACAGTGACGGTGGCACTGTACATACAGGGATAAGGATAGTATTATTACATAGCACTGACAGTGACGGCGGCGCTGTACACACAGGGATAAGGATAGTATTACATAGCACTGACAGTGACGCGGCGCTGTACATACAGGGATAAGGATAGTATTACATAGCACTGACAGTGACGGCGGTGCTGTAAATACAGGGATAAGGATAGTATTACACAGCACTGACAGTGACGGCGGCGCTGTACATACAGGGTTAAGGATAGTATTACATAGCACTGACAGTGACGGCGGCGCTGTACATACAGGGACAAGGATATTATTATTCGCATAGCACTGACAGTGACGGCGGCGCTGTACATACAAGGATAAGGATAGTATTATCACATAGCACTGACAGTGACGTGGCGCTGTACATACAGGGATAAGGATAGTATTACATAGAACTGACAGTGACGGTGGCGCTGTACACACAGGGATAAGGATAGTATTACATAGCACTGACAGTGACGCGGCGCTGTACATACAGGGATAAGGATAGTATTACATAGCACTGACAGTGACGGCGGCGCTGTACATACAGGGATAAGGATATTATTATTGCCTAGCACTGACAGTGACGGCGGCGCTGTACATACAGGGATAAGGAAAGTATCATTACATAGCAGTGACAGTGACGGCGGCGCTGTACACACAGGGATAAGGATAGTTTTACATAGCACTGACAGTGACGCGGTGCTGTACATACAGGGATAAGGATAGTATTACATAGCACTGACAGTGACGGCGACGCTGTACATACAGGGATAAGGATAGTATTACACAGCACTGACAGTGACGGCGGCGCTGTACATACAGGGATAAGGATAGTATTACTTAGCACTGACAGTGACGGCGGCGCTGTACATACAGGGATAAGGATATTATTATTACATAGCACTGACAGTGACGGCGGCGCTGTACATACAGGGTTAAGGATAGTGTTATTACATAGCAGTGACAGTGACGGCGGCGCTGTACATACAGGGATAAGGATAGTATTACATAGAACTGACAGTGACGGCGGCGCTGTACATACAGGGATAAGGATAGTATTACATAGCACTGACAGTGACGGCGGCGCTGTACATACAGGGATAAGAATAGTATTATTACATAGCACTGACAGTGACCGCGGCGCTGTACATACAGGGATAAGGATAGTATTATTACATAGCACTGACAGTGACGGTGGCGCTGTACATACAGGGATAAGTATAGTATTATTACATAGCACTGACAGTGACGGCGGCGCTGTACATACAGAGATAAGGATAGTATTATTGCATAGCAGTGACAGTGACGGCGGCACTGTACATACAGGGATAAGGATAGTATTATTACATAGCAGTGACAGTGACGGCGGCGCTGTAGATACAGTGATAAGGATAGTACTACATAGCACTGACAGTGACGGCGGCGCCCTGTAAAGGGCAAGTCTGTGGCAATAACAGGGGTGGAGAAAAGTACTTTCTACTCACTGACAGTGATGGCGGCGCTGTACATACAGGGATAAGGATAGTATTATTACATACCAGGCTCACTAATAAAGGTCAAGCCACTTGGCTGCCAGAATGCCCTGCTTCAGCACAGACCAGAAAGGCATTGTGATAAGCGTATCCCCGGTATAGTCAGGGGTTAATGGGAGTCGTCCCCGTCCCCCCAGTATACGGCCAGAACCATGGACCCGGTACTTGTGGTTCGGACTGTCTCCAACCAGCCATAATGTTGTGAGAGTGAAATTATGTCTAAGTCCAGCTTTGGTACATTAGAAGCAACTCTGAAACTTAACCTAAGCGTTTTTCGAAGCAACTTTTTGGCTAACTTCTTATAGGAAGGTCTAGGAGCTCTGAAAATGAACGTGCGCGTCTTTCACTCTTCCCGAGGGACTTAGAAGAATTTTGTGATATTTTTTATTAAAATGGTGTATAAGGGTATATATATAAATATATTTTATGCACTATATATGAGCTGGCGATTTCTAAGTCTGTGGTTCCGAGAGGGGGTAACCAGGCTCACTAATAAAGGTCAAGCCACTTGGCTGCCAGAATGCCCTGCTTCAGCACAGACCAGAAAGGCATTGTGATAAGCGTATCCCCGGTATAGTCAGGGGTTAATGGGAGTCGTCCCCGTCCCCCCAGTATACGGCCAGAACCATGGACCCGGTACTTTTGGTTCGGACTGTCTCCAACCAGCCATAATGTTGTGAGAGTGAAATTATGTCTAAGTCCAGCTTTGGTACATTAGAAGCAACTCTGAAACGTAACCTAAGCGTATTTCGAAGCTACTTTTTGGCTAACTTCTTATAGGAAGGTCTAGGAGCTCTGAAAATGAACGTGCGCGTCTTTCACTCTTCCCGAGGGACTTAGAAGAATTTTGTGATATTTTTTATTAAAATGGTGTATAAGGGTATATATATAAATATATTTTATGCACTGTATATGAGCTGGCGATTTCTAAGTCTGTGGTTCCGAGAGGGGGTAACCAGGCTCACTAATAAAGGTCAAGCCACTTGGCTGCCAGAATGCCCTGCTTCAGCACAGACCAGAAAGGCATTGTGATAAGCGTATCCCCGGTATAGTCAGGGGTTAATGGGAGTCGTCCCCGTCCCCCCAGTATACGGCCAGAACCATGGACCCGGTACTTGTGGTTCGGACTGTCTCCAACCAGCCATAATGTTGTGAGAGTGAAATTATGTCTAAGTCCAGCTTTGGTACATTAGAAGCAACTCTGAAACTTAACCTAAGCGTTTTTCGAAGCTACTTTTTGGCTAACTTCTTATAGGAAGGTCTAGGAGCTCTGAAAATGAACGTGCGCGTCTTTCACTCTTCCCGAGGGACTTAGAAGAATTTTGTGATATTTTTTATTAAAATGGTGTATAAGGGTATATATATAAATATATTTTATGCACTGTATATGAGCTGGCGATTTCTAAGTCTGTGGTTCCGAGAGGGGGTAACCAGGCTCACTAATAAAGGTCAAGCCACTTGGCTGCCAGAATGCCCTGCTTCAGCACAGACCAGAAAGGCATTGTGATAAGCATATCCCCGGTATAGTCAGGGGTTAATGGGAGTCGTCCCCGTCCCCCCAGTATACGGCCAGAACCATGGACCCGGTACTTGTGGTTCGGACTATCTCCAACCAGCCATAATGGTGTGAGAGTGAAATTATGTCTAAGTCCAGCTTGGTACATTAGAAGCAACTCTGAAACTTAACCTAAGCGTTTTTCGAAGCTACTTTTTGGCTAACGTCTTATAGGAAGGTCTAGGAGCTCTGAAAATGAACGTGCGCGTCTTTCACTCTTCCCGAGGGACTTAGAAGAATTTTGTGATATTTTTTATTAAATGGTGTATAAGGGTATATATATAAATATATTTTATGCACTGTATATGAGCTGGCGATTTCTAAGTCTGTGGTTCCGAGAGGGGGTAACCAGGCTCACTAATAAAGGTCAAGCCACTTGGCTGCCAGAATGCCCTGCTTCAGCACAGACCAGAAAGGCATTGTGATAAGCGTATCCCCGGTATAGTCAGGGGTTAATGGGAGTCGTCCCCGTCCCCCCAGTATACGGCCAGAACCATGGACCCTGTACTTGTGGTTCGGACTCTCTCCAACCAGCCATAATGTTGTGAGAGTGAAATTATGTCTAAGTCCAGCTTTGGTACATTAGAAGCAACTCTGAAACTTAACCTAAGCGTTTTTCGAAGCTACTTTTTGGCTAACTTCTTATAGGAAGGTCTAGGAGCTCTGAAAATGAACGTGCGCGTCTTTCACTCTTCCCGAGGGACTTAGAAGAATTTTGTGATATTTTTTATTAAAATGGTGTATAAGGGTATATATATAAATATATTTTATGCACTGTATATGAGCTCGCGATTTCTAAGTCTGTGGTTCCGAGAGGGGGTAACCAGGCTCACTAATAAAGGTCAAGCCACTTGGCTGCCAGAATGCCCTGCTTCAGCACAGACCAGAAAGGCATTGTGATAAGAGTATCCCCGGTATAGTCAGGGGTTAATGGGAGTCGTCCCCGTCCCCCCAGTATACGGCCAGAACCATGGACCCGGTACTTGTGGTTCGGACTGTCTCCAACCAGCCATAATGTTGTGAGAGTGAAATTATGTCTAAGTCCAGCTTTGGTACATTAGAAGCAACTCTGAAACTTAACCTAAGCGTTTTTCGAAGCTACTTTTTGGCTAACTTCTTATAGGAAGGTCTAGGAGCTCTGAAAATGAACGTGCGCGTCTTTCACTCTTCCCGAGGGACTTAGAAGAATTTTGTGATATTTTTTATTAAAATGGTGTATAAGGGTATATATATATATATAAATATATTTTATGCACTGTATATGAGCTGGCGATTTCTAAGTCTGTGGTTCCGAGAGGGGGTAACCAGGCTCACTAATAAAGGTCAAGCCACTTGGCTGCCAGAATGCCCTTCTTCAGCACAGACCAGAAAGGCATTGTGATAAGCGTATCCCCGGTATAGTCAGGGGTTAATGGGAGTCCCCCCCGTCCCCCCAGTATACGGCCAGAACCATGGACCCGGTACTTGTGGTTCGGACTGTCTCCAACCAGCCATAATGTTGTGAGAGTGAAATTATGTCTAAGTCCAGCTTTGGTACATTAGAAGCAACTCTGAAACTTAACCTAAGCGTTTTTCGAAGCTACTTTTTGGCTAACTTCTTATAGGAAGGTCTAGGAGCTCTGAAAATGAACGTGCGCGTCTTTCACTCTTCCCGAGGGACTTAGAAGAATTTTGTGATATTTTTTATTAAATGGTGTATAAGGGTATATATATAAATATATTTTATGCACTGTATATGAGCTGGCGATTTCTAAGTCTGTGGTTCCGAGAGGGGGTAACCAGGCTCACTAATAAAGGTCAAGCCACTTGGCTGCCAGAATGCCCTGCTTCAGCACAGACCAGAAAGGCATTGTGATAAGCGTATCCCCGGTATAGTCAGGGGTTAATGGGAGTCGTCCCCGTCCCCCCAGTATACGGCCAGAACCATGGACCCGATACTTGTGTTTCGGACCCTCTCCAACCAGCCATAATGTTGTGAGAGTGAAATTATGTCTAAGTCCAGCTTTGGTACATTAGAAGCAACTATGGAACTTAACCTAAGCGTTTTTCGAAGCTACTTTTTGGCTAACTTCTTATAGGAAGGTCTAGGAGCTCTGAAAATGAACGTACGCGTCTTTCACTCTTCCCGAGGGACTTAGAAGAATTTTGTGATATTTTTTATTAAAATGGTGTATAAGGGTATATATATAAATATATTTTATGCACTGTATATGAGCTGGCGATTTCTAAGTCTGTGGTTCCGAGAGGGGGTAACCAGGCTCACTAATAAAGGTCAAGCCACTTGGCTGCCAGAATGCCCTGCTTCAGCACAGACCAGAAAGGCATTGTGATAAGCGTATCCCCGGTATAGTCAGGGGTTAATGGGAGTCGTCCCCGTCCCCCCAGTATACGGCCAGAACCATGGACCCGGTACTTGTGGTTCGGACTGTCTCCAACCAGCCATAATGTTGTGAGAGTGAAATTATGTCTAAGTCCAGCTTTGGTACATTAGAAGCAACTCTGAAACTTAACCTAAGCGTTTTTCGAAGCTACTTTTTGGCTAACTTCTTATAGGAAGGTCTAGGAGCTCTGAAAATGAACGTGCGCGTCTTTCACTCTTCCCGAGGGACTTAGAAGAATTTTGTGATATTTTTTATTAAAATGGTGTATAAGGGTATATATATAAATATATTTTATGCACTGTATATGAGCTGGCGATTTCTAAGTCTGTGGTTCCGAGAGGGGGTAACCAGGCTCACTAATAAAGGTCAAGCCACTTGGCTGCCAGAATGCCCTGCTTCAGCACAGACCAGAAAGGCATTGTGATAAGCATATCCCCGGTATAGTCAGGGGTTAATGGGAGTCGTCCCCGTCCCCCCAGTATACGGCCAGAACCATGGACCCGGTACTTGTGGTTCGGACTATCTCCAACCAGCCATAATGGTGTGAGAGTGAAATTATGTCTAAGTCCAGCTTTGGTACATTAGAAGCAACTCTGAAACTTAACCTAAGCGATTTTCAAAACTACTTTTTGGCTAACTTCTTATAGGAAGGTCTAGGAGCTCTGAAAATGAACGTACAGTACGCGTCTTTCACTCTTCCCGAGGGACTTAGGAGAATTTTGTGATATTTTTTATTAAAATGGTGTATAAGGGTATATATATAAATATATTTTATGCACTGTATATGAGCTGGCGATTTCTAAGTCTGTGGTTCCGAGAGGGGGTAACCAGGCTCACTAATAAAGGTCAAGCCACTTGGCTGCCAGAATGCCCTGCTTCAGCACAGACCAGAAAGGCATTGTGATAAGCGTATCCCCGGTATAGTCAGGGGTTAATGGGAGTCGTCCCCGTCCCCCCAGTATACGGCCAGAACCATGGACCCGGTACTTGTGGTTCGGACTGTCTCCAACCAGCCATAATGTTGTGAGAGTGAAATTATGTCTAAGTCCAGCTTGGTACATTAGAAGCAACTCTGAAACTTAACCTAAGCGTTTTTCGAAGCTACTTTTTGGCTAACTTCTTATAGGAAGGTCTAGGAGCTCTGAAAATGAACGTGCGCGTCTTTCACTCTTCCCGAGGGACTTAGAAGAATTTTGTGATATTTTTTATTAAAATGGTGTATAAGGGTATATATATATAAATATATTTTATGCACTGTATATGAGCTGGCGATTTCTAAGTCTGTGGTTCCGAGAGGGGGTAACCAGGCTCACTAATAAAGGTCAAGCCACTTGGCTGCCAGAATGCCCTGCTTCAGCACAGACCAGAAAGGCATTGTGATAAGCGTATCCCCGGTATAGTCAGGGGTTAATGGGAGTCGTCCCCGTCCCCCCAGTATACGGCCAGAACCATGGACCCGATACTTGTGTTTCGGACCCTCTCCAACCAGCCATAATGTTGTGAGAGTGAAATTATGTCTAAGTCCAGCTTTGGTACATTAGAAGCAACTATGGAACTTAACCTAAGCGTTTTTCGAAGCTACTTTTTGGCTAACTTCTTATAGGAAGGTCTAGGAGCTCTGAAAATGAACGTACGCGTCTTTCACTCTTCCCGAGGGACTTAGAAGAATTTTGTGATATTTTTTATTAAAATGGTGTATAAGGGTATATATATAAATATATTTTATGCACTGTATATGAGCTGGCGATTTCTAAGTCTGTGGTTCCGAGAGGGGGTAACCAGGCTCACTAATAAAGGTCAAGCCACTTGGCTGCCAGAATGCCCTGCTTCAGCACAGACCAGAAAGGCATTGTGATAAGCGTATCCCCGGTATAGTCAGGGGTTAATGGGAGTCGTCCCCGTCCCCCCAGTATACGGCCAGAACCATGGACCCGGTACTTGTGGTTCGGACTGTCTCCAACCAGCCATAATGTTGTGAGAGTGAAATTATGTCTAAGTCCAGCTTTGGTACATTAGAAGCAACTCTGAAACTTAACCTAAGCGTTTTTCGAAGCTACTTTTTGGCTAACTTCTTATAGGAAGGTCTAGGAGCTCTGAAAATGAACGTGCGCGTCTTTCACTCTTCCCGAGGGACTTAGAAGAATTTTGTGATATTTTTTATTAAAATGGTGTATAAGGGTATATATATAAATATATTTTATGCACTGTATATGAGCTGGCGATTTCTAAGTCTGTGGTTCCGAGAGGGGGTAACCAGGCTCACTAATAAAGGTCAAGCCACTTGGCTGCCAGAATGCCCTGCTTCAGCACAGACCAGAAAGGCATTGTGATAAGCGTATCCCCGGTATAGTCAGGGGTTAATGGGAGTCGTCCCCGTCCCCCCAGTATACGGCCAGAACCATGGACCCGATACTTGTGTTTCGGACCCTCTCCAACCAGCCATAATGTTGTGAGAGTGAAATTATGTCTAAGTCCAGCTTTGGTACATTAGAAGCAACTATGGAACTTAACCTAAGCGTTTTTCGAAGCTACTTTTTGGCTAACTTCTTATAGGAAGGTCTAGGAGCTCTGAAAATGAACGTACGCGTCTTTCACTCTTCCCGAGGGACTTAGAAGAATTTTGTGATATTTTTTATTAAAATGGTGTATAAGGGTATATATATAAATATATTTTATGCACTGTATATGAGCTGGCGATTTCTAAGTCTGTGGTTCCGAGAGGGGGTAACCAGGCTCACTAATAAAGGTCAAGCCACTTGGCTGCCAGAATGCCCTGCTTCAGCACAGACCAGAAAGGCATTGTGATAAGCGTATCCCCGGTATAGTCAGGGGTTAATGGGAGTCGTCCCCGTCCCCCCAGTATACGGCCAGAACCATGGACCCGGTACTTGTGGTTCGGACTGTCTCCAACCAGCCATAATGTTGTGAGAGTGAAATTATGTCTAAGTCCAGCTTTGGTACATTAGAAGCAACTCTGAAACTTAACCTAAGCGTTTTTCGAAGCTACTTTTTGGCTAACTTCTTATAGGAAGGTCTAGGAGCTCTGAAAATGAACGTGCGCGTCTTTCACTCTTCCCGAGGGACTTAGAAGAATTTTGTGATATTTTTTATTAAAATGGTGTATAAGGGTATATATATATAAATATATTTTATGCACTGTATATGAGCTGGCGATTTCTAAGTCTGTGGTTCCGAGAGGGGGTAACCAGGCTCACTAATAAAGGTCAAGCCACTTGGCTGCCAGAATGCCCTGCTTCAGCACAGACCAGAAAGGCATTGTGATAAGCGTATCCCCGGTATAGTCAGGGGTTAATGGGAGTCGTCCCCGTCCCCCCAGTATACGGCCAGAACCATGGACCCGATACTTGTGTTTCGGACCCTCTCCAACCAGCCATAATGTTGTGAGAGTGAAATTATGTCTAAGTCCAGCTTTGGTACATTAGAAGCAACTATGGAACTTAACCTAAGCGTTTTTCGAAGCTACTTTTTGGCTAACTTCTTATAGGAAGGTCTAGGAGCTCTGAAAATGAACGTACGCGTCTTTCACTCTTCCCGAGGGACTTAGAAGAATTTTGTGATATTTTTTATTAAAATGGTGTATAAGGGTATATATATAAATATATTTTATGCACTGTATATGAGCTGGCGATTTCTAAGTCTGTGGTTCCGAGAGGGGGTAACCAGGCTCACTAATAAAGGTCAAGCCACTTGGCTGCCAGAATGCCCTGCTTCAGCACAGACCAGAAAGGCATTGTGATAAGCGTATCCCCGGTATAGTCAGGGGTTAATGGGAGTCGTCCCCGTCCCCCCAGTATACGGCCAGAACCATGGACCCGGTACTTGTGGTTCGGACTGTCTCCAACCAGCCATAATGTTGTGAGAGTGAAATTATGTCTAAGTCCAGCTTTGGTACATTAGAAGCAACTCTGAAACTTAACCTAAGCGTTTTTCGAAGCTACTTTTTGGCTAACTTCTTATAGGAAGGTCTAGGAGCTCTGAAAATGAACGTGCGCGTCTTTCACTCTTCCCGAGGGACTTAGAAGAATTTTGTGATATTTTTTATTAAAATGGTGTATAAGGGTATATATATAAATATATTTTATGCACTGTATATGAGCTGGCGATTTCTAAGTCTGTGGTTCCGAGAGGGGGTAACCAGGCTCACTAATAAAGGTCAAGCCACTTGGCTGCCAGAATGCCTTGCTTCAGCACAGACCAGAAAGGCATTGTGATAAGCGTATCCCCGGTATAGTCAGGGGTTAATGGGAGTCGTCCCCGTCCCCCCAGTATACGGCCAGAACCATGGACCCGATACTTGTGTTTCGGACCCTCTCCAACCAGCCATAATGTTGTGAGAGTGAAATTATGTCTAAGTCCAGCTTTGGTACATTTGAAGCAACTATGGAACTTAACCTAAGCGTTTTTCGAAGCTACTTTTTGGCTAACTTCTTATAGGAAGGTCTAGGAGCTCTGAAAATGAACGTACGCGTCTTTCACTCTTCCCGAGGGACTTAGAAGAATTTTGTGATATTTTTTATTAAAATGGTGTATAAGGGTATATATATAAATATATTTTATGCACTGTATATGAGCTGGCGATTTCTAAGTCTGTGGTTCCGAGAGGGGGTAACCAGGCTCACTAATAAAGGTCAAGCCACTTGGCTGCCAGAATGCCCTGCTTCAGCACAGACCAGAAAGGCATTGTGATAAGCGTATCCCCGGTATAGTCAGGGGTTAATGGGAGTCGTCCCCGTCCCCCCAGTATACGGCCAGAACCATGGACCCGGTACTTGTGGTTCGGACTGTCTCCAACCAGCCATAATGTTGTGAGAGTGAAATTATGTCTAAGTCCAGCTTTGGTACATTAGAAGCAACTCTGAAACTTAACCTAAGCGTTTTTCGAAGCTACTTTTTGGCTAACTTCTTATAGGAAGGTCTAGGAGCTCTGAAAATGAACGTGCGCGTCTTTCACTCTTCCCGAGGGACTTAGAAGAATTTTGTGATATTTTTTATTAAAATGGTGTATAAGGGTATATATATAAATATATTTTATGCACTGTATATGAGCTGGCGATTTCTAAGTCTGTGGTTCCGAGAGGGGGTAACCAGGCTCACTAATAAAGGTCAAGCCACTTGGCTGCCAGAATGCCCTGCTTCAGCACAGACCAGAAAGGCATTGTGATAAGCGTATCCCCGGTATAGTCAGGGGTTAATGGGAGTCGTCCCCGTCCCCCCAGTATACGGCCAGAACCATGGACCCGGTACTTGTGGTTCGGACTGTCTCCAACCAGCCATAATGTTGTGAGAGTGAAATTATGTCTAAGTCCAGCTTTGGTACATTAGAAGCAACTCTGAAACTTAACCTAAGCGTTTTTCGAAGCTACTTTTTGGCTAACTTCTTATAGGAAGGTCTAGGAGCTCTGAAAATGAACGTGCGCGTCTTTCACTCTTCCCGAGGGACTTAGAAGAATTTTGTGATATTTTTTATTAAAATGGTGTATAAGGGTATATATATAAATATATTTTATGCACTGTATATGAGCTGGCGATTTCTAAGTCTGTGGTTCCGAGAGGGGGTAACCAGGCTCACTAATAAAGGTCAAGCCACTTGGCTGCCAGAATGCCCTGCTTCAGCACAGACCAGAAAGGCATTGTGATAAGCGTATCCCCGGTATAGTCAGGGGTTAATGGGAGTCGTCCCCGTCCCCCCAGTATACGGCCAGAACCATGGACCCGATACTTGTGTTTCGGACCCTCTCCAACCAGCCATAATGTTGTGAGAGTGAAATTATGTCTAAGTCCAGCTTTGGTACATTAGAAGCAACTATGGAACTTAACCTAAGCGTTTTTCGAAGCTACTTTTTGGCTAACTTCTTATAGGAAGGTCTAGGAGCTCTGAAAATGAACGTACGCGTCTTTCACTCTTCCCGAGGGACTTAGAAGAATTTTGTGATATTTTTTATTAAAATGGTGTATAAGGGTATATATATAAATATATTTTATGCACTGTATATGAGCTGGCGATTTCTAAGTCTGTGGTTCCGAGAGGGGGTAACCAGGCTCACTAATAAAGGTCAAGCCACTTGGCTGCCAGAATGCCCTGCTTCAGCACAGACCAGAAAGGCATTGTGATAAGCGTATCCCCGGTATAGTCAGGGGTTAATGGGAGTCGTCCCCGTCCCCCCAGTATACGGCCAGAACCATGGACCCGGTACTTGTGGTTCGGACTGTCTCCAACCAGCCATAATGTTGTGAGAGTGAAATTATGTCTAAGTCCAGCTTTGGTACATTAGAAGCAACTCTGAAACTTAACCTAAGCGTTTTTCGAAGCTACTTTTTGGCTAACTTCTTATAGGAAGGTCTAGGAGCTCTGAAAATGAACGTGCGCGTCTTTCACTCTTCCCGAGGGACTTAGAAGAATTTTGTGATATTTTTTATTAAAATGGTGTATAAGGGTATATATATAAATATATTTTATGCACTGTATATGAGCTGGCGATTTCTAAGTCTGTGGTTCCGAGAGGGGGTAACCAGGCTCACTAATAAAGGTCAAGCCACTTGGCTGCCAGAATGCCCTGCTTCAGCACAGACCAGAAAGGCATTGTGATAAGCATATCCCCGGTATAGTCAGGGGTTAATGGGAGTCGTCCCCGTCCCCCCAGTATACGGCCAGAACCATGGACCCGGTACTTGTGGTTCGGACTATCTCCAACCAGCCATAATGGTGTGAGAGTGAAATTATGTCTAAGTCCAGCTTTGGTACATTAGAAGCAACTCTGAAACTTAACCTAAGCGATTTTCAAAACTACTTTTTGGCTAACTTCTTATAGGAAGGTCTAGGAGCTCTGAAAATGAACGTACGCGTCTTTCACTCTTCCCGAGGGACTTAGAAGAATTTTGTGATATTTTTTATTAAAATGGTGTATAAGGGTATATATATAAATATATTTTATGCACTGTATATGAGCTGGCGATTTCTAAGTCTGTGGTTCCGAGAGGGGGTAACCAGGCTCACTAATAAAGGTCAAGCCACTTGGCTGCCAGAATGCCCTGCTTCAGCACAGACCAGAAAGGCATTGTGATAAGCGTATCCCCGGTATAGTCAGGGGTTAATGGGAGTCGTCCCCGTCCCCCCAGTATACGGCCAGAACCATGGACCCGGTACTTGTGGTTCGGACTGTCTCCAACCAGCCATAATGTTGTGAGAGTGAAATTATGTCTAAGTCCAGCTTGGTACATTAGAAGCAACTCTGAAACTTAACCTAAGCGTTTTTCGAAGCTACTTTTTGGCTAACTTCTTATAGGAAGGTCTAGGAGCTCTGAAAATGAACGTGCGCGTCTTTCACTCTTCCCGAGGGACTTAGAAGAATTTTGTGATATTTTTTATTAAAATGGTGTATAAGGGTATATATATATAAATATATTTTATGCACTGTATATGAGCTGGCGATTTCTAAGTCTGTGGTTCCGAGAGGGGGTAACCAGGCTCACTAATAAAGGTCAAGCCACTTGGCTGCCAGAATGCCCTGCTTCAGCACAGACCAGAAAGGCATTGTGATAAGCGTATCCCCGGTATAGTCAGGGGTTAATGGGAGTCGTCCCCGTCCCCCCAGTATACGGCCAGAACCATGGACCCGATACTTGTGTTTCGGACCCTCTCCAACCAGCCATAATGTTGTGAGAGTGAAATTATGTCTAAGTCCAGCTTTGGTACATTAGAAGCAACTATGGAACTTAACCTAAGCGTTTTTCGAAGCTACTTTTTGGCTAACTTCTTATAGGAAGGTCTAGGAGCTCTGAAAATGAACGTACGCGTCTTTCACTCTTCCCGAGGGACTTAGAAGAATTTTGTGATATTTTTTATTAAAATGGTGTATAAGGGTATATATATAAATATATTTTATGCACTGTATATGAGCTGGCGATTTCTAAGTCTGTGGTTCCGAGAGGGGGTAACCAGGCTCACTAATAAAGGTCAAGCCACTTGGCTGCCAGAATGCCCTGCTTCAGCACAGACCAGAAAGGCATTGTGATAAGCGTATCCCCGGTATAGTCAGGGGTTAATGGGAGTCGTCCCCGTCCCCCCAGTATACGGCCAGAACCATGGACCCGGTACTTGTGGTTCGGACTGTCTCCAACCAGCCATAATGTTGTGAGAGTGAAATTATGTCTAAGTCCAGCTTTGGTACATTAGAAGCAACTCTGAAACTTAACCTAAGCGTTTTTCGAAGCTACTTTTTGGCTAACTTCTTATAGGAAGGTCTAGGAGCTCTGAAAATGAACGTGCGCGTCTTTCACTCTTCCCGAGGGACTTAGAAGAATTTTGTGATATTTTTTATTAAAATGGTGTATAAGGGTATATATATAAATATATTTTATGCACTGTATATGAGCTGGCGATTTCTAAGTCTGTGGTTCCGAGAGGGGGTAACCAGGCTCACTAATAAAGGTCAAGCCACTTGGCTGCCAGAATGCCCTGCTTCAGCACAGACCAGAAAGGCATTGTGATAAGCGTATCCCCGGTATAGTCAGGGGTTAATGGGAGTCGTCCCCGTCCCCCCAGTATACGGCCAGAACCATGGACCCGGTACTTGTGGTTCGGACTGTCTCCAACCAGCCATAATGTTGTGAGAGTGAAATTATGTCTACTGTAAGTCCAGCTTGGTACATTAGAAGCAACTCTGAAACTTAACCTAAGCGTTTTTCGAAGCTACTTTTTGGCTAACTTCTTATAGGAAGGTCTAGGAGCTCTGAAAATGAACGTGCGCGTCTTTCACTCTTCCCGAGGGACTTAGAAGAATTTTGTGATATTTTTTATTAAAATGGTGTATAAGGGTATATATATATAAATATATTTTATGCACTGTATATGAGCTGGCGATTTCTAAGTCTGTGGTTCCGAGAGGGGGTAACCAGGCTCACTAATAAAGGTCAAGCCACTTGGCTGCCAGAATGCCCTGCTTCAGCACAGACCAGAAAGGCATTGTGATAAGCGTATCCCCGGTATAGTCAGGGGTTAATGGGAGTCGTCCCCGTCCCCCCAGTATACGGCCAGAACCATGGACCCGATACTTGTGTTTCGGACCCTCTCCAACCAGCCATAATGTTGTGAGAGTGAAATTATGTCTAAGTCCAGCTTTGGTACATTAGAAGCAACTATGGAACTTAACCTAAGCGTTTTTCGAAGCTACTTTTTGGCTAACTTCTTATAGGAAGGTCTAGGAGCTCTGAAAATGAACGTACGCGTCTTTCACTCTTCCCGAGGGACTTAGAAGAATTTTGTGATATTTTTTATTAAAATGGTGTATAAGGGTATATATATAAATATATTTTATGCACTGTATATGAGCTGGCGATTTCTAAGTCTGTGGTTCCGAGAGGGGGTAACCAGGCTCACTAATAAAGGTCAAGCCACTTGGCTGCCAGAATGCCCTGCTTCAGCACAGACCAGAAAGGCATTGTGATAAGCGTATCCCCGGTATAGTCAGGGGTTAATGGGAGTCGTCCCCGTCCCCCCAGTATACGGCCAGAACCATGGACCCGGTACTTGTGGTTCGGACTGTCTCCAACCAGCCATAATGTTGTGAGAGTGAAATTATGTCTAAGTCCAGCTTTGGTACATTAGAAGCAACTCTGAAACTTAACCTAAGCGTTTTTCGAAGCTACTTTTTGGCTAACTTCTTATAGGAAGGTCTAGGAGCTCTGAAAATGAACGTGCGCGTCTTTCACTCTTCCCGAGGGACTTAGAAGAATTTTGTGATATTTTTTATTAAAATGGTGTATAAGGGTATATATATAAATATATTTTATGCACTGTATATGAGCTGGCGATTTCTAAGTCTGTGGTTCCGAGAGGGGGTAACCAGGCTCACTAATAAAGGTCAAGCCACTTGGCTGCCAGAATGCCCTGCTTCAGCACAGACCAGAAAGGCATTGTGATAAGCATATCCCCGGTATAGTCAGGGGTTAATGGGAGTCGTCCCCGTCCCCCCAGTATACGGCCAGAACCATGGACCCGGTACTTGTGGTTCGGACTATCTCCAACCAGCCATAATGTTGTGAGAGTGAAATTATGTCTAAGTCCAGCTTTGGTACATTAGAAGCAACTCTGAAACTTAACCTAAGCGATTTTCAAAACTACTTTTTGGCTAACTTCTTATAGGAAGGTCTAGGAGCTCTGAAAATGAACGTGCGCGTCTTTCACTCTTCCCGAGGGACATAGAAGAATTTTGTGATATTTTTTATTAAAATGGTGTATAAGGGTATATATATATATATAAATATATTTTATGCACTGTATATGAGCTGGCGATTTCTAAGTCTGTGGTTCCGAGAGGGGGTAACCAGGCTCACTAATAAAGGTCAAGCCACTTGGCTGCCAGAATGCCCTGCTTCAGCACAGACCAGAAAGGCATTGTGATAAGCGTATCCCCGGTATAGTCAGGGGTTAATGGGAGTCGTCCCCGTCCCCCCAGTATACGGCCAGAACCATGGACCCGGTACTTGTGGTTCGGACTGTCTCCAACCAGCCATAATGTTGTGAGAGTGAAATTATGTCTAAGTCCAGCTTTGGTACATTAGAAGCAACTC
Source organism: Ascaphus truei (assembly GCF_040206685.1). Lineage (NCBI taxonomy): Eukaryota > Metazoa > Chordata > Amphibia > Anura > Ascaphidae > Ascaphus > Ascaphus truei. The sequence continues at coordinate 221,406 of NW_027454313.1, forward strand.
TGAAACTTAACCTAAGCGTTTTTCGAAGCTACTTTTTGGCTAACTTCTTATAGGAAGGTCTAGGAGCTCTGAAAATGAACGTGCGCGTCTTTCACTCTTCCCGAGGGACTTAGAAGAATTTTGTGATATTTTTTATTAAATGGTGTATAAGGGTATATATATAAATATATTTTATGCACTGTATATGAGCTGGCGATTTCTAAGTCTGTGGTTCCGAGAGGGGGTAACCAGGCTCACTAATAAAGGTCAAGCCACTTGGCTGCCAGAATGCCCTGCTTCAGCACAGACCAGAAAGGCATTGTGATAAGCGTATCCCCGGTATAGTCAGGGGTTAATGGGAGTCGTCCCCGTCCCCCCAGTATACGGCCAGAACCATGGACCCGATACTTGTGTTTCGGACCCTCTCCAACCAGCCATAATGTTGTGAGAGTGAAATTATGTCTAAGTCCAGCTTTGGTACATTAGAAGCAACTATGGAACTTAACCTAAGCGTTTTTCGAAGCTACTTTTTGGCTAACTTCTTATAGGAAGGTCTAGGAGCTCTGAAAATGAACGTGCGCGTCTTTCACTCTTCCCGAGGGACTTAGAAGAATTTTGTGATATTTTTTATTAAATGGTGTATAAGGGTATATATATAAATATATTTTATGCACTGTATATGAGCTGGCGATTTCTAAGTCTGTGGTTCCGAGAGGGGGTAACCAGGCTCACTAATAAAGGTCAAGCCACTTGGCTGCCAGAATGCCCTGCTTCAGCACAGACCAGAAAGGCATTGTGATAAGCGTATCCCCGGTATAGTCAGGGGTTAATGGGAGTCGTCCCCGTCCCCCCAGTATACGGCCAGAACCATGGACCCGGTACTTGTGGTTCGGACTGTCTCCAACCAGCCATAATGTTGTGAGAGTGAAATTATGTCTAAGTCCAGCTTTGGTACATTAGAAGCAACTCTGAAACTTAACCTAAGCGTTTTTCGAAGCTACTTTTTGGCTAACTTCTTATAGGAAGGTCTAGGAGCTCTGAAAATGAACGTGCGCGTCTTTCACTCTTCCCGAGGGACTTAGAAGAATTTTGTGATATTTTTTATTAAATGGTGTATAAGGGTATATATATAAATATATTTTATGCACTGTATATGAGCTGGCGATTTCTAAGTCTGTGGTTCCGAGAGGGGGTAACCAGGCTCACTAATAAAGGTCAAGCCACTTGGCTGCCAGAATGCCCTGCTTCAGCACAGACCAGAAAGGCATTGTGATAAGCGTATCCCCGGTATAGTCAGGGGTTAATGGGAGTCGTCCCCGTCCCCCCAGTATACGGCCAGAACCATGGACCCTGTACTTGTGGTTTGGACTCTCTCCAACCAGCCATAATGTTGTGAGAGTGAAATTATGTCTAAGTCCAGCTTTGGTACATTAGAAGCAACTCTGAAACTTAACCTAAGCGTTTTTCGAAGCTACTTTTTGGCTAACTTCTTATAGGAAGGTCTAGGAGCTCTGAAAATGAACGTGCGCGTCTTTCACTCTTCCCGAGGGACTTAGAAGAATTTTGTGATATTTTTTATTAAAATGGTGTATAAGGGTATATATATAAATATATTTTATGCACTGTATATGAGCTGGCGATTTCTAAGTCTGTGGTTCCGAGAGGGGGTAACCAGGCTCACTAATAAAGGTCAAGCCACTTGGCTGCCAGAATGCCCTGCTTCAGCACAGACCAGAAAGGCATTGTGATAAGCGTATCCCCGGTATAGTCAGGGGTTAATGGGAGTCGTCCCCGTCCCCCCAGTATACGGCCAGAACCATGGACCCGGTACTTGTGGTTCGGACTGTCTCCAACCAGCCATAATGTTGTGAGAGTGAAATTATGTCTAAGTCCAGCTTTGGTACATTAGAAGCAACTCTGAAACTTAACCTAAGCGTTTTTCGAAGCTACTTTTTGGCTAACTTCTTATAGGAAGGTCTAGGAGCTCTGAAAATGAACGTGCGCGTCTTTCACTCTTCCCGAGGGACTTAGAAGAATTTTGTGATATTTTTTATTAAAATGGTGTATAAGGGTATATATATATATAAATATATTTTATGCACTGTATATGAGCTGGCGATTTCTAAGTCTGTGGTTCCGAGAGGGGGTAACCAGGCTCACTAATAAAGGTCAAGCCACTTGGCTGCCAGAATGCCCTTCTTCAGCACAGACCAGAAAGGCATTGTGATAAGCGTATCCCCGGTATAGTCAGGGGTTAATGGGAGTCGTCCCCGTCCCCCCAGTATACGGCCAGAACCATGGACCCGGTACTTGTGGTTCGGACTGTCTCCAACCAGCCATAATGTTGTGAGAGTGAAATTATGTCTAAGTCCAGCTTTGGTACATTAGAAGCAACTCTGAAACTTAACCTAAGCGTTTTTCGAAGCTACTTTTTGGCTAACTTCTTATAGGAAGGTCTAGGAGCTCTGAAAATGAACGTGCGCGTCTTTCACTCTTCCCGAGGGACTTAGAAGAATTTTGTGATATTTTTTATTAAATGGTGTATAAGGGTATATATATAAATATATTTTATGCACTGTATATGAGCTGGCGATTTCTAAGTCTGTGGTTCCGAGAGGGGGTAACCAGGCTCACTAATAAAGGTCAAGCCACTTGGCTGCCAGAATGCCCTGCTTCAGCACAGACCAGAAAGGCATTGTGATAAGCGTATCCCCGGTATAGTCAGGGGTTAATGGGAGTCGTCCCCGTCCCCCCAGTATACGGCCAGAACCATGGACCCGATACTTGTGTTTCGGACCCTCTCCAACCAGCCATAATGTTGTGAGAGTGAAATTATGTCTAAGTCCAGCTTTGGTACATTAGAAGCAACTATGGAACTTAACCTAAGCGTTTTTCGAAGCTACTTTTTGGCTAACTTCTTATAGGAAGGTCTAGGAGCTCTGAAAATGAACGTACGCGTCTTTCACTCTTCCCGAGGGACTTAGAAGAATTTTGTGATATTTTTTATTAAAATGGTGTATAAGGGTATATATATAAATATATTTTATGCACTGTATATGAGCTGGCGATTTCTAAGTCTGTGGTTCCGAGAGGGGGTAACCAGGCTCACTAATAAAGGTCAAGCCACTTGGCTGCCAGAATGCCCTGCTTCAGCACAGACCAGAAAGGCATTGTGATAAGCGTATCCCCGGTATAGTCAGGGGTTAATGGGAGTCGTCCCCGTCCCCCCAGTATACGGCCAGAACCATGGACCCGGTACTTGTGGTTCGGACTGTCTCCAACCAGCCATAATGTTGTGAGAGTGAAATTATGTCTAAGTCCAGCTTTGGTACATTAGAAGCAACTCTGAAACTTAACCTAAGCGTTTTTCGAAGCTACTTTTTGGCTAACTTCTTATAGGAAGGTCTAGGAGCTCTGAAAATGAACGTGCGCGTCTTTCACTCTTCCCGAGGGACTTAGAAGAATTTTGTGATATTTTTTATTAAAATGGTGTATAAGGGTATATATATAAATATATTTTATGCACTGTATATGAGCTGGCGATTTCTAAGTCTGTGGTTCCGAGAGGGGGTAACCAGGCTCACTAATAAAGGTCAAGCCACTTGGCTGCCAGAATGCCCTGCTTCAGCACAGACCAGAAAGGCATTGTGATAAGCATATCCCCGGTATAGTCAGGGGTTAATGGGAGTCGTCCCCGTCCCCCCAGTATACGGCCAGAACCATGGACCCGGTACTTGTGGTTCGGACTATCTCCAACCAGCCATAATGGTGTGAGAGTGAAATTATGTCTAAGTCCAGCTTTGGTACATTAGAAGCAACTCTGAAACTTAACCTAAGCGATTTTCAAAACTACTTTTTGGCTAACTTCTTATAGGAAGGTCTAGGAGCTCTGAAAATGAACGTACGCGTCTTTCACTCTTCCCGAGGGACTTAGAAGAATTTTGTGATATTTTTTATTAAAATGGTGTATAAGGGTATATATATAAATATATTTTATGCACTGTATATGAGCTGGCGATTTCTAAGTCTGTGGTTCCGAGAGGGGGTAACCAGGCTCACTAATAAAGGTCAAGCCACTTGGCTGCCAGAATGCCCTGCTTCAGCACAGACCAGAAAGGCATTGTGATAAGCGTATCCCCGGTATAGTCAGGGGTTAATGGGAGTCGTCCCCGTCCCCCCAGTATACGGCCAGAACCATGGACCCGGTACTTGTGGTTCGGACTGTCTCCAACCAGCCATAATGTTGTGAGAGTGAAATTATGTCTAAGTCCAGCTTTGGTACATTAGAAGCAACTCTGAAACTTAACCTAAGCGTTTTTCGAAGCTACTTTTTGGCTAACTTCTTATAGGAAGGTCTAGGAGCTCTGAAAATGAACGTGCGCGTCTTTCACTCTTCCCGAGGGACTTAGAAGAATTTTGTGATATTTTTTATTAAAATGGTGTATAAGGGTATATATATAAATATATTTTATGCACTGTATATGAGCTGGCGATTTCTAAGTCTGTGGTTCCGAGAGGGGGTAACCAGGCTCACTAATAAAGGTCAAGCCACTTGGCTGCCAGAATGCCCTTCTTCAGCACAGACCAGAAAGGCATTGTGATAAGCGTATCCCCGGTATAGTCAGGGGTTAATGGGAGTCGTCCCCGTCCCCCCAGTATACGGCCAGAACCATGGACCCGGTACTTGTGGTTCGGACTGTCTCCAACCAGCCATAATGTTGTGAGAGTGAAATTATGTCTAAGTCCAGCTTTGGTACATTAGAAGCAACTCTGAAACTTAACCTAAGCGTTTTTCGAAGCTACTTTTTGGCTAACTTCTTATAGGAAGGTCTAGGAGCTCTGAAAATGAACGTGCGCGTCTTTCACTCTTCCCGAGGGACTTAGAAGAATTTTGTGATATTTTTTATTAAATGGTGTATAAGGGTATATATATAAATATATTTTATGCACTGTATATGAGCTGGCGATTTCTAAGTCTGTGGTTCCGAGAGGGGGTAACCAGGCTCACTAATAAAGGTCAAGCCACTTGGCTGCCAGAATGCCCTGCTTCAGCACAGACCAGAAAGGCATTGTGATAAGCGTATCCCCGGTATAGTCAGGGGTTAATGGGAGTCGTCCCCGTCCCCCCAGTATACGGCCAGAACCATGGACCCGATACTTGTGTTTCGGACCCTCTCCAACCAGCCATAATGTTGTGAGAGTGAAATTATGTCTAAGTCCAGCTTTGGTACATTAGAAGCAACTATGGAACTTAACCTAAGCGTTTTTCGAAGCTACTTTTTGGCTAACTTCTTATAGGAAGGTCTAGGAGCTCTGAAAATGAACGTACGCGTCTTTCACTCTTCCCGAGGGACTTAGAAGAATTTTGTGATATTTTTTATTAAAATGGTGTATAAGGGTATATATATAAATATATTTTATGCACTGTATATGAGCTGGCGATTTCTAAGTCTGTGGTTCCGAGAGGGGGTAACCAGGCTCACTAATAAAGGTCAAGCCACTTGGCTGCCAGAATGCCCTGCTTCAGCACAGACCAGAAAGGCATTGTGATAAGCGTATCCCCGGTATAGTCAGGGGTTAATGGGAGTCGTCCCCGTCCCCCCAGTATACGGCCAGAACCATGGACCCGGTACTTGTGGTTCGGACTGTCTCCAACCAGCCATAATGTTGTGAGAGTGAAATTATGTCTAAGTCCAGCTTTGGTACATTAGAAGCAACTCTGAAACTTAACCTAAGCGTTTTTCGAAGCTACTTTTTGGCTAACTTCTTATAGGAAGGTCTAGGAGCTCTGAAAATGAACGTGCGCGTCTTTCACTCTTCCCGAGGGACTTAGAAGAATTTTGTGATATTTTTTATTAAAATGGTGTATAAGGGTATATATATAAATATATTTTATGCACTGTATATGAGCTGGCGATTTCTAAGTCTGTGGTTCCGAGAGGGGGTAACCAGGCTCACTAATAAAGGTCAAGCCACTTGGCTGCCAGAATGCCCTGCTTCAGCACAGACCAGAAAGGCATTGTGATAAGCATATCCCCGGTATAGTCAGGGGTTAATGGGAGTCGTCCCCGTCCCCCCAGTATACGGCCAGAACCATGGACCCGGTACTTGTGGTTCGGACTATCTCCAACCAGCCATAATGGTGTGAGAGTGAAATTATGTCTAAGTCCAGCTTTGGTACATTAGAAGCAACTCTGAAACTTAACCTAAGCGATTTTCAAAACTACTTTTTGGCTAACTTCTTATAGGAAGGTCTAGGAGCTCTGAAAATGAACGTACGCGTCTTTCACTCTTCCCGAGGGACTTAGAAGAATTTTGTGATATTTTTTATTAAAATGGTGTATAAGGGTATATATATAAATATATTTTATGCACTGTATATGAGCTGGCGATTTCTAAGTCTGTGGTTCCGAGAGGGGGTAACCAGGCTCACTAATAAAGGTCAAGCCACTTGGCTGCCAGAATGCCCTGCTTCAGCACAGACCAGAAAGGCATTGTGATAAGCGTATCCCCGGTATAGTCAGGGGTTAATGGGAGTCGTCCCCGTCCCCCCAGTATACGGCCAGAACCATGGACCCGGTACTTGTGTTTCGGACTGTCTCCAAACAGCCATAATGTTGTGAGAGTGAAATTATGTCTAAGTCCAGCTTTGGTACATTAGAAGCAACTCTGAAACTTAACCTAAGCGTTTTTCGAAGCTACTTTTTGGCTAACTTCTTATAGGAAGGTCTAGGAGCTCTGAAAATGAACGTGCGCGTCTTTCACTCTTCCCGAGGGACTTAGAAGAATTTTGTGATATTTTTTATTAAAATGGTGTACTGTATAAGGGTATATATATATAAATATATTTTATGCACTGTATATGAGCTGGCGATTTCTAAGTCTGTGGTTCCGAGAGGGGGTAACCAGGCTCACTAATAAAGGTCAAGCCACTTGGCTGCCAGAATGCCCTGCTTCAGCACAGACCAGAAAGGCATTGTGATAAGCGTATCCCCGGTATAGTCAGGGGTTAATGGGAGTCGTCCCCGTCCCCCCAGTATACGGCCAGAACCATGGACCCGATACTTGTGTTTCGGACCCTCTCCAACCAGCCATAATGTTGTGAGAGTGAAATTATGTCTAAGTCCAGCTTTGGTACATTAGAAGCAACTATGGAACTTAACCTAAGCGTTTTTCGAAGCTACTTTTTGGCTAACTTCTTATAGGAAGGTCTAGGAGCTCTGAAAATGAACGTACGCGTCTTTCACTCTTCCCGAGGGACTTAGAAGAATTTTGTGATATTTTTTATTAAAATGGTGTATAAGGGTATATATATAAATATATTTTATGCACTGTATATGAGCTGGCGATTTCTAAGTCTGTGGTTCCGAGAGGGGGTAACCAGGCTCACTAATAAAGGTCAAGCCACTTGGCTGCCAGAATGCCCTGCTTCAGCACAGACCAGAAAGGCATTGTGATAAGCGTATCCCCGGTATAGTCAGGGGTTAATGGGAGTCGTCCCCGTCCCCCCAGTATACGGCCAGAACCATGGACCCGGTACTTGTGGTTCGGACTGTCTCCAACCAGCCATAATGTTGTGAGAGTGAAATTATGTCTAAGTCCAGCTTTGGTACATTAGAAGCAACTCTGAAACTTAACCTAAGCGTTTTTCGAAGCTACTTTTTGGCTAACTTCTTATAGGAAGGTCTAGGAGCTCTGAAAATGAACGTGCGCGTCTTTCACTCTTCCCGAGGGACTTAGAAGAATTTTGTGATATTTTTTATTAAAATGGTGTATAAGGGTATATATATAAATATATTTTATGCACTGTATATGAGCTGGCGATTTCTAAGTCTGTGGTTCCGAGAGGGGGTAACCAGGCTCACTAATAAAGGTCAAGCCACTTGGCTGCCAGAATGCCCTGCTTCAGCACAGACCAGAAAGGCATTGTGATAAGCGTATCCCCGGTATAGTCAGGGGTTAATGGGAGTCGTCCCCGTCCCCCCAGTATACGGCCAGAACCATGGACCCGATACTTGTGTTTCGGACCCTCTCCAACCAGCCATAATGTTGTGAGAGTGAAATTATGTCTAAGTCCAGCTTTGGTACATTAGAAGCAACTATGGAACTTAACCTAAGCGTTTTTCGAAGCTACTTTTTGGCTAACTTCTTATAGGAAGGTCTAGGAGCTCTGAAAATGAACGTACGCGTCTTTCACTCTTCCCGAGGGACTTAGAAGAATTTTGTGATATTTTTTATTAAAATGGTGTATAAGGGTATATATATAAATATATTTTATGCACTGTATATGAGCTGGCGATTTCTAAGTCTGTGGTTCCGAGAGGGGGTAACCAGGCTCACTAATAAAGGTCAAGCCACTTGGCTGCCAGAATGCCCTGCTTCAGCACAGACCAGAAAGGCATTGTGATAAGCGTATCCCCGGTATAGTCAGGGGTTAATGGGAGTCGTCCCCGTCCCCCCAGTATACGGCCAGAACCATGGACCCGGTACTTGTGGTTCGGACTGTCTCCAACCAGCCATAATGTTGTGAGAGTGAAATTATGTCTAAGTCCAGCTTTGGTACATTAGAAGCAACTCTGAAACTTAACCTAAGCGTTTTTCGAAGCTACTTTTTGGCTAACTTCTTATAGGAAGGTCTAGGAGCTCTGAAAATGAACGTGCGCGTCTTTCACTCTTCCCGAGGGACTTAGAAGAATTTTGTGATATTTTTTATTAAAATGGTGTATAAGGGTATATATATAAATATATTTTATGCACTGTATATGAGCTGGCGATTTCTAAGTCTGTGGTTCCGAGAGGGGGTAACCAGGCTCACTAATAAAGGTCAAGCCACTTGGCTGCCAGAATGCCCTGCTTCAGCACAGACCAGAAAGGCATTGTGATAAGCGTATCCCCGGTATAGTCAGGGGTTAATGGGAGTCGTCCCCGTCCCCCCAGTATACGGCCAGAACCATGGACCCGATACTTGTGTTTCGGACCCTCTCCAACCAGCCATAATGTTGTGAGAGTGAAATTATGTCTAAGTCCAGCTTTGGTACATTAGAAGCAACTATGGAACTTAACCTAAGCGTTTTTCGAAGCTACTTTTTGGCTAACTTCTTATAGGAAGGTCTAGGAGCTCTGAAAATGAACGTACGCGTCTTTCACTCTTCCCGAGGGACTTAGAAGAATTTTGTGATATTTTTTATTAAAATGGTGTATAAGGGTATATATATAAATATATTTTATGCACTGTATATGAGCTGGCGATTTCTAAGTCTGTGGTTCCGAGAGGGGGTAACCAGGCTCACTAATAAAGGTCAAGCCACTTGGCTGCCAGAATGCCCTGCTTCAGCACAGACCAGAAAGGCATTGTGATAAGCGTATCCCCGGTATAGTCAGGGGTTAATGGGAGTCGTCCCCGTCCCCCCAGTATACGGCCAGAACCATGGACCCGGTACTTGTGGTTCGGACTCTCTCCAACCAGCCATAATGTTGTGAGAGTGAAATTATGTCTAAGTCCAGCTTTGGTACATTAGAAGCAACTCTGAAACTTAACCTAAGCGTTTTTCGAAGCTACTTTTTGGCTAACTTCTTATAGGAAGGTCTAGGAGCTCTGAAAATGAACGTGCGCGTCTTTCACTCTTCCCGAGGGACTTAGAAGAATTTTGTGATATTTTTTATTAAAATGGTGTATAAGGGTATATATATAAATATATTTTATGCACTGTATATGAGCTGGCGATTTCTAAGTCTGTGGTTCCGAGAGGGGGTAACCAGGCTCACTAATAAAGGTCAAGCCACTTGGCTGCCAGAATGCCCTGCTTCAGCACAGACCAGAAAGGCATTGTGATAAGCGTATCCCCGGTATAGTCAGGGGTTAATGGGAGTCGTCCCCGTCCCCCCAGTATACGGCCAGAACCATGGACCCGGTACTTGTGGTTCGGACTGTCTCCAACCAGCCATAATGTTGTGAGAGTGAAATTATGTCTAAGTCCAGCTTTGGTACATTAGAAGCAACTCTGAAACTTAACCTAAGCGTTTTTCGAAGCTACTTTTTGGCTAACTTCTTATAGGAAGGTCTAGGAGCTCTGAAAATGAACGTGCGCGTCTTTCACTCTTCCCGAGGGACTTAGAAGAATTTTGTGATATTTTTTATTAAAATGTTGTATAAGGGTATATATATATATAAATATATTTTATGCACTGTATATGAGCTGGCGATTTCTAAGTCTGTGGTTCCGAGAGGGGGTAACCAGGCTCACTAATAAAGGTCAAGCCACTTGGCTGCCAGAATGCCCTTCTTCAGCACAGACCAGAAAGGCATTGTGATAAGCGTATCCCCGGTATAGTCAGGGGTTAATGGGAGTCGTCCCCGTCCCCCCAGTATACGGCCAGAACCATGGACCCGGTACTTGTGGTTCGGACTATCTCCAACCAGCCATAATGGTGTGAGAGTGAAATTATGTCTAAGTCCAGCTTTGGTACATTAGAAGCAACTCTGAAACTTAACCTAAGCGATTTTCAAAACTACTTTTTGGCTAACTTCTTATAGGAAGGTCTAGGAGGTCTGAAAATGAACGTACGCGTCTTTCAATCTTCCCGAGGGACTTAGAAGAATTTTGTGATATTTTTTATTAAAATGGTGTATAAGGGTATATATATAAATATATTTTATGCACTGTATATGAGCTGGCGATTTCTAAGTCTGTGGTTCCGAGAGGGGGTAACCAGGCTCACTAATAAAGGTCAAGCCACTTGGCTGCCAGAATGCCCTGCTTCAGCACAGACCAGAAAGGCATTGTGATAAGCGTATCCCCGGTATAGTCAGGGGTTAATGGGAGTCGTCCCCGTCCCCCCAGTATACGGCCAGAACCATGGACCCGGTACTTGTGGTTCGGACTGTCTCCAACCAACCATAATGTTGTGAGAGTGAAATTATGTCTAAGTCCAGCTTGGTACATTAGAAGCAACTCTGAAACTTAACCTAAGCGTTTTTCGAAGCTACTTTTTGGCTAACTTCTTATAGGAAGGTCTAGGAGCTCTGAAAATGAACGTGCGCGTCTTTCACTCTTCCCGAGGGACTTAGAAGAATTTTGTGATATTTTTTATTAAAATGGTGTATAAGGGTATATATATAAATATATTTTATGCACTGTATATGAGCTGGCGATTTCTAAGTCTGTGGTTCCGAGAGGGGGTAACCAGGCTCACTAATAAAGGTCAAGCCACTTGGCTGCCAGAATGCCCTGCTTCAGCACAGACCAGAAAGGCATTGTGATAAGCGTATCCCCGGTATAGTCAGGGGTTAATGGGAGTCGTCCCCGTCCCCCCAGTATACGGCCAGAACCATGGACCCGATACTTGTGTTTCGGACCCTCTCCAACCAGCCATAATGTTGTGAGAGTGAAATTATGTCTAAGTCCAGCTTTGGTACATTAGAAGCAACTCTGAAACTTAACCTAAGCGATTTTCAAAACTACTTTTTGGCTAACTTCTTATAGGAAGGTCTAGGAGCTCTGAAAATGAACGTGCGCGTCTTTCACTCTTCCCGAGGGACTTAGAAGAATTTTGTGATATTTTTTATTAAAATGGTGTATAAGGGTATATATATAAATATATTTTATGCACTGTATATGAGCTGGCGATTTCTAAGTCTGTGGTTCCGAGAGGGGGTAACCAGGCTCACTAATAAAGGTCAAGCCACTTGGCTGCCAGAATGCCCTGCTTCAGCACAGACCAGAAAGGCATTGTGATAAGCGTATCCCCGGTATAGTCAGGGGTTAATGGGAGTCCCCCCTGTCCCCCCAGTATACGGCCAGAACCATGGACCCGGTACTTGTGGTTCGGACTGTCTCCAACCAGCCATAATGTTGTGAGAGTGAAATTATGTCTAAGTCCAGCTTGGTACATTAGAAGCAACTCTGAAACTTAACCTAAGCGTTTTTCGAAGCTACTTTTTGGCTAACTTCTTATAGGAAGGTCTAGGAGCTCTGAAAATGAACGTGCGCGTCTTTCACTCTTCCCGAGGGACTTAGAAGAATTTTGTGATATTTTTTATTAAATGGTGTATAAGGGTATATATATAAATATATTTTATGCACTGTATATGAGCTGGCGATTTCTAAGTCTGTGGTTCCGAGAGGGGGTAACCAGGCTCACTAATAAAGGTCAAGCCACTTGGCTGCCAGAATGCCCTGCTTCAGCACAGACCAGAAAGGCATTACCGCTGAACCTAAAAATGGGTAGAAAGTACTTTTTCTCCCTTCCTGTTAATGCCACAGACTTCGCCTTTACAGGGCACACGTTTTCTATCTTCCCCGCTTCAGCCCATGAAATATTGAGCTTCAAATCTGTTGTTAACATTGTGTAAAAAAGTTGCTCACAGCTGTTCTAGGAACACATTGTGAAATCGCGTATATCTTTTCTTCTACACATAGGAATGTATTGTGCTTTGCTTTACACACTATTCTACAGTCAAGAGGAGAGAATTCATCAAGTTTAATAAGCAAATACACTGTATAAGTCGAATTTCAGCATTTTTGTGTGACCGGGAAAACCACAGTCACAAGACGAGATGCAGTTCCATAGAAACTTGCCATTTTACCGCTGAACCTAAAAATGGGTAGAAAGTACTTTTTCTCCCTTCCTGTTAATGCCACAGACTTCGCCTTTACAGGGCACACGTTTTCTATCTTCCCCGCTTCAGCCCATGAAATATTGAGCTTCAAATGTGTTGTTAACATTGTGTAAAAAAGTTGCTCACAGCTGTTCTAGGAACACATTGTGAAATCGCGTATATCTTTGCTTCTACACATAGGAATGTATTGTGCTTTGCTTTACACACTATTCTACAGTCAAGAGGAGAGAATTCATCAAGTTTAATAAGCAAAAACACTGTATAAGTCGAATTTCAGCATTTTTGTGTGACCGGGAAAACCACAGTCACAAGCCGAGATGCAGTTCCATAGAAACTTGCCATTTTACCGCTGAACCTAAAAATGGGTAGAAAGTACTTTTTCTCCCTTCCTGTTAATGCCACAGACTTCGCCTTTACAGGGCACACGTTTTCTATCTTCCCCGCTTCAGCCCATGAAATATTGAGCTTCAAATCTGTTGTTAACGTGGTGTAAAAAAGTTGCTCACAGCTGTTCTAGGAACACATTGTGAAATCGCGTATATCTTTGCTTCTACACATAGCAATGTATTGTGCTTTGCTTTACACACTATTCTACAGTCAAGAGGAGAGAATTCATCAAGTTTAATAAGCAAAAACACTGTATAAGTCGATTTTCAGCATTAATGTGTGACCGGGAAAACCACAGTCACAAGCCGAGATGCAGTTCCATAGAAACTTGCCATTTTACCGCTGAACCTAAAAATGGGTAGAAAGTACTTTTTCTCCCTTCCTGTTAATGCTACAGACTTCGCCTTTACAGGGCACACGTTTTCTATCTTCCCCGCTTCAGCCCATGAAATATTGAGCTTCAAATGTGTTGTTAACATTGTGTAAAAAAGTTGCTCACAGCTGTTCTAGGAACACATTGTGAAATCGCGTATATCTTTGCTTCTACACATAGGAATGTATTGTGCTTTGCTTTACACACTATTCTACAGTCAAGAGGAGAGAATTCATCAAGTTTAATAAGCACAAACACTGTATAAGTCGAATTTCAGCATTTTTGTGTGACCGGGAAAACCACAGTCACAAGCCGAGATGCAGTTCCATAGAAACTTGCCATTTTACCGCTGAACCTAAAAATGGGTAGAAAGTACTTTTTCTCCCTTCCTGTTAATGCCACAGACTTGGCCTTTACAGGGCACACGTTTTCTATCTTCCCCGCTTCAGCCCATGAAATATTGAGCTTCAAATGTGTTGTTAACATTGTGTAAAAAAGTTGCTCACAGCTGTTCTAGGAACACATTGTGAAATCTCGTATATCTTTTCTTCTACACATAGGAATGTATTGTGCTTTGCTTAACACACTATTCTACAGTCAAGAGGAGAGAATTCATCAAGTTTAATAAGCAAAAACACTGTATAAGTCGATTTTCATCATTATTGTGTGACCGGGAAAACCACAGTCACAAGCCGAGATGCAGTTCCATAGAAACTTGCCATTTTACCGCTGAACCTAAAAATGGGTAGAAAGTACTTCTTCTCCCTTCCTGTTAATGCCACAGACTTCGCCTTTACAGGGCACACGTTTTCTATCTTCCCCGCTTCAGCCCATGAAATATTGAGCTTCAAATGTGTTGTTAACATTGTGTAAAAAAGTTGCTCACAGCTGTTCTAGGAACACATTGTGAAATCTCGTATATCTTTTCTTCTACACATAGGAATGTATTGTGCTTTGCTTAACACACTATTCTACAGTCAAGAGGAGAGAATTCATCAAGTTTAATAAGCAAAAACTCTGTATAAGTCGAATTTCAGCATTTTTGTGTGACCGGGAAAACCACAGTCACAAGACGAGATGCAGTTCCATAGAAACTTGCCATTTTACCGCTGAACCTAAAAATGGGTAGAAAGTACTTTTTCTCCCTTCCTGTTAATGCCACAGACTTCGCCTTTACAGGGCACACGTTTTCTATCTTCCCCGCTTCAGCCCATGAAATATTGAGCTTCAAATGTGTTGTTAACGTGGTGTAAAAAAGTTGCTCACAGCTGTTCTAGGAACACATTGTGAAATCGCGTATATCTTTGCTTCTACACATAGCAATGTATTGTGCTTTGCTTTACACACTATTCTACAGTCAAGAGGAGAGAATTCATCAAGTTTAATAAGCAAAAACACTGTATAAGTCGAATTTCAGCATTTTTGTGTGACCGGGAAAACCACAGTCACAAGCCGAGATGCAGTTCCATAGAAACTTGCCATTTTACCGCTGAACCTAAAAATGGGTAGAAAGTACTTTTTCTCCCTTCCTGTTAATGCCACAGACTTCGCCTTTACAGGGCACACGTTTTCTATCTTCCCCGCTTCAGCCCATGAAATATTGAGCTTCAAATGTGTTGTTAACGTGGTGTAAAAAAGTTGCTCACAGCTGTTCTAGGAACACATTGTGAAATCGCGTATATCTTTGCTTCTACACATACCAATGTATTGTGCTTTGCTTTACACACTATTCTACAGTCAAGAGGAGAGAATTCATCAAGTTTAATAAGCAAAAACACTGTATAAGTCGAATTTCAGCATTTTTGTGTGACCGGGAAAACCACAGTCACAAGCCGAGATGCAGTTCCATAGAAACTTGCCATTTTACCGCTGAACCTAAAAATGGGTAGAAAGTACTTTTTCTCCCTTCCTGTTAATGCCACAGACTTCGCCTTTACAGGGCACACGTTTTCTATCTTCCCCGCTTCAGCCCATGAAATATTGAGCTTCAAATGTGTTGTTAACGTGGTGTAAAAAAGTTGCTCACAGCTGTTCTAGGAACACATTGTGAAATCGCGTATATCTTTGCTTCTACACATACCAATGTATTGTGCTTTGCTTTACACACTATTCTACAGTCAAGAGGAGAGAATTCATCAAGTTTAATAAGCAAAAACACTGTATAAGTCGAATTTCAGCATTTTTGTGTGACCGGGAAAACCACAGTCACAAGCCGAGATGCAGTTCCATAGAAACTTGCCATTTTACCGCTGAACCTAAAAATGGGTAGAAAGTACTTTTTCTCCCTTCCTATTAATGCCACAGACTTCGCCTTTACAGGGCACACGTTTTCTATCTTCCCCGCTTCAGCCCATGAAATATTGAGCTTCAAATCTGTTGTTAACGTGGTGTAAAAAAGTTGCTCACAGCTGTTCTAGGAACACATTGTGAAATCGCGTATATCTTTTCTTCTACACATAGGAATGTATTGTGCTTTGCTTTACACACCATTCTACAGTCAAGAGGAGAGAATTCATCAAGTTTAATAAGCAAAAACTCTGTATAAGTCGAATTTCAGCATTTTTGTGTGACCGGGAAAACCACAGTCACAAGCCGAGATGCAGTTCCATAGAAACTTGCCGTTTTAACGCTGAACCTAAAAATGGGTAGAAAGTACTTTTTCTCCCTTCCTGTTAATGCCACAGACTTCGCCTTTACAGGGCACACGTTTTCTATCTTCCCCGCTTCAGCCCATGAAATATTGAGCTTCAAATGTGTTGTTAACATTGTGTAAAAAAGTTGCTCACAGCTGTTCTAGGAACACATTGTGAAATCGCGTATATCTTTGCTTCTACACATAAGAATGTATTGTGCTTTGCTTTACACACTATTCTACAGTCAAGAGGAGAGAATTCATCAAGTTTAATAAGCACAAACACTGTATAAGTCGAATTTCAGCATTTTTGTGTGACCGGGAAAACCACAGTCACAAGCCGAGATGCAGTTCCATAGAAACTTGCCATTTTACCGCTGAACCTAAAAATGGGTAGAAAGTACTTTTTCTCCCTTCCTGTTAATGCCACAGACTTGGCCTTTACAGGGCACACGTTTTCTATCTTCCCCGCTTCAGCCCATGAAATATTGAGCTTCAAATGTGTTGTTAACATTGTGTAAAAAAGTTGCTCACAGCTGTTCTAGGAACACATTGTGAAATCGCGTATATCTTTTCTTCTACACATAGGAATGTATTGTGCTTTGCTTTACACACTATTCTACAGTCAAGAGGAGAGAATTCATCAAGTTTAATAAGCAAAAACTCTCTATAAGTCGAATTTCAGCATTTTTGTGTGACCGGGAAAACCACAGTCACAAGCCGAGATGCAGTTCCATAGAAACTTGCCATTTTACCGCTGAACCTAAAAATGGGTAGAAAGTACTTTTTCTCCCTTCCTATTAATGCCACAGACTTCGCCTTTACAGGGCACACGTTTTCTATCTTCCCCGCTTCAGCCCATGAAATATTGAGCTTCAAATGTGTTGTTAACGTTGTGTAAAAAAGTTGCTCACAGCTGTTCTAGGAACACATTGTGAAATCGCGTATATCTTTTCTTCTACACATAGGAATGTATTGTGCTTTGCTTTACACACTATTCTACAGTCAAGAGGAGAGAATTCATCAAGTTTAATAAGCAAAAACTCTCTATAAGTCGAATTTCAGCATTTTTGTGTGACCGGGAAAACCACAGTCACAAGCCGAGATGCAGTTCCATAGAAACTTGCCGTTTTACCGCTGAACCTAAAAATGGGTAGAAAGTACTTTTTCTCCCTTCCTGTTAATGCCACAGACTTCGCCTTTACAGGGCACACGTTTTCTATCTTCCCCGCTTCAGCCCATGAAATATTGAGCTTCAAATCTGTTGTTAACGTGGTGTAAAAAATTTGCTCACAGCTGTTCTAGGAACACATTGTGAAATCGCGTATATCTTTGCTTCTACACATAGCAATGTATTGTGCTTTGCTTTACACACTATTCTACAGTCAAGAGGAGAGAATTCATCAACTTTAATAAGCAAAAACACTGTATAAGTCAATTTTCAGCATTATTGTGTTTGGGAAAACCACAGTCACAAGCCGAGATGCAGTTCCATAGAAACTTGCCATTTTACCGCTGAACCTAAAAATGGGTAGAAAGTACTTTTTCTCCCTTCCTGTTAATGCCACAGACTTCGCCTTTACAGGGCACACGTTTTCTATCTTCCCCGCTTCAGCCCATGAAATATTGAGCTTCAAATCTGTTGTTAACGTGGTGTAAAAAAGTTGCTCACAGCTGTTCTAGGAACACATTGTGAAATCGCGTATATCTTTTCTTCTACACATAGGAATGTATTGTGCTTTGCTTTACACACCATTCTACAGTCAAGAGGAGAGAATTCATCAAGTTTAATAAGCAAAAACTCTGTATAAGTCGAATTTCAGCATTTTTGTGTGACCGGGAAAACCACAGTCACAAGCCGAGATGCAGTTCCATAGAAACTTGCCGTTTTAACGCTGAACCTAAAAATGGGTAGAAAGTACTTTTTCTCCCTTCCTGTTAATGCCACAGACTTCGCCTTTACAGGGCACACGTTTTCTATCTTCCCCGCTTCAGCCCATGAAATATTGAGCTTCAAATGTGTTGTTAACATTGTGTAAAAAAGTTGCTCACAGCTGTTCTAGGAACACATTGTGAAATCGCGTATATCTTTGCTTCTACACATAAGAATGTATTGTGCTTTGCTTTACACACTATTCTACAGTCAAGAGGAGAGAATTCATCAAGTTTAATAAGCACAAACACTGTATAAGTCGAATTTCAGCATTTTTGTGTGACCGGGAAAACCACAGTCACAAGCCGAGATGCAGTTCCATAGAAACTTGCCATTTTACCGCTGAACCTAAAAATGGGTAGAAAGTACTTTTTCTCCCTTCCTGTTAATGCCACAGACTTGGCCTTTACAGGGCACACGTTTTCTATCTTCCCCGCTTCAGCCCATGAAATATTGAGCTTCAAATGTGTTGTTAACATTGTGTAAAAAAGTTGCTCACAGCTGTTCTAGGAACACATTGTGAAATCGCGTATATCTTTTCTTCTACACATAGGAATGTATTGTGCTTTGCTTTACACACTATTCTACAGTCAAGAGGAGAGAATTCATCAAGTTTAATAAGCAAAAACTCTCTATAAGTCGAATTTCAGCATTTTTGTGTGACCGGGAAAACCACAGTCACAAGCCGAGATGCAGTTCCATAGAAACTTGCCATTTTACCGCTGAACCTAAAAATGGGTAGAAAGTACTTTTTCTCCCTTCCTATTAATGCCACAGACTTCGCCTTTACAGGGCACACGTTTTCTATCTTCCCCGCTTCAGCCCATGAAATATTGAGCTTCAAATGTGTTGTTAACGTTGTGTAAAAAAGTTGCTCACAGCTGTTCTAGGAACACATTGTGAAATCGCGTATATCTTTTCTTCTACACATAGGAATGTATTGTGCTTTGCTTTACACACTATTCTACAGTCAAGAGGAGAGAATTCATCAAGTTTAATAAGCAAAAACTCTCTATAAGTCGAATTTCAGCATTTTTGTGTGACCGGGAAAACCACAGTCACAAGCCGAGATGCAGTTCCATAGAAACTTGCCGTTTTACCGCTGAACCTAAAAATGGGTAGAAAGTACTTTTTCTCCCTTCCTGTTAATGCCACAGACTTCGCCTTTACAGGGCACACGTTTTCTATCTTCCCCGCTTCAGCCCATGAAATATTGAGCTTCAAATGTGTTGTTAACATTGTGTAAAAAAGTTGCTCACAGCTGTTCTAGGAACACATTGTGAAATCGCGTATATCTTTGCTTCTACACATAGGAATGTATTGTGCTTTGCTTTACACACTATTCTACAGTCAAGAGGAGAGAATTCATCAAGTTTAATAAGCAAAAACACTGTATAAGTCGAATTTCAGCATTTTTGTGTGACCGGGAAAACCACAGTCACAAGCCGAGATGCAGTTCCATAGAAACTTGCCATTTTACCGCTGAACCTAAAAATGGGTAGAAAGTACTTTTTCTCCCTTCCTGTTAATGCCACAGACTTCGCCTTTACAGGGCACACGTTTTCTATCTTCCCCGCTTCAGCCCATGAAATATTGAGCTTCAAATGTGTTGTTAACATTGTGTAAAAAAGTTGCTCACAGCTGTTCTAGGAACACATTGTGAAATCGCGTATATCTTTGCTTCTACACATAGGAATGTATTGTGCTTTGCTTTACACACTATTCTACAGTCAAGAGGAGAGAATTCATCAAGTTTAATAAGCACAAACACTGTATAAGTCGAATTTCAGCATTTTTGTGTGACCGGGAAAACCACAGTCACAAGCCGAGATGCAGTTCCATAGAAACTTGCCATTTTACCGCTGAACCTAAAAATGGGTAGAAAGTACTTTTTCTCCCTTCCTGTTAATGCCACAGACTTGGCCTTTACAGGGCACACGTTTTCTATCTTCCCCGCTTCAGCCCATGAAATATTGAGCTTCAAATGTGTTGTTAACATTGTGTAAAAAAGTTGCTCACAGCTGTTCTAGGAACACATTGTGAAATCGCGTATATCTTTTCTTCTACACATAGGAATGTATTGTGCTTTGCTTTACACACTATTCTACAGTCAAGAGGAGAGAATTCATCAAGTTTAATAAGCAAAAACACTGTATAAGTCGAATTTCAGCATTTTTGTGTGACCGGGAAAACCACAGTCACAAGCCGAGATGCAGTTCCATAGAAACTTGCCATTTTACCGCTGAACCTAAAAATGGGTAGAAAGAAGTTTTCTCCCTTCCTGTTAATGCCACAGACTTCGCCTTTACAGGGCACACGTTTTCTATCTTCCCCGCTTCAGCCCATGAAATATTGAGCTTCAAATGTGTTGTTAACGTTGTGTAAAAAAGTTGCTCACAGCTGTTCTAGGAACACATTGTGAAATCGCGTATATCTTTTCATCTACACATAGGAATGTATTGTGCTTTGCTTTACACACTATTCTACAGTCAAGAGGAGAGAATTCATCAAGTTTAATAAGCAAAAACTCTGTATAAGTCGAATTTCAGCATTTTTGTGTGACCGGGAAAACCACAGTCACAAGCCGAGATGCAGTTCCATAGAAACTTGCCGTTTTACCGCTGAACCTAAAAATGGGTAGAAAGTACTTTTTCTCCCTTCCTATTAATGCCACAGACTTCGCCTTTACAGGGCACACGTTTTCTATCTTCCCCGCTTCAGCCCATGAAATATTGAGCTTCAAATGTGTTGTTAACATTGTGTAAAAAAGTTGCTCACAGCTGTTCTAGGAACACATTGTGAAATCGCGTATATCTTTGCTTCTACACATAGGAATGTATTGTGCTTTGCTTTACACACTATTCTACAGTCAAGAGGAGAGAATTCATCAAGTTTAATAAGCAAAAACACTGTATAAGTCGAATTTCAGCATTTTTGTGTGACCGGGAAAACCACAGTCACAAGC
Source organism: Ascaphus truei (assembly GCF_040206685.1). NCBI lineage: Eukaryota > Metazoa > Chordata > Amphibia > Anura > Ascaphidae > Ascaphus > Ascaphus truei. The sequence goes on from NW_027454313.1 coordinate 242,294, forward strand.
CGAGATGCAGTTCCATAGAAACTTGCCATTTTACCGCTGAACCTAAAAATGGGTAGAAAGTACTTTTTCTCCCTTCCTGTTAATGCCACAGACTTCGCCTTTACAGGGCACACGTTTTCTATCTTCCCCGCTTCAGCCCATGAAATATTGAGCTTCAAATCTGTTGTTAACGTGGTGTAAAAAAGTTGCTCACAGCTGTTCTAGGAACACATTGTGAAATCGCGTATATCTTTTCTTCTACACATAGGAATGTATTGTGCTTTGCTTTACACACCATTCTACAGTCAAGAGGAGAGAATTCATCAAGTTTAATAAGCAAAAACTCTGTATAAGTCGAATTTCAGCATTTTTGTGTGACCGGGAAAACCACAGTCACAAGCCGAGATGCAGTTCCATAGAAACTTGCCGTTTTAACGCTGAACCTAAAAATGGGTAGAAAGTACTTTTTCTCCCTTCCTGTTAATGCCACAGACTTCGCCTTTACAGGGCACACGTTTTCTATCTTCCCCGCTTCAGCCCATGAAATATTGAGCTTCAAATGTGTTGTTAACATTGTGTAAAAAAGTTGCTCACAGCTGTTCTAGGAACACATTGTGAAATCGCGTATATCTTTGCTTCTACACATAGGAATGTATTGTGCTTTGCTTTACACACTATTCTACAGTCAAGAGGAGAGAATTCATCAAGTTTAATAAGCACAAACACTGTATAAGTCGAATTTCAGCATTTTTGTGTGACCGGGAAAACCACAGTCACAAGCCGAGATGCAGTTCCATAGAAACTTGCCATTTTACCGCTGAACCTAAAAATGGGTAGAAAGTACTTTTTCTCCCTTCCTGTTAATGCCACAGACTTGGCCTTTACAGGGCACACGTTTTCTATCTTCCCCGCTTCAGCCCATGAAATATTGAGCTTCAAATGTGTTGTTAACATTGTGTAAAAAAGTTGCTCACAGCTGTTCTAGGAACACATTGTGAAATCGCGTATATCTTTGCTTCTACACATAGGAATGTATTGTGCTTTGCTTTACACACTATTCTACAGTCAAGAGGAGAGAATTCATCAAGTTTAATAAGCACAAACACTGTATAAGTCGAATTTCAGCATTTTTGTGTGACCGGGAAAACCACAGTCACAAGCCGAGATGCAGTTCCATAGAAACTTGCCATTTTACCGCTGAACCTAAAAATGGGAAAAAGTACTTTTTCTCCCTTCCTGTTAATGCCACAGACTTCGCCTTTACAGGGCACACGTTTTCTATCTTCCCCGCTTCAGCCCATGAAATATTGAGCTTCAAATGTGTTGTTAACTTTGTGTAAAAAAGTTGCTGAAAATGAACGTGCGCGTCTTTCACTCTTCCCGAGGGACTTAGAAGAATTTTGTGATATTTTTTATTAAAATGGTGTATAAGGGTATATATATAAATATATTTTATGCACTGTATATGAGCTGGCGATTTCTAAGTCTGTGGTTCCGAGAGGGGGTAACCAGGCTCACTAATAAAGGTCAAGCCACTTGCCTGCCAGAATGCCCTGCTTCAGCACAGACCAGAAAGGCATTGTGATAAGCGTATCCCCGGTATAGTCAGGGGTTAATGGGAGTCGTCCCCGTCCCCCCAGTATACGGCCAGAACCATGGACCCGTTACTTGTGGTTCGGACTGTCTCCAACCAGCCATAATGTTGTGAGTGAAATTATGTCTAGGTCCAGCTTTGGTACATTAGAAGCAACTCTGAAACTTAACCTAAGCGTTTTTCGAAGCTACTTTTTGGCTAACTTCTTATAGGAAGGTCTAGGAGCTCTGAAAATGAACGTGCGCGTCTTTCACTCTTTCCGAAGGACTTAGAAGAATTTTGTGATATTTTTTATTAAAATGGTGTATAAGGGTATATATATAATTATATTTTATGCACTGTATATGAGCTGGCGATTTCTAAGTCTGTGGTTCCGAGAGGGGGTAACCAGGCTCACTAATAAAGGTCAAGCCACTTGGCTGCCAGAATGCCCTGCTTCAGCACAGACCAGAAAGGCATTGTGATAAGCGTATCCCCGGTATAGTCAGGGGTTAATGGGAGTCGTCCCCGTCCCCCCAGTATACGGCCAGAACCATGGACCCGGTACTTGTGGTTCGGACCCTCTCCAACCAGCCATAATGTTGTGAGAGTGAAATTATGTCTAAGTCCAGCTTTGGTACATTAGAAGCAACTCTGAAACTTAACCTAAGCGTTTTTCGAAGCTACTTTTTAGCTAACTTCTTATAGGAAGGGATAAGGATGGTATTATTACATAGCACTGACAGTGACGGCGGCGTTGTACATACAGGGATAAGGATAGTATTACATAGCACTGACAGTGACGGCGGGGCTGTACATACAGGGATAAGAATAGTATTATTGCACAGCACTGACAGTGACGGCGGCGCTGCACATACAGGGTTAAGGATAGCATTATTACATAGCACTGACAGTGACGGCGGCGCTGTACATACAGGGATAAGGATAGGATATATAAGACAGTACTGACAGTGACGGCGGCACTTATCCCTGTATGTACAGCGCCGCCGTCACTGTCAGTGCTATGTAATAATACTATCCTTATCCCTGTATGTACAGCGCCGCCATCACTGTCAGTGAGTAGAAAGTACTTTTCTCCACCCCTGTTATTGCCACAGACTTGCCCTTTACAGGGCGCCGCCGTCACTGTCAGTGCTATGTAATACAATCCTTATCCCTGTATCTACAGCGCCGCCGTCACATTCACTGCTATGTAATAATACTATCCTTATCCCTGTATGGACAGTGCCGCCGTCACTGTCACTGCTTTGCAATAATACTATCCTTATCTCTGTATGTACAGCGCCGCCGTCACTGTCAGTGCTATGTAATAATACTATTCTTATCCCTGTATGTACAACGCCGCCATTACTGTCTGTGCTATGTAATTGTACATACAGGGATAAGGATAGTATTACATAGCAATGACAGTGACAGCGCACTGTACATACAGGGATAAGGATATTATTATTACATAGCACTGACAGTGACGGCGGCGCTGTACATACAGGGATAAGGATAGTATTATTAGATAGCACTGACAGTGACGGCGGCGCTGTACATACAGGGATAAGGATAGTATTATTACATAGCACTGACAGTGACGTGGCGCTGTACATACAGGGATAAGGATAGTATTATTACATAGCACTGACAGTGATGGTGGAACTGTACATAACGGGATAAGGATAGTATTATTACATAGCACTGACAGTGACGGCGGCGCTGTACACACAGGGATAAGGATAGTATTACATAGCACTGACAGTGACGTGGCGCTGTACATACAGGGATAAGGATAGTATTACATAGCACTGACAGTGACGGCGACGCTGTACATACAGGGATAAGGATAGTATTACACAGCACTGACAGTGACGGCGGCGCTGTACATACAGGGATAAGGATAGTATTACATAGCACTGACAGTGACGGCGGCGCTGTACATACAGGGATAAGGATATTATTATTACATAGCACTGACAGTGACGATGGCGCTGTACATACAGGGATAAGGATAGTATTATTACATAGCAGTGACAGTGACGGTGGCGCTGTACATACAGGGATAAGGATAGTATTACATAGAACTGACAGTGACGGCGGCGCTGTACATACAGGGATAAGGATAGTATTACATAGCACTGACAGTGAGGGCGGTGCTGTACATACAGGGATAAGGATAGTAATACACAGCACTGACAGTGACGGCGGCGCTGTACATACAGGGATAAGGATAGTATTACATAGCACTGACAGTGACGGCGGCGCTGTACACAAAGGGATAAGGATATTATTATTGCATAGCACTGACGGGCATTTACACTGCGCATCTCATTACAGGGGCATTTACACTGCGCATCTCATTACAGGGCATTTACACTGCGCATCTCATTACGGGGCATTTACACTGCGCATCTCATTACAGGGGCATTTACACTGTGCATCTCATTACGGGGCATTTACACTGCGCATCTCATTACAGGGCATTTACACTGAGCATCTCATTACGCAGCATTTACACTGCGCATCTCATTAAAGGGGCATTTACACTGCGCATCTCATTACGGGGCATTTACACTGCGCTTCTCATTACAGGGGCATTTACACTGCGCATCTCATTACAGGGGCATTTACACTGCGCATGTCATTACAGGGGCATTTACAATGCGCATCTCATTACAGGGGCATTTACACTGTGCATCTCATTACGGGGCATTTACACTGCGCATCTCATTACAGGGCATTTACACTGTGCATCTCATTAAGGGGCATTTACACTGGGCATCCCATTACGGGGCATTTACACTGCGCATCTCATTACAGTGGCATTTACATTGCGCATCTCATTACAGGGGCCTTTACACGGCGCATCTCATTACAGGGGCCTTTACACGGCGCATCTCATTACATAGGCCGTTACACGGCGCATCTCATTACAGGGGCCTTTACACTGCGCATCTCATTACAGGGGCCTTTACACTGCGCATCTAATTACAAGGGCCTTTACACTGCGCATCTCATTACAGGGGCATTTACACTGTGCATCTCATTACGGGGCATTTACACTGCGCATCTCATTACAGGGCATTTACACTGCGCATCTCATTACGGGGCATTTACACTGCGCATCTCATTAAAGGGGCATTTACACTGCGCATCTCATTACGGGGCATTTACACTGCGCATCTCATTACAGGGGCATTTACACTGCGCATGTCATTACAGGGGCATTTACAATGCGCATCTCATTACAGGGCATTTACACTGTGCATCTCATTAAGGGGCATTTACACTGGGCATCCCATTACGGGGCATTTACACTGCGCATCTCATTACAGTGGCATTTACATTGCGCATCTCATTACAGGGGCCTTTACACGGCGCATCTCATTACAGGGGCCTTTACACGGCGCATCTCATTACATAGGCCGTTACACGGCGCATCTCATTACAGGGGCCTTTACACTGCGCATCTCATTACAGGGGCCTTTAAACTGCGCATCTAATTACAAGGGCCTTTACACTGCGCATCTCATTACAGGGGCATTTACACTGCGCATCTCATTACAGGGGCATCTACACTGCGCATCTCATTACAGGGGCAATTACACGGCGCATCTCATTACAGGGGCATTTACACGGCGCAACTCATTACAAGGGCCTTTACACGGCGCATATCATTACAGGGGCCTTTACACTGCGCATCTCATTACAGGGGCCTTTACACTGCGCATCTCATTACAGGGGCCTTTACACTGCGCATCTCATTACAGGGGCCTTTACACTGCGCATCTCATTACAGGGGCATTTACACTGCGCATCTCATTACAGGGGCATTTACACTTGGCATCTCATTACAGGGGCATTTACACTGGGCATCTCATTACAGGGGGCATTTACACTGCACATCTCATTAAGGGGCATTTACACTGCGCATCTCATTAAGGGGCATTTACACTGCGCATCTCATTACGGGGCATTTACACTGCGCATCTCATTACAGGGGCATTTACACTGCGCATCTCATTACAGGGGCCTTTACACTGCGCATCTCATTATGGGGCCTTTACACTGCGCATCTCATTACAGGGGCCTTTACACTGCGCATCTCATTACTGGGCATTTACACTGCGCATCTCATTACAGGGGCATTTACACTGCGCATCTCATTACAGGGGCATTTACACTGCGCATCTCATTACAGGGACATTTACACTGCGCATCTCATTACAGGGGCATTTACACTGCGCATCTCATTAAAGGGGCCTTTACACTGCGCATCTCATTACGGGGCTTTTACACTGCGCATCTCATTAAAGGGGCCTTTACACTGCGCATCTCATTACGGGGCTTTTGCACTGCGCATCTCATTACAGGGGCCTTTACACTGCGCATCTCATTACGGGGCATTTACACTGCGCATCTCATTACAGGGGCATTTACACTGCGCATCTCATTACAGGGGCATTTACACTGGGCATCTCATTACAGGGGCATTTACACTGCGCATCTCATTACAGGGGCATTTACATGGCGCATCTCATTACAGGGGCCTTTCCACTGCGCATCTCATTACAGGGGCCTTTACACTGCGCATCTCATTACAGGGGCCTCTACACTGCGCATCTCATTACGGGGCCTCTACACTGCGCATCTCATTACAGGGGCATTTACACTGCGCATCTCATTAAAGGGGCATTTACACTGCGCATCTCATTACAGGGGCATATACACTGCGCATCTCATTACAGGGGCATTTACACTGCACATCTCATTACAGGGGCATTTACACTGCGCATCTCATTACAGGGGCATTTACACTGCGCATCTCATTACAGGGGCATTTAGACTGCGCATCTCATTACGGGGCATTTACACTGTGCATCTCATTAAGGGGCATTTACACTGGGCATCTCATTACGGTGCATTTACACTGCGCATCTCATTACAGGGGCATTTATACTGCGCATCTCATTACAGGGGCCTTTACACGGCGCATCTCATTACAGGGGCCTTTACACGGCGCATCTCATTACAGGGGCCTTTACACGGCACATCTCATTACAGGGGCCTTTACATGGTGCATCTCATTACAGGGGCCTTTACACGGCGCATCTCATTACAGGGGCCTTTACACTGCGCATCTCATTACAAGGGCCTTTACACTGCGCATCTCATTACAGGGGCATTTACACTGCACATCTCATTACAGGGGCATTTACACTGCGCATCTCATTACAGGGGCATTTACACGGCGCAGCTCATTACAGGGGCATTTACAGGGCGCATCTCATTACAGGGGCCTTTACACGGCGCATCTCATTACAGGGGCCTTTACACTGCGCATCTCATTACAGGGGCCTTTACTGTAAGTGCTATGTAATACTTTCCTTATCCCTGTGTGTACAGCGCCGCCGTCACTGTCACTGCTTTGCAATAATACTATCCTTATCTCTGTATGTACAGCGCCGCCGTCACTGTCAGTGCTATGTAATAATACTATTCTTATCCCTGTATGTACAACGCCGCCATTACTGTCAGTGCTATGTAATTGTACATACAGGGATAAGGATAGTATTACATAGCAATGACAGTGACAGCGCACTGTACATACAGGGATAAGGATATTATTATTACATAGCACTTACAGTGACGGCGGCGCTGTACATACAGGGATAAGGATAGTATTATTACATAGCACTGACAGTGACGGCGGCGCTGTACATACAGGGATAAGGATAGTATTATTACATAGCACTGACAGTGACGTGGCGCTGTACATACAGGGATAAGGATAGTATTATTACATAGCACTGACAGTGATGGTGGAACTGTACATAACGGGATAAGGATAGTATTATTACATAGCACTGACAGTGACGGCGGCGCTGTACACACAGGGATAAGGATAGTATTACATAGCACTGACAGTGACGTGGCGCTGTACATACAGGGATAAGGATAGTATTACATAGCACTGACAGTGACGGCGACGCTGTACATACAGGGATAAGGATAGTATTACACAGCACTGACAGTGACGGCGGCGCTGTACATACAGGGATAAGGATAGTATTACATAGCACTGACAGTGACGGCGGCGCTGTACATACAGGGATAAGGATATTATTATTACATAGCACTGACAGTGACGATGGCGCTGTACATACAGGGATAAGGATAGTATTATTACATAGCAGTGACAGTGACGGTGGCGCTGTACATACAGGGATAAGGATAGTATTACATAGAACTGACAGTGACGGCGGCGCTGTACATACAGGGATAAGGATAGTATTACATAGCACTGACAGTGAGGGCGGTGCTGTACATACAGGGATAAGGATAGTAATACACAGCACTGACAGTGACGGCGGCGCTGTACATACAGGGATAAGGATAGTATTACATAGCACTGACAGTGACGGCGGCGCTGTACACAAAGGGATAAGGATATTATTATTGCATAGCACTGACGGGCATTTACACTGCGCATCTCATTACAGGGGCATTTACACTGCGCATCTCATTACAGGGCATTTACACTGCGCATCTCATTACGGGGCATTTACACTGCGCATCTCATTACAGGGGCATTTACACTGTGCATCTCATTACGGGGCATTTACACTGCGCATCTCATTACAGGGCATTTACACTGCGCATCTGATTACGCAGCATTTACACTGCGCATCTCATTAAAGGGGCATTTACACTGTGCATCTCATTACGGGGCATTTACACTGCGCTTCTCATTACAGGGGCATTTACACTGCGCATCTCATTACAGGGGCATTTACACTGCGCATGTCATTACAGGGGCATTTACAATGCGCATCTCATTACAGGGGCATTTACACTGTGCATCTCATTACGGGGCATTTACACTGCGCATCTCATTACAGGGCATTTACACTGTGCATCTCATTAAGGGGCATTTACACTGGGCATCCCATTACGGGGCATTTACACTGCGCATCTCATTACAGTGGCATTTACATTGCGCATCTCATTACAGGGGTGTAAAGGCCCCTGTAATGAGATGGCAGCCAAGTGGCTTGACCTTTATTAGTGAGCCTGGTTACCCCCTCTCGGAACCACAGACTTAGAAATCGCCAGCTCATATACAGTGCATAAAATATAATTATATATATACCCTTATACACCATTTTAATAAAAAATATCACAAAATTCTTCTAAGTCCTTCGGAAAGAGTGAAAGACGCGCACGTTCATTTTCAGAGCTCCTAGACCTTCCTATAAGAAGTTAGCCAAAAAGTAGCTTCGAAAAACGCTTAGGTTAAGTTTCAGAGTTGCTTCTAATGTACCAAAGCTGGACTTAGACATAATTTCACTCTCACAACATTATGGCTGGTTGGAGAGAGTCCGAACCACAAGTACCGGGTCCATGGTTCTGGCCGTATACTGGGGGGACGGGGACGACTCCCATTAACCCCTGACTATACCGGGGATACGTTTATCCAATGCCTTTCTGGTCTGTGCTGAAGCAGGGCATTCTGGCAGCCAAGTGGCTTGACCTTTATTAGTGAGCCTGGTTACCCCCTCTCGGAACCACAGACTTAGAAATCGCCAGCTCATATACAGTGCATAAAATATATTTATATATATACCCTTATACACCATTTAATAAAAAATATCACAAAATTCTTCTAAGTCCCTCGGGAAGAGTGAAAGACGCGCACGTTCATTTTCAGAGCTCCTAGACCTTCCTATAAGAAGTTAGCCAAAAAGTAGCTTCGAAAAACGCTTAGGTTAAGTTTCAGAGTTGCTTCTAATGTACCAAAGCTGGACTTAGACATAATTTCACTCTCACAACATTATGGCTGGTTGGAGACAGTCCGAACCACAAGTACCGGGTCCATGGTTCTGGCCGTATACTGGGGGGACGGGGACGACTCCCATTAACCCCTGACTATACCGGGGATACGCTTATCACAATGCCTTTCTGGTCTGTGCTGAAGCAGGGCATTCTGGCAGCCAAGTGGCTTGACCTTTATTAGTGAGCCTGGTTACCCCCTCTCGGAACCACAGACTTAGAAATCGCCAGCTCATATACAGTGCATAAAATATATTTATATATATATACCCTTATACACCATTTTAATAAAAAATATCACAAAATTCTTCTAAGTCCCTCGGGAAGAGTGAAAGACGCGCACGTTCATTTTCAGAGCTCCTAGACCTTCCTATAAGAAGTTAGCCAAAAAGTAGCTTCGAAAAACGCTTAGGTTAAGTTTCAGAGTTGCTTCTAATGTACCAAGCTGGACTTAGACATAATTTCACTCTCACAACATTATGGCTGGTTGGAGACAGTCCGAACCACAAGTACCGGGTCCATGGTTCTGGCCGTATACTGGGGGGACAGGGACGACTCCCATTAACCCCTGACTATACCGGGGATACGCTTATCACAATGCCTTTCTGGTCTGTGCTGAAGCAGGGCATTCTGGCAGCCAAGTGGCTTGACCTTTATTAGTGAGCCTGGTTACCCCCTCTCGGAACCACAGACTTAGAAATCGCCAGCTCATATACAGTGCATAAAATATATTTATATATATACCCTTATACACCATTTTAATAAAAAATATCACAAAATTCTTCTAAGTCCCTCGGGAAGAGTGAAAGACGCGCACGTTCATTTTCAGAGCTCCTAGACCTTCCTATAAGAAGTTAGCCAAAAAGTAGTTTTGAAAATCGCTTAGGTTAAGTTTCAGAGTTGCTTCTAATGTACCAAAGCTGGACTTAGACATAATTTCACTCTCACAACATTATGGCTGGTTGGAGACAGTCCGAACCACAAGTACCGGGTCCATGGTTCTGGCCGTATACTGGGGGGACGGGGACGACTCCCATTAACCCCTGACTATACCGGGGATACGCTTATCACAATGCCTTTCTGGTCTGTGCTGAAGCAGGGCATTCTGGCAGCCAAGTGGCTTGACCTTTATTAGTGAGCCTGGTTACCCCCTCTCGGAACCACAGACTTAGAAATCGCCAGCTCATATATAGTGCATAAAATATATTTATATATATACCCTTATACACCATTTTAATAAAAAATATCACAAAATTCTTCTAAGTCCCTCGGGAAGAGTGAAAGACGCGCACGTTCATTTTCAGAGCTCCTAGACCTTCCTATAAGAAGTTAGCCGAAAAGTTGCTTCGAAAAACGCTTAGGTTAAGTTTCAGAGTTGCTTCTAATGTACCAAAGCTGGACTTAGACATAATTTCACTCTCACAACATTATGGCTGGTTGGAGACAGTCCGAACCACAAGTACCGGGTCCATGGTTCTGGCCGTATACTGGGGGGACGGGGACGACTCCCATTAACCCCTGACTATACCGGGGATACGCTTATCACAATGCCTTTCTGGTCTGTGCTGAAGCAGGGCATTCTGGCAGCCAAGTGGCTTGACCTTTATTAGTGAGCCTGGTATGTAATAATACTATCCTTATCCCTGTATGTACAGCGCCGCCATCACTGTCAGTGAGTAGAAAGTACTTTTCTCCACCCCTGTTATTGCCACAGACTTGCCCTTTACAGGGCGCCGCCGTCACTGTCAGTGCTATGTAGTACTATCCTTATCACTGTATCTACAGCGCCGCCGTCACTGTCACTGCTATGTAATAATACTATCCTTATCCCTGTATGTACAGTGCCGCCGTCACTGTCACTGCTATGCAATAATACTATCCTTATCTCTGTATGTACAGCGCCGCCGTCACTGTCAGTGCTATGTAATAATACTATACTTATCCCTGTATGTACAGCGCCACCGTCACTGTCAGTGCTATGTAATAATACTATCCTTATCCCTGTATGTACAGCGCCGCGGTCACTGTCAGTGCTATGTAATAATACTATTCTTATCCCTGTATGTACAGCGCCGCCGTCACTGTCAGTGCTATGTAATACTATCCTTATCCCTGTATGTACAGCGCCGCCGTCACTGTCAGTTCTATGTAATACTATCCTTATCCCTGTATGTACAGCGCCGCCGTCACTGTCACTGCTATGTAATAACACTATCCTTAACCCTGTATGTACAGCGCCGCCGTCACTGTCAGTGCTATGTAATAATAATATCCTTATCCCTGTATGTACAGCGCCGCCGTCACTGTCAGTGCTAAGTAATACTATCCTTATCCCTGTATGTACAGCGCCGCCGTCACTGTCAGTGCTGTGTAATACTATCCTTATCCCTGTATGTACAGCGTCGCCGTCACTGTCAGTGCTATGTAATACTATCCTTATCCCTGTATGTACAGCACCGCGTCACTGTCAGTGCTATGTAAAACTATCCTTATCCCTGTGTGTACAGCGCCGCCGTCACTGTCACTGCTATGTAATGATACTTTCCTTATCCCTGTATGTACAGCGCCGCCGTCACTGTCAGTGCTAGGCAATAATAATATCCTTATCCCTGTATGTACAGCGCCGCCGTCACTGTCAGTGCTATGTAATACTATCCTTATCCCTGTATGTACAGCGCCGCGTCACTGTCAGTGCTATGTAATACTATCCTTATCCCTGTGTGTACAGCGCCACCGTCACTGTCAGTTCTATGTAATACTATCCTTATCCCTGTATGTACAGCGCCACGTCACTGTCAGTGCTATGTGATAATACTATCCTTATCCTTGTATGTACAGCGCCGCCGTCACTGTCAGTGCTATGCGAATAATAATATCCTTGTCCCTGTATGTACAGCGCCGCCGTCACTGTCAGTGCTATGTAATACTATCCTTAACCCTGTATGTACAGCGCCGCCGTCACTGTCAGTGCTGTGTAATACTATCCTTATCCCTGTATTTACAGCACCGCCGTCACTGTCAGTGCTATGTAATACTATCCTTATCCCTGTATGTACAGCGCCGCGTCACTGTCAGTGCTATGTAATACTATCCTTATCCCTGTGTGTACAGCGCCGCCGTCACTGTCAGTGCTATGTAATAATACTATCCTTATCCCTGTATGTACAGTGCCACCGTCACTGTCAGTGCTATGTAATAATACTATCCTTATCCCTGTATGTACAGCGCCACCGTCACTGTCAGTGCTATGTAATAATACTATCCTTATTCCTGTATGTACAGCGCCCCCTGTATGTACAGCGCCTCCGTCACTGTCAGTGCTATGTAATAATATTATCCTTATCCCTGTATGTACAGCGCCTCCGTCACTGTCAGTGCTATGTAATAATACTATCCTTATCCCTGTATGTACAGCACTGCGGTCACTGTCAGTGCTATGTAATAATACTATTCTTATCCCTGTATGTACAGCGCCGCCGTCACTGTCAGTGCTATGTAATACTATCCTTATCCCTGTATGTACAGCGCCGCCGTCACTGTCAGTTCTATGTAATACTATCCTTATCCCTGTATGTACAGCGCCGCCGTCACTGTCACTGCTATGTAATTACACTATCCTTAACCCTGTATGTACAGGGCCGCCATCACTGTCAGTGCTATGTAATAATAATATCCTTATCCCTGTATGTACAGCGCCGCCGTCACTGTCAGTGCTAAGTAATACTATCCTTATCCCTGTATGTACAGCGTCGCCGTCACTGTCAGTGCTGTGTAATACTATCCTTATCCCTGTATGTACAGCACCGCGTCACTGTCAGTGCTATGTAAAACTATCCTTATCCCTGTGTGTACAGCGCCTCCGTCACTGTCACTGCTATGTAATGATACTTTCCTTATCCCTGTATGTACAGCGCCGCCGTCACTGTCAGTGCTATGCAATAATAATATCCTTATCCCTGTATGTACAGCGCCGCCGTCACTGTCAGTGCTATGTAATACTATCCTTATCCCTGTATGTACAGCGCCGCGTCACTGTCAGTGCTATGTAATACTATCCTTATCCCTGTGTGTACAGCGCCGCCGTCACTGTCAGTGCTATGTAATAATACTATCCTTATCCCTGTATGTACAGTGCCACCGTCACTGTAAGTGCTATGTAATAATACTATCCTTATCCCTGTATGTACAGCGCCACCGTCACTGTCAGTGCTATGTAATAATACTATCCTTATTCCTGTATGTACAGCGCCCCCTGTATGTACAGCGCCGCCGTCACTGTCAGTTCTATGTAATACTATCCTTATCCCTGTATGTACAGCGCCGCCGTCACTGTCACTGCTATGTAATAATACTATCCTTATCCTTGTATGTACAGCGCCGCCGTCACTGTCAGTGCTATGCGAATAATAATATCCTTATCCCTGTATGTACAGCGCCGCCGTCACTGTCAGTGCTATGTAATACTATCCTTATCCCTGTATGTACAGCGCCGCCGTCACTGTCAGTGCTGTGTAATACTATCCTTATCCCTGTATTTACAGCACCGCCGTCACTGTCAGTGCTATGTAATACTATCCTTATCCCTGTATGTACAGCGCCGCGTCACTGTCAGTGCTATGTAATACTATCCTTATCCCTGTGTGTACAGCGCCGCCGTCACTGTCAGTGCTATGTAATAATACTATCCTTATCCCTGTATGTACAGTGCCACCGTCACTGTCAGTGCTATGTAATAATACTATCCTTATCCCTGTATGTACAGCGCCACCGTCACTGTCAGTGCTATGTAATAATACTATCCTTATTCCTGTATGTACAGCGCCCCCTGTATGTACAGCGCCTCCGTCACTGTCAGTGCTATGTAATAATATTATCCTTATCCCTGTATGTACAGCGCCTCCGTCACTGTCAGTGCTATGTAATAATACTATCCTTATCCCTGTATGTACAGCGCTGCGGTCACTGTCAGTGCTATGTAATAATACTATTCTTATCCCTGTATGTACAGCGCCGCCGTCACTGTCAGTGCTATGTAATACTATCCTTATCCCTGTATGTACAGCGCCGCCGTCACTGTCAGTTCTATGTAATACTATCCTTATCCCTGTATGTACAGCGCCGCCGTCACTGTCACTGCTATGTAATTACACTATCCTTAACCCTGTATGTACAGCGCCGCCATCACTGTCAGTGCTATGTAATAATAATATCCTTATCCCTGTATGTACAGCGCCGCCGTCACTGTCAGTGCTAAGTAATACTATCCTTATCCCTGTATGTACAGCGCCGCCGTCACTGTCAGTGCTGTGTAATACTATCCTTATCCCTGTATGTACAGCGTCGCCGTCACTGTCAGTGCTATGTAATACTATCCTTATCCCTGTATGTACAGCACCGCGTCACTGTCAGTGCTATGTAAAACTATCCTTATCCCTGTGTGTACAGCGCCGCCGTCACTGTCACTGCTATGTAATGATACTTTCCTTATCCCTGTATGTACAGCGCCGCCGTCACTGTCAGTGCTAGGCAATAATAATATCCTTATCCCTGTATGTACAGCGCCGCCGTCACTGTCAGTGCTATGTAATACTATCCTTATCCCTGTATGTACAGCGCCGCGTCACTGTCAGTGCTATGTAATACTATCCTTATCCCTGTGTGTACAGCGCCACCGTCACTGTCAGTTCTATGTAATACTATCCTTATCCCTGTATGTACAGCGCCACGTCACTGTCAGTGCTATGTGATAATACTATCCTTATCCTTGTATGTACAGCGCCGCCGTCACTGTCAGTGCTATGCGAATAATAATATCCTTGTCCCTGTATGTACAGCGCCGCCGTCACTGTCAGTGCTATGTAATACTTTCCTTAACCCTGTATGTACAGCGCCGCCGTCACTGTCAGTGCTGTGTAATACTATCCTTATCCCTGTATTTACAGCACCGCCGTCACTGTCAGTGCTATGTAATACTATCCTTATCCCTGTATGTACAGCGCCGCGTCACTGTCAGTGCTATGTAATACTATCCTTATCCCTGTGTGTACAGCGCCGCCGTCACTGTCAGTGCTATGTAATAATACTATCCTTATCCCTGTATGTACAGTGCCACCGTCACTGTCAGTGCTATGTAATAATACTATCCTTATCCCTGTATGTACAGCGCCACCGTCACTGTCAGTGCTATGTAATAATACTATCCTTATTCCTGTATGTACAGCGCCCCCTGTATGTACAGCGCCTCCGTCACTGTCAGTGCTATGTAATAATATTATCCTTATCCCTGTATGTACAGCGCCTCCGTCACTGTCAGTGCTATGTAATAATACTATCCTTATCCCTGTATGTACAGCGCTGCGGTCACTGTCAGTGCTATGTAATAATACTATTCTTATCCCTGTATGTACAGCGTCGCCGTCACTGTCAGTGCTATGTAATACTATCCTTATCCCTGTATGTACAGCACCGCGTCACTGTCAGTGCTATGTAAAACTATCCTTATCCCTGTGTGTACAGCGCCTCCGTCACTGTCACTGCTATGTAATGATACTTTCCTTATCCCTGTATGTACAGCGCCGCCGTCACTGTCAGTGCTATGCAATAATAATATCCTTATCCCTGTATGTACAGCGCCGCCGTCACTGTCAGTGCTATGTAATACTATCCTTATCCCTGTATGTACAGCGCCGCGTCACTGTCAGTGCTATGTAATACTATCCTTATCCCTGTGTGTACAGCGCCGCCGTCACTGTCAGTGCTATGTAATAATACTATCCTTATCCCTGTATGTACAGTGCCACCGTCACTGTAAGTGCTATGTAATAATACTATCCTTATCCCTGTATGTACAGCGCCACCGTCACTGTCAGTGCTATGTAATAAAACTATCCTTATTCCTGTATGTACAGCGCCCCCTGTATGTACAGCGCCGCCGTCACTGTCAGTTCTATGTAATACTATCCTTATCCCTGTATGTACAGCGCCGCCGTCACTGTCACTGCTATGTAATAATACTATCCTTATCCTTGTATGTACAGCGCCGCCGTCACTGTCAGTGCTATGCGAATAATAATATCCTTATCCCTGTATGTACAGCGCCGCCGTCACTGTCAGTGCTATGTAATACTATCCTTATCCCTGTATGTACAGCGCCGCGTCACTGTCAGTGCTATGTAATACTATCCTTATCCCTGTGTGTACAGCGCCGCCGTCACTGTCAGTGCTATGTAATAATACTATCCTTATCCCTGTATGTACAGTGCCACCGTCACTGTCAGTGCTATGTAATAATACTATCCTTATCCCTGTATGTACAGCGCCACCGTCACTGTCAGTGCTATGTAATAATACTATCCTTATTCCTGTATGTACAGCGCCCCCTGTATGTACAGCGCCTCCGTCACTGTCAGTGCTATGTAATAATATTATCCTTATCCCTGTATGTACAGCGCCTCCGTCACTGTCAGTGCTATGTAATAATACTATCCTTATCCCTGTATGTACAGCGCTGCGGTCACTGTCAGTGCTATGTAATAATACTATTCTTATCCCTGTATGTACAGCGCCGCCGTCACTGTCAGTGCTATGTAATACTATCCTTATCCCTGTATGTACAGCTCCGCCGTCACTGTCAGTTCTATGTAATACTATCCTTATCCCTGTATGTACAGCGCCGCCGTCACTGTCACTGCTATGTAATTACACTATCCTTAACCCTGTATGTACAGTGCCGCCATCACTGTCAGTGCTATGTAATAATAATATCCTTATCCCTGTATGTACAGCGCCGCCGTCACTGTCAGTGCTAAGTAATACTATCCTTATCCCTGTATGTACAGCGCCGCCGTCACTGTCAGTGCTGTGTAATACTATCCTTATCCCTGTATGTACAGCGTCGCCGTCATTGTCAGTGCTATGTAATACTATCCTTATCCCTGTATGTACAGCACCGCGTCACTGTCAGTGCTATGTAAAACTATCCTTATCCCTGTGTGTACAGCGCCTCCGTCACTGTCACTGCTATGTAATGATACTTTCCTTATCCCTGTATGTACACCGCCGCCGTCACTGTCAGTGCTATGCAATAATAATATCCTTATCCCTGTATGTACAGCGCCGCCGTCACTGTCAGTGCTATGTAATACTATCCTTATCCCTGTATGTACAGCGCCGCGTCACTGTCAGTGCTATGTAATACTATCCTTATCCCTGTGTGTACAGCGCCGCCGTCACTGTCAGTGCTATGTAATAATACTATCCTTATCCCTGTATGTACAGTGCCACCGTCACTGTAAGTGCTATGTAATAATACTATCCTTATCCCTGTATGTACAGCGCCACCGTCACTGTCAGTGCTATGTAATAATACTATCCTTATTCCTGTATGTACAGCGCCCCCTGTATGTACAGCGCCGCCGTCACTGTCAGTTCTATGTAATACTATCCTTATCCCTGTATGTACAGCGCCGCCGTCACTGTCACTGCTATGTAATAATACTATCCTTATCCTTGTATGTACAGCGCCGCCGTCACTGTCAGTGCTATGCGAATAATAATATCCTTATCCCTGTATGTACAGCGCCGCCGTCACTGTCAGTGCTATGTAATACTATCCTTATCCCTGTATGTACAGCGCCGCCGTCACTGTCAGTGCTGTGTAATACTATCCTTATCCCTGTATTTACAGCACCGCCGTCACTGTCAGTGCTATGTAATACTATCCTTATCCCTGTATGTACAGCGCCACCGTCACTGTCAGTGCTATGTAATAATACTATCCTTATTCCTGTATGTACAGCGCCCCCTGTATGTACAGCGCCTCCGTCACTGTCAGTGCTATGTAATAATACTATCCTTATCCCTGTATGTACAGCGCTGCGGTCACTGTCAGTGCTATGTAATAATACTATTCTTATCCCTGTATGTACAGCGCCGCCGTCACTGTCAGTGCTATGTAATACTATCCTTATCCCTGTATGTACAGCGCCGCCGTCACTGTCAGTTCTATGTAATACTATCCTTATCCCTGTATGTACAGCGCCGCCGTCACTGTCACTGCTATGTAATTACACTATCCTTAACCCTGTATGTACAGCGCCGCCATCACTGTCAGTGCTATGTAATAATAATATCCTTATCCCTGTATGTACAGCGCCGCCGTCACTGTCAGTGCTAAGTAATACTATCCTTATCCCTGTATGTACAGCGCCGCCGTCACTGTCAGTGCTGTGTAATACTATCCTTATCCCTGTATGTACAGCGTCGCCGTCACTGTCAGTGCTATGTAATACTATCCTTATCCCTGTATGTACAGCACCGCGTCACTGTCAGTGCTATGTAAAACTATCCTTATCCCTGTGTGTACAGCGCCGCCGTCACTGTCACTGCTATGTAATGATACTTTCCTTATCCCTGTATGTACAGCGCCGCCGTCACTGTCAGTGCTAGGCAATAATAATATCCTTATCCCTGTATGTACAGCGCCGCCGTCACTGTCAGTGCTATGTAATACTATCCTTATCCCTGTATGTACAGCGCCGCGTCACTGTCAGTGCTATGTAATACTATCCTTATCCCTGTGTGTACAGCGCCACCGTCACTGTCAGTTCTATGTAATACTATCCTTATCCCTGTATGTACAGCGCCACGTCACTGTCAGTGCTATGTGATAATACTATCCTTATCCTTGTATGTACAGCGCCGCCGTCACTGTCAGTGCTATGCGAATAATAATATCCTTGTCCCTGTATGTACAGCGCCGCCGTCACTGTCAGTGCTATGTAATACTTTCCTTAACCCTGTATGTACAGCGCCGCCGTCACTGTCAGTGCTAAGTAATACTATCCTTATCCCTGTATTTACAGCACCGCCGTCACTGTCAGTGCTATGTAATACTATCCTTATCCCTGTATGTACAGCGCCGCGTCACTGTCAGTGCTATGTAATACTATCCTTATCCCTGTGTGTACAGCGCCGCCGTCACTGTCAGTGCTATGTAATAATACTATCCTTATCCCTGTATGTACAGTGCCACCGTCACTGTCAGTGCTATGTAATAATACTATCCTTATCCCTGTATGTACAGCGCCACCGTCACTGTCAGTGCTATGTAATAATACTATCCTTATTCCTGTATGTACAGCGCCCCCTGTATGTACAGCGCCTCCGTCACTGTCAGTGCTATGTAATAATATTATCCTTATCCCTGTATGTACAGCGCCTCCGTCACTGTCAGTGCTATGTAATAATACTATCCTTATCCCTGTATGTACAGCGCTGCGGTCACTGTCAGTGCTATGTAATAATACTATTCTTATCCCTGTATGTACAGCGTCGCCGTCACTGTCAGTGCTATGTAATACTATCCTTATCCCTGTATGTACAGCACCGCGTCACTGTCAGTGCTATGTAAAACTATCCTTATCCCTGTGTGTACAGCGCCTCCGTCACTGTCACTGCTATGTAATGATACTTTCCTTATCCCTGTATGTACAGCGCCGCCGTCACTGTCAGTGCTATGCAATAATAATATCCTTATCCCTGTATGTACAGCGCCGCCGTCACTGTCAGTGCTATGTAATACTATCCTTATCCCTGTATGTACAGCGCCGCGTCACTGTCAGTGCTATGTAATACTATCCTTATCCCTGTGTGTACAGCGCCGCCGTCACTGTCAGTGCTATGTAATAATACTATCCTTATCCCTGTATGTACAGTGCCACCGTCACTGTAAGTGCTATGTAATAATACTATCCTTATCCCTGTATGTACAGCGCCACCGTCACTGTCAGTGCTATGTAATAATACTATCCTTATTCCTGTATGTACAGCGCCCCCTGTATGTACAGCGCCGCCGTCACTGTCAGTTCTATGTAATACTATCCTTATCCCTGTATGTACAGCGCCGCCGTCACTGTCACTGCTATGTAATAATACTATCCTTATCCTTGTATGTACAGCGCCGCCGTCACTGTCAGTGCTATGCGAATAATAATATCCTTATCCCTGTATGTACAGCGCCGCCGTCACTGTCAGTGCTATGTAATACTATCCTTATCCCTGTATGTACAGCGCCGCGTCACTGTCAGTGCTATGTAATACTATCCTTATCCCTGTGTGTACAGCGCCGCCGTCACTGTCAGTGCTATGTAATAATACTATCCTTATCCCTGTATGTACAGTGCCACCGTCACTGTCAGTGCTATGTAATAATACTATCCTTATCCCTGTATGTACAGCGCCACCGTCACTGTCAGTGCTATGTAATAATACTATCCTTATTCCTGTATGTACAGCGCCCCCTGTATGTACAGCGCCTCCGTCACTGTCAGTGCTATGTAATAATATTATCCTTATCCCTGTATGTACAGCGCCTCCGTCACTGTCAGTGCTATGTAATAATACTATCCTTATCCCTGTATGTACAGCGCTGCGGTCACTGTCAGTGCTATGTAATAATACTATTCTTATCCCTGTATGTACAGCGCCGCCGTCACTGTCAGTGCTATGTAATACTATCCTTATCCCTGTATGTACAGCTCCGCCGTCACTGTCAGTTCTATGTAATACTATCCTTATCCCTGTATGTACAGCGCCGCCGTCACTGTCACTGCTATGTAATTACACTATCCTTAACCCTGTATGTACAGTGCCGCCATCACTGTCAGTGCTATGTAATAATAATATCCTTATCCCTGTATGTACAGCGCCGCCGTCACTGTCAGTGCTAAGTAATACTATCCTTATCCCTGTATGTACAGCGCCGCCGTCACTGTCAGTGCTGTGTAATACTATCCTTATCCCTGTATGTACAGCGTCGCCGTCACTGTCAGTGCTATGTAATACTATCCTTATCCCTGTATGTACAGCACCGCGTCACTGTCAGTGCTATGTAAAACTATCCTTATCCCTGTGTGTACAGCGCCGCCGTCACTGTCACTGCTATGTAATGATACTTTCCTTATCCCTGTATGTACAGCGCCGCCGTCACTGTCAGTGCTAGGCAATAATAATATCCTTATCCCTGTATGTACAGCGCCGCCGTCACTGTCAGTGCTATGTAATACTATCCTTATCCCTGTATGTACAGCGCCGCGTCACTGTCAGTGCTATGTAATACTATCCTTATCCCTGTGTGTACAGCGCCACCGTCACTGTCAGTTCTATGTAATACTATCCTTATCCCTGTATGTACAGCGCCACGTCACTGTCAGTGCTATGTGATAATACTATCCTTATCCTTGTATGTACAGCGCCGCCGTCACTGTCAGTGCTATGCGAATAATAATATCCTTGTCCCTGTATGTACAGCGCCGCCGTCACTGTCAGTGCTATGTAATACTTTCCTTAACCCTGTATGTACAGCGCCGCCGTCACTGTCAGTGCTGTGTAATACTATCCTTATCCCTGTATTTACAGCACCGCCGTCACTGTCAGTGTTATGTAATACTATCCTTATCCCTGTATGTACAGCGCCGCGTCACTGTCAGTGCTATGTAATACTATCCTTATCCCTGTGTGTACAGCGCCGCCGTCACTGTCAGTGCTATGTAATAATACTATCCTTATCCCTGTATGTACAGTGCCACCGTCACTGTCAGTGCTATGTAATAATACTATCCTTATCCCTGTATGTACAGCGCCACCGTCACTGTCAGTGCTATGTAATAATACTATCCTTATTCCTGTATGTACAGCGCCCCCTGTATGTACAGCGCCTCCGTCACTGTCAGTGCTATGTAATAATATTATCCTTATCCCTGTATGTACAGCGCCTCCGTCACTGTCAGTGCTATGTAATAATACTATTCTTATCCCTGTATGTACAGCGTCGCCGTCACTGTCAGTGCTATGTAATACTATCCTTATCCCTGTATGTACAGCACCGCGTCACTGTCAGTGCTATGTAAAACTATCCTTATCCCTGTGTGTACAGCGCCTCCGTCACTGTCACTGCTATGTAATGATACTTTCCTTATCCCTGTATGTACAGCGCCGCCGTCACTGTCAGTGCTATGCAATAATAATATCCTTATCCCTGTATGTACAGCGCCGCCGTCACTGTCAGTGCTATGTAATACTATCCTTATCCCTGTATGTACAGCGCCGCGTCACTGTCAGTGCTATGTAATACTATCCTTATCCCTGTGTGTACAGCGCCGCCGTCACTGTCAGTGCTATGTAATAATACTATCCTTATCCCTGTATGTACAGTGCCACCGTCACTGTAAGTGCTATGTAATAATACTATCCTTATCCCTGTATGTACAGCGCCACCGTCACTGTCAGTGCTATGTAATAATACTATCCTTATTCCTGTATGTACAGCGCCCCCTGTATGTACAGCGCCGCCGTCACTGTCAGTTCTATGTAATACTATCCTTATCCCTGTATGTACAGCGCCGCCGTCACTGTCACTGCTATGTAAAAATACTATCCTTATCCTTGTATGTACAGCGCCGCCGTCACTGTCAGTGCTATGCGAATAATAATATCCTTATCCCTGTATGTACAGCGCCGCCGTCACTGTCAGTGCTATGTAATACTATCCTTATCCCTGTATGTACAGCGCCGCGTCACTGTCAGTGCTATGTAATACTATCCTTATCCCTGTGTGTACAGCGCCGCCGTCACTGTCAGTGCTATGTAATAATACTATCCTTATCCCTGTATGTACAGTGCCACCGTCACTGTCAGTGCTATGTAATAATACTATCCTTATCCCTGTATGTACAGCGCCACCGTCACTGTCAGTGCTATGTAATAATACTATCCTTATTCCTGTATGTACAGCGCCCCCTGTATGTACAGCGCCTCCGTCACTGTCAGTGCTATGTAATAATATTATCCTTATCCCTGTATGTACAGCGCCTCCGTCACTGTCAGTGCTATGTAATAATACAATCCTTATCCCTGTATGTACAGCGCTGCGGTCACTGTCAGTGCTATGTAATAATACTATTCTTATCCCTGTATGTACAGCGCCGCCGTCACTGTCAGTGCTATGTAATACTATCCTTATCCCTGTATGTACAGCTCCGCCGTCACTGTCAGTTCTATGTAATACTATCCTTATCCCTGTATGTACAGCGCCGCCGTCACTGTCACTGCTATGTAATTACACTATCCTTAACCCTGTATGTACAGCGCCGCCATCACTGTCAGTGCTATGTAATAATAATATCCTTATCCCTGTATGTACAGCGCCGCCGTCACTGTCAGTGCTAAGTAATCCTATCCTTATCCCTGTATGTACAGCGCCGCCGTCACTGTCAGTGCTGTGTAATACTATCCTTATCCCTGTATGTACAGCGTCGCCGTCACTGTCAGTGCTATGTAATACTATCCTTATCCCTGTATGTACAGCACCGCGTCACTGTCAGTGCTATGTAAAACTATCCTTATCCCTGTGTGTACAGCGCCGCCGTCACTGTCACTGCTATGTAATGATACTTTCCTTATCCCTGTATGTACAGCGCCGCCGTCACTGTCAGTGCTAGGCAATAATAATATCCTTATCCCTGTATGTACAGCGCCGCCGTCACTGTCAGTGCTATGTAATACTATCCTTATCCCTGTATGTACAGCGCCGCGTCACTGTCAGTGCTATGTAATACTATCCTTATCCCTGTGTGTACAGCGCCACCGTCACTGTCAGTTCTATGTAATACTATCCTTATCCCTGTATGTACAGCGCCACGTCACTGTCAGTGCTATGTGATAATACTATCCTTATCCTTGTATGTACAGCGCCGCCGTCACTGTCAGTGCTATGCGAATAATAATATCCTTGTCCCTGTATGTACAGCGCCGCCGTCACTGTCAGTGCTATGTAATACTTTCCTTAACCCTGTATGTACAGCGCCGCCGTCACTGTCAGTGCTGTGTAATACTATCCTTATCCCTGTATTTACAGCACCGCCGTCACTGTCAGTGCTATGTAATACTATCCTTATCCCTGTATGTACAGCGCCGCGTCACTGTCAGTGCTATGTAATACTATCCTTATCCCTGTGTGTACAGCGCCGCCGTCACTGTCAGTGCTATGTAATAATACTATCCTTATCCCTGTATGTACAGTGCCACCGTCACTGTCAGTGCTATGTAATAATACTATCCTTATCCCTGTATGTACAGCGCCACCGTCACTGTCAGTGCTATGTAATAATACTATCCTTATTCCTGTATGTACAGCGCCCCCTGTATGTACAGCGCCTCCGTCACTGTCAGTGCTATGTAATAATATTATCCTTATCCCTGTATGTACAGCGCCTCCGTCACTGTCAGTGCTATGTAATAATACTATCCTTATCCCTGTATGTACAGCGCTGCGGTCACTGTCAGTGCTATGTAATAATACTATTCTTATCCCTGTATGTACAGCGTCGCCGTCACTGTCAGTGCTATGTAATACTATCCTTATCCCTGTATGTACAGCACCGCGTCACTGTCAGTGCTATGTAAAACTATCCTTATCCCTGTGTGTACAGCGCCTCCGTCACTGTCACTGCTATGTAATGATACTTTCCTTATCCCTGTATGTACAGCGCCGCCGTCACTGTCAGTGCTATGCAATAATAATATCCTTATCCCTGTATGTACAGCGCCGCCGTCACTGTCAGTGCTATGTAATACTATCCTTATCCCTGTATGTACAGCGCCGCGTCACTGTCAGTGCTATGTAATACTATCCTTATCCCTGTGTGTACAGCGCCGCCGTCACTGTCAGTGCTATGTAATAATACTATCCTTATCCCTGTATGTACAGCGCCACCGTCACTGTCAGTGCTATGTAATAATACTATCCTTATTCCTGTATGTACAGTGCCCCCTGTATGTACAGCGCCGCCGTCACTGTCAGTTCTATGTAATACTATCCTTATCCCTGTATGTACAGCGCCGCCGTCACTGTCACTGCTATGTAATAATACTATCCTTATCCTTGTATGTACAGCGCCGCCGTCACTGTCAGTGCTATGCGAATAATAATATCCTTATCCCTGTATGTACAGCGCCGCCGTCACTGTCAGTGCTATGTAATACTATCCTTATCCCTGTATGTACAGCGCCGCGTCACTGTCAGTGCTATGTAATACTATCCTTATCCCTGTGTGTACAGCGCCGCCGTCACTGTCAGTGCTATGTAATAATACTATCCTTATCCCTGTATGTACAGTGCCACCGTCACTGTCAGTGCTATGTAATAATACTATCCTTATCCCTGTATGTACAGCGCCACCGTCACTGTCAGTGCTATGTAATAATACTATCCTTATTCCTGTATGTACAGCGCCCCCTGTATGTACAGCGCCTCCGTCACTGTCAGTGCTATGTAATAATATTATCCTTATCCCTGTATGTACAGCGCCTCCGTCACTGTCAGTGCTATGTAATAATACTATCCTTATCCCTGTATGTACAGCGCTGCGGTCACTGTCAGTGCTATGTAATAATACTATTCTTATCCCTGTATGTACAGCGCCGCCGTCACTGTCAGTGCTATGTAATACTATCCTTATCCCTGTATGTACAGCTCCGCCGTCACTGTCAGTTCTATGTAATACTATCCTTATCCCTGTATGTACAGCGCCGCCGTCACTGTCACTGCTATGTAATTACACTATCCTTAACCCTGTATGTACAGTGCCGCCATCACTGTCAGTGCTATGTAATAATAATATCCTTATCCCTGTATGTACAGCGCCGCCGTCACTGTCAGTGCTAAGTAATACTATCCTTATCCCTGTATGTACAGCGCCGCCGTCACTGTCAGTGCTGTGTAATACTATCCTTATCCCTGTATGTACAGCGTCGCCATCACTGTCAGTGCTATGTAATACTATCCTTATCCCTGTATGTACAGCACCGCGTCACTGTCAGTGCTATGTAAAACTATCCTTATCCCTGTATGTACAGCGCCACCGTCACTGTCACTGCTATGTAATAATACTATCCTTATCCCTGTATGTACAGCGCCATCGTCACTGTCAGTGCTATGTAATAATAATATCCTTATCCCTGTATGTACAGCGCCGCCGTCACTGTCAGTGCTATGTAATACTATCCTTATCCCTGTATGTACAGCGCCGCCGTCACTGTCAGTGCTGTGTAATACTATCCTTATCCCTGTATGTACAGCGTCGCCGTCACTGTCAGTGCTATGTAATACTATCCTTATCCCTGTATGTACAGCGCCACGTCACTGTCAGTGCTATGTAATACTATCCTTATCCCTGTGTGTACAGCGCCGCCGTCACTGTCAGTGCTATGTAATAATACTATCCTTATCCCGTTATGTACAGTTCCACCATCACTGTCAGTGCTATGTAATAATACTATCCTTATCCCTGTATGTACAGCGCCACGTCACTGTCAGTGCTATGTAATAATACTATCCTTATCCCTGTATGTACAGCGCCGCCGTCACTGTCAGTGCTATGTAATAATACTATCCTTATCCCTGTATGTACAGCGCCGCCGTCACTGTCAGTGCTATGTAATAATAATATCCTTATCCCTGTATGTACAGTGCGCTGTCACTGTCATTGCTATGTAATACTATCCTTATCCCTGTATGTACAATTACATAGCACTGACAGTAATGGCGGCGTTGTACATACAGGGATAAAAATAGTATTATTACATAGCACTGACAGTGACGGCGGCGCTGTACATACAGAGATAAGGATAGTATTATTGCAAAGCAGTGACAGTGACGGCGGCACTGTCCATACAGGGATAAGGATAGTATTATTACATAGCACTGACAGTGACGGCGGCGCTGTACACACAGGGATAAGGATAGTATTACATAGCACTTACAGTAAAGGCCCCTGTAATGAGATGCGCAGTGTAAAGGCCCCTGTAATGAGATGCGCCGTGTAAAGGCCCCTGTAATGAGATGCGCCCTGTAAATGCCCCTGTAATGAGATGCGCCGTGTAAATGCCCCTGTAATGAGATGCGCAGTGTAAATGCCCCTGTAATGAGATGTGCAGTGTAAATGCCCCTGTAATGAGATGCGCAGTGTAAAGGCCCTTGTAATGAGATGCGCAGTGTAAAGGCCCCTGTAATGAGATGCGCCGTGTAAAGGCCCCTGTAATGAGATGCGCCATGTAAAGGCCCCTGTAATGAGATGTGCCGTGTAAAGGCCCCTGTAATGAGATGCGCCGTGTAAAGGCCCCTGTAATGAGATGCGCCGTGTAAAGGCCCCTGTAATGAGATGCGCAGTATAAATGCCCCTGTAATGAGATGCGCAGTGTAAATGCACCGTAATGAGATGCCCAGTGTAAATGCCCCTTAATGAGATGCACAGTGTAAATGCCCCGTAATGAGATGCGCAGTCTAAATGCCCCTGTAATGAGATGCGCAGTGTAAATGCCCCTGTAATGAGATGCGCAGTGTAAATGCCCCTGTAATGAGATGTGCAGTGTAAATGCCCCTGTAATGAGATGCGCAGTGTATATGCCCCTGTAATGAGATGCGCAGTGTAAATGCCCCTTTAATGAGATGCGCAGTGTAAATGCCCCTGTAATGAGATGCGCAGTGTAGAGGCCCCGTAATGAGATGCGCAGTGTAGAGGCCCCTGTAATGAGATGCGCAGTGTAAAGGCCCCTGTAATGAGATGCGCAGTGGAAAGGCCCCTGTAATGAGATGCGCCATGTAAATGCCCCTGTAATGAGATGCGCAGTGTAAATGCCCCTGTAATGAGATGCCCAGTGTAAATGCCCCTGTAATGAGATGCGCAGTGTAAATGCCCCTGTAATGAGATGCGCAGTGTAAATGCCCCGTAATGAGATGCGCAGTGTAAAGGCCCCTGTAATGAGATGCGCAGTGCAAAAGCCCCGTAATGAGATGCGCAGTGTAAAGGCCCCTTTAATGAGATGCGCAGTGTAAAAGCCCCGTAATGAGATGCGCAGTGTAAAGGCCCCTTTAATGAGATGCGCAGTGTAAATGCCCCTGTAATGAGATGCGCAGTGTAAATGTCCCTGTAATGAGATGCGCAGTGTAAATGCCCCTGTAATGAGATGCGCAGTGTAAATGCCCCTGTAATGAGATGCGCAGTGTAAATGCCCAGTAATGAGATGCGCAGTGTAAAGGCCCCTGTAATGAGATGCGCAGTGTAAAGGCCCCATAATGAGATGCGCAGTGTAAAGGCCCCTGTAATGAGATGCGCAGTGTAAATGCCCCTGTAATGAGATGCGCAGTGTAAATGCCCCGTAATGAGATGCGCAGTGTAAATGCCCCTTAATGAGATGCGCAGTGTAAATGCCCCTTAATGAGATGTGCAGTGTAAATGCCCCCTGTAATGAGATGCCCAGTGTAAATGCCCCTGTAATGAGATGCCAAGTGTAAATGCCCCTGTAATGAGATGCGCAGTGTAAATGCCCCTGTAATGAGATGCGCAGTGTAAAGGCCCCTGTAATGAGATGCGCAGTGTAAAGGCCCCTGTAATGAGATGCGCAGTGTAAAGGCCCCTGTAATGAGATGCGCAGTGTAAAGGCCCCTGTAATGATATGCGCCGTGTAAAGGCCCTTGTAATGAGTTGCGCCGTGTAAATGCCCCTGTAATGAGATGCGCCGTGTAATTGCCCCTGTAATGAGATGCGCAGTGTAGATGCCCCTGTAATGAGATGCGCAGTGTAAATGCCCCTGTAATGAGATGCGCAGTGTAAAGGCCCTTGTAATTAGATGCGCAGTTTAAAGGCCCCTGTAATGAGATGCGCAGTGTAAAGGCCCCTGTAATGAGATGCGCCGTGTAACGGCCTATGTAATGAGATGCGCCGTGTAAAGGCCCCTGTAATGAGATGCGCCGTGTAAAGGCCCCTGTAATGAGATGCGCAATGTAAATGCCACTGTAATGAGATGCGCAGTGTAAATGCCCCGTAATGGGATGCCCAGTGTAAATGCCCCTTAATGAGATGCACAGTGTAAATGCCCTGTAATGAGATGCGCATTGTAAATGCCCCTGTAATGACATGCGCAGTGTAAATGCCCCTGTAATGAGATGCGCAGTGTAAATGCCCCGTAATGAGATGCGCAGTGTAAATGCCCCTTTAATGAGATGCGCAGTGTAAATGCCCCGTAATGAGATGCGCAGTGTAAATGCCCTGTAATGAGATGCGCAGTGTAAATGCCCCGTAATGAGATGCACAGTGTAAATGCCCCTGTAATGAGATGCGCAGTGTAAAGGCCCTTGTAATTAGATGCGCAGTGTAAAGGCCCCTGTAATGAGATGCGCAGTGTAAAGGCCCCTGTAATGAGATGCGCCGTGTAACGGCCTATGTAATGAGATGCGCCGTGTAAAGGCCCCTGTAATGAGATGCGCCGTGTAAAGGCCCCTGTAATGAGATGCGCAATGTAAATGCCACTGTAATGAGATGCGCAGTGTAAATGCCCCGTAATGGGATGCCCAGTGTAAATGCCCCTTAATGAGATGCACAGTGTAAATGCCCTGTAATGAGATGCGCAGTGTAAATGCCCCGTAATGAGATGCACAGTGTAAATGCCCCTGTAATGAGATGCGCATTGTAAATGCCCCTGTAATGACATGCGCAGTGTAAATGCCCCTGTAATGAGATGCGCAGTGTAAATGCCCCTGTAATGAGAAGCGCAGTGTAAATGCCCCGTAATGAGATGCGCAGTGTAAATGCCCCTTTAATGAGATGCGCAGTGTAAATGCTGCGTAATGAGATGCGCAGTGTAAATGCCCTGTAATGAGATGCGCAGTGTAAATGCCCCGTAATGAGATGCACAGTGTAAATGCCCCTGTAATGAGATGCGCAGTGTAAATGCCCCGTAATGAGATGCGCAGTGTAAATGCCCTGTAATGAGATGCGCAGTGTAAATGCCCCTGTAATGAGATGCGCAGTGTAAATGCCCGTCAGTGCTATGCAATAATAATATCCTTATCCCTTTGTGTACAGCGCCGCCGTCACTGTCAGTGCTATGTAATACTATCCTTATCCCTGTATGTACAGCGCCGCCGTCACTGTCAGTGCTGTGTATTACTATCCTTATCCCTGTATGTACAGCACCGCCCTCACTGTCAGTGCTATGTAATACTATCCTTATCCCTGTATGTACAGCGCCGCCGTCACTGTCAGTTCTATGTAATACTATCCTTATCCCTGTATGTACAGCGCCACCGTCACTGTCACTGCTATGTAATAATACTATCCTTATCCCTGTATGTACAGCGCCATCGTCACTGTCAGTGCTATGTAATAATAATATCCTTATCCCTGTATGTACAGCGCCGCCGTCACTGTCAGTGCTATGTAATACTATCCTTATCCCTGTATGTACAGCGCCGCCGTCACTGTCAGTGCTGTGTAATACTATCCTTATCCCTGTATGTACAGCGTCGCCGTCACTGTCAGTGCTATGTAATACTATCCTTATCCCTGTATGTACAGCGCCACGTCACTGTCAGTGCTATGTAATACTATCCTTATCCCTGTGTGTACAGCGCCGCCGTCACTGTCAGTGCTATGTAATAATACTATCCTTATCCCGTTATGTACAGTTCCACCATCAGTGTCAGTGCTATGTAATAATACTATCCTTATCCCTGTATGTACAGCGCCACGTCACTGTCAGTGCTATGTAATAATACTATCCTTATCCCTGTATGTACAGCGCCGCCGTCACTGTCAGTGCTATGTAATAATACTATCCTTATCCCTGTATGTACAGCGCCGCCGTCACTGTCAGTGCTATGTAATAATAATATCCTTATCCCTGTATGTACAGTGCGCTGTCACTGTCATTGCTATGTAATACTATCCTTATCCCTGTATGTACAATTACATAGCACTGACAGTAATGGCGGCGTTGTACATACAGGGATAAGAATAGTATTATTACATAGCACTGACAGTGACGGCGGCGCTGTACATACAGAGATAAGGATAGTATTATTGCAAAGCAGTGACAGTGACGGCGGCACTGTCCATACAGGGATAAGGATAGTATTATTACATAGCAGTGAATGTGACGGCGGCGCTGTAGATACAGGGATAAGGATTGTATTACATAGCACTGACAGTGACGGCGGCGCCCTGTAAAGGGCAAGTCTGTGGCAATAACAGGGGTGGAGAAAAGTACTTTCTACTCACTGACAGTGATGGCGGCGCTGTACATACAGGGATAAGGATAGTATTATTACATAGCACTGACAGTGACGGCGGCGCTGTACATACAGGGATAAGTGCCGCCGTCACTGTCAGTACTGTCTTATATATCCTATCCTTATCCCTGTATGTACAGCGCCGCCGTCACTGTCAGTGCTATGTAATAATGCTATCCTTAACCCTGTATGTGCAGCGCCGCCGTCACTGTCAGTGCTGTGCAATAATACTATTCTTATCCCTGTATGTACAGCCCCGCCGTCACTGTCAGTGCTATGTAATACTATCCTTATCCCTGTATGTACAACGCCGCCGTCACTGTCAGTGCTATGTAATAATACCATCCTTATCCCTTCCTATAAGAAGTTAGCTAAAAAGTAGCTTCGAAAAACGCTTAGGTTAAGTTTCAGAGTTGCTTCTAATGTACCAAAGCTGGACTTAGACATAATTTCACTCTCACAACATTATGGCTGGTTGGAGAGGGTCCGAACCACAAGTACCGGGTCCATGGTTCTGGCCGTATACTGGGGGGACGGGGACGACTCCCATTAACCCCTGACTATACCGGGGATACGCTTATCACAATGCCTTTCTGGTCTGTGCTGAAGCAGGGCATTCTGGCAGCCAAGTGGCTTGACCTTTATTAGTGAGCCTGGTTACCCCCTCTCGGAACCACAGACTTAGAAATCGCCAGCTCATATACAGTGCATAAAATATAATTATATATATACCCTTATACACCATTT
Source organism: Ascaphus truei (assembly GCF_040206685.1). Lineage (NCBI taxonomy): Eukaryota > Metazoa > Chordata > Amphibia > Anura > Ascaphidae > Ascaphus > Ascaphus truei. Next base: position 274,558 of record NW_027454313.1, read on the forward strand.
TAATAAAAAATATCACAAAATTCTTCTAAGTCCTTCGGAAAGAGTGAAAGACGCGCACGTTCATTTTCAGAGCTCCTAGACCTTCCTATAAGAAGTTAGCCAAAAAGTAGCTTCGAAAAACGCTTAGGTTAAGTTTCAGAGTTGCTTCTAATGTACCAAAGCTGGACTTAGACATAATTTCACTCTCACAACATTATGGCTGGTTGGAGAGAGTCCGAACCACAAGTACCGGGTCCATGGTTCTGGCCGTATACTGGGGGGACGGGGACGACTCCCATTAACCCCTGACTATACCGGGGATACGCTTATCACAATGCCTTTCTGGTCTGTGCTGAAGCAGGGCATTCTGGCAGCCAAGTGGCTTGACCTTTATTAGTGAGCCTGGTTACCCCCTCTCGGAACCACAGACTTAGAAATCGCCAGCTCATATACAGTGCATAAAATATATTTATATATATACCCTTATACACCATTTTAATAAAAAATATCACAAAATTCTTCTAAGTCCCTCGGGAAGAGTGAAAGACGCGTACGTTCATTTTCAGAGCTCCTAGACCTTCCTATAAGAAGTTAGCCAAAAAGTAGCTTCGAAAAACGCTTAGGTTAAGTTTCAGAGTTGCTTCTAATGTACCAAAGCTGGACCTAGACATAATTTCACTCACAACATTATGGCTGGTTGGAGACAGTCCGAACCACAAGTAACGGGTCCATGGTTCTGGCCGTATACTGGGGGGACGGGGACGACTCCCATTAACCCCTGACTATACCGGGGATACGCTTATCACAATGCCTTTCTGGTCTGTGCTGAAGCAGGGCATTCTGGCAGGCAAGTGGCTTGACCTTTATTAGTGAGCCTGGTTACCCCCTCTCGGAACCACAGACTTAGAAATCGCCAGCTCATATACAGTGCATAAAATATATTTATATATATACCCTTATACACCATTTTAATAAAAAATATCACAAAATTCTTCTAAGTCCCTCGGGAAGAGTGAAAGACGCGCACGTTCATTTTCAGCAACTTTTTTACACAAAGTTAACAACACATTTGAAGCTCAATATTTCATGGGCTGAAGCGGGGAAGATAGAAAACGTGTGCCCTGTAAAGGCGAAGTCTGTGGCATTAACAGGAAGGGAGAAAAAGTACTTTTTCCCATTTTTAGGTTCAGCGGTAAAATGGCAAGTTTCTATGGAACTGCATCTCGGCTTGTGACTGTGGTTTTCCCGGTCACACAACAATGCTGAAATTCGACTTATACAGTGTTTTTGCTTATTAAACTTCATGAATTCTCTCCTCTTGACTGTAGAATAGTGTGTTAAGCAAAGCACAATACATTCCTATGTGTAGAAGAAAAGATATACGCGATTTCACAATGTGTTCCTAGAACAGCTGTGAGCAACTTTTTTACACAATGTTAACAACACATTTGAAGCTCAATATTTCATGGGCTGAAGCGGGGAAGATAGAAAACGTGTGCCCTGTAAAGGCCAAGTCTGTGGCATTAACAGGAAGGGAGAAAAAGTACTTTCTACCCATTTTTAGGTTCAGCGGTAAAATGGCAAGTTTCTATGGAACTGCATCTCGGCTTGTGACTGTGGTTTTCCCGGTCACACAAAAATGCTGAAATTCGACTTATACAGTGTTTGTGCTTATTAAACTTGATGAATTCTCTCCTCTTGACTGTAGAATAGTGTGTAAAGCAAAGCACAATACATTCCTATGTGTAGAAGCAAAGATATACGCGATTTCACAATGTGTTCCTAGAACAGCTGTGAGCAACTTTTTTACACAATGTTAACAACACATTTGAAGCTCAATATTTCATGGGCTGAAGCGGGGAAGATAGAAAACGTGTGCCCTGTAAAGGCGAAGTCTGTGGCATTAACAGGAAGGGAGAAAAAGTACTTTCTACCCATTTTTAGGTTCAGCGGTAAAATGGCAAGTTTCTATGGAACTGCATCTCGGCTTGTGACTGTGGTTTTCCCAAACACAATAATGCTGAAAATTGACTTATACAGTGTTTTTGCTTATTAAACTTGATGAATTCTCTCCTCTTGACTGTTGAATAGTGTGTAAAGCAAAGCACAATACATTGCTATGTGTAGAAGCAAAGATATACGCGATTTCACAATGTGTTCCTAGAACAGCTGTGAGCAAATTTTTTACACCACGTTAACAACAGATTTGAAGCTCAATATTTCATGGGCTGAAGCGGGGAAGATAGAAAACGTGTGCCCTGTAAAGGCGAAGTCTGTGGCATTAACAGGAAGGGAGAAAAAGTACTTTCTACCCATTTTTAGGTTCAGCGGTAAAATGGCAAGTTTCTATGGAACTGCATCTCGGCTTGTGACTGTGGTTTTCCCGGTCACACAAAAATGCTGAAATTCGACTTATACAGTGTTTTTGCTTATTAAACTTGATGAATTCTCTCCTCTTGACTGTAGAATAGTGTGTAAAGCAAAGCACAATACATTCCTATGTGTAGAAGCAAAGATATTCGCGATTTCACAATGTGTTCCTAGAACAGCTGTGAGCAACTTTTTTACACAATGTTAACAACACATTTGAAGCTCAATATTTCATGGGCTGAAGCGGGGAAGATAGAAAACGTGTGCCCTGTAAAGGCGAAGTCTGTGGCATTAATAGGAAGGGAGAAAAAGTACTTTCTACCCATTTTTAGGTTCAGCGGTAAAACGGCAAGTTTCTATGGAACTGCATCTCGGCTTGTGACTGTGGTTTTCCCGGTCACACAAAAATGCTGAAATTCAAGTTATACAGAGTTTTTGCTTATTAAACTTGATGAATTCTCTCCTCTTGACTGTAGAATAGTGTGTAAAGCAAAGCACAATACATTCCTATGTGTAGAAGAAAAGATATACGCGATTTCACAATGTGTTCCTAGAACAGCTGTGAGCAACTTTTTTACACAACGTTAACAACACATTTGAAGCTCAATATTTCATGGGCTGAAGCGGGGAAGATAGAAAACGTGTGCCCTGTAAAGGCGAAGTCTGTGGCATTAACAGGAAGGGAGAAAACTTCTTTCTACCCATTTTTAGGTTCAGCGGTAAAATGGCAAGTTTCTATGGAACTGCATCTCGGCTTGTGACTGTGGTTTTCCCAAACACAATAATGCTGAAAATTGACTTATACAGTGTTTTTGCTTATTAAACTTGATGAATTCTCTCCTCTTGACTGTAGAATAGTGTGTAAAGCAAAGCACAATACATTGCTATGTGTAGAAGCAAAGATATACGCGATTTCACAATGTGTTCCTAGAACAGCTGTGAGCAAATTTTTTACACCACGTTAACAACAGATTTGAAGCTCAGTATTTCATGGGCTGAAGCGGGGAAGATAGAAAACGTGTGCCCTGTAAAGGCGAAGTCTGTGGCATTAACAGGAAGGGAGAAAAAGTACTTTCTACCCATTTTTAGGTTCAGCGGTAAAATGGCAAGTTTCTATGGAACTGCATCTCGGCTTGTGACTGTGGTTTTCCCGGTCACACAAAAATGCTGAAATTCGACTTATACAGTGTTTTTGCTTATTAAACTTGATGAATTCTCTCCTCTTGACTGTAGAATAGTGTGTAAAGCAAAGCACAATACATTCCTATGTGTAGAAGCAAAGATATACGCGATTTCACAATGTGTTCCTAGAACAGCTGTGAGCAACTTTTTTACACAATGTTAACAACACATTTGAAGCTCAATATTTCATGGGCTGAAGTGGGGAAGATAGAAAACGTGTGCCCTGTAAAGGCGAAGTCTGTGGCATTAATAGGAAGGGAGAAAAAGTACTTTCTACCCATTTTTAGGTTCAGCGGTAAAACGGCAAGTTTCTATGGAACTGCATCTCGGCTTGTGACTGTGGTTTTCCCGGTCACACAAAAATGCTGAAATTCGACTTATACAGAGTTTTTGCTTATTAAACTTGATGAATTCTCTCCTCTTGACTGTAGAATAGTGTGTAAAGCAAAGCACAATACATTCCTATGTGTAGAAGAAAAGATATACGCGATTTCACAATGTGTTCCTAGAACAGCTGTGAGCAACTTTTTTACACAACGTTAACAACACATTTGAAGCTCAATATTTCATGGGCTGAAGCGGGGAAGATAGAAAACGTGTGCCCTGTAAAGGCGAAGTCTGTGGCATTAACAGGAAGGGAGAAAACTTCTTTCTACCCATTTTTAGGTTCAGCGGTAAAATGGCAAGTTTCTATGGAACTGCATCTCGGCTTGTGACTGTGGTTTTCCCGGTCACACAAAAATGCTGAAATTCGACTTATACAGTGTTTTTGCTTATTAAACTTGATGAATTCTCTCCTCTTGACTGTAGAATAGTGTGTAAAGCAAAGCACAATACATTCCTATGTGTAGAAGCAAAGATATACGCGATTTCACAATGTGTTCCTAGAACAGCTGTGAGCAACTTTTTTACACCACGTTAACAACAGATTTGAAGCTCAATATTTCATGGGCTGAAGCGGGGAAGATAGAAAACGTGTGCCCTGTAAAGGCGAAGTCTGTGGCATTAACAGGAAGGGAGAAAAAGTACTTTCTACCCATTTTTAGGTTCAGCGGTAAAATGGCAAGTTTCTATGGAACTGCATCTCGGCTTGTGACTGTGGTTTTCCCGGTCACACAAAAATGCTGAAATTCGACTTATACAGTGTTTTTGCTTATTAAACTTGATGAATTCTCTCCTCTTGACTGTAGAATAGTGTGTAAAGCAAAGCACAATACATTCCTATGTGTAGAAGAAAAGATATACGCGATTTCACAATGTGTTCCTAGAACAGCTGTGAGCAACTTTTTTACACAATGTTAACAACACATTTGAAGCTCAATATTTCATGGGCTGAAGCGGGGAAGATAGAAAACGTGTGCCCTGTAAAGGCGAAGTCTGTGGCATTAACAGGAAGGGAGAAAAAGTACTTTCTACCCATTTTTAGGTTCAGCGGTAAAACGGCAAGTTTCTATGGAACTGTATCTCGGCTTGTGACTGTGGTTTTCCCGGTCACACAAAAATGCTGAAATTCGACTTATACAGAGTTTTTGCTTATTAAACTTGATGAATTCTCTCCTCTTGACTGTAGAATAGTGTGTAAAGCAAAGCACAATACATTCCTATGTGTAGAAGAAAAGATATACGCGATTTCACAATGTGTTCCTAGAACAGCTGTGAGCAACTTTATACACCACGTTAACAACAGATTTGAAGCTCAATATTTCATGGGCTGAAGCGGGGAAGATAGAAAACGTGTGCCCTGTAAAGGCGAAGTCTGTGGCATTAACAGGAAGGGAGAAAAAGTACTTTCTACCCATTTTTAGGTTCAGAGGTAAAATGGCAAGTTTCTATGGAACTGCATCTCGGCTTGTGACTGTGGTTTTCCCGGTCACACAAAAATGCTGAAATTCGACTAATACAGTGTTTTTGCTTATTAAACTTGATGAATTCTCTCCTCTTGACTGTAGAATAGTGTGTAAAGCAAAGCACAATACATTCCTATGTGTAGAAGCAAAGATATACGCGATTTCACAATGTGTTCCTAGAACAGCTGTGAGCAACTTTTTTAACACAATGTTAACAACACATTTGAAGCTCAATATTTCATGGGCTGAAGCGGGGAAGATAGAAAACGTGTGCCCTGTAAAGGCGAAGTCTGTGGCATTAACAGGAAGGGAGAAAAAGTACTTTCTACCCATTTTTAGGTTCAGCGGTAAAACGGCAAGTTTCTATGGAACTGCATCTCGACTTGTGACTGTGGTTTTCCCGGTCACACAAAAATGCTGAAATTCGACTTATACAGAGTTTTTGCTTATTAAACTTGATGAATTCTCTCCTCTTGACTGTAGAATAGTGTGTTAAGCAAAGCACAATACATTCCTATGTGTAGAAAAAAAGATATACGCGATTTCACAATGTGTTCCTAGAACAGCTGTGAGCAACTTTTTTACACAATGTTAACAACACATTTGAAGCTCAATATTTCATGGGCTGAAGCGGGGAAGATAGAAAACGTGTGCCCTGTAAAGGCGAAGTCTGTGGCATTAACAGGAAGGGAGAAAAAGTACTTTATACCCATTTTTAGGTTCAGCGGTAAAACGGCAAGTTTCTATGGAACTGCATCTCGGCTTGTGACTGTGGTTTTCCCGGTCACACAAAAATGCTGAAATTCGACTTATACAGTGTTTTTGCTTATTAAACTTGATGAATTCTCTCCTCTTGACTGTAGAATAGTGTGTAAAGCAAAGCACAATACATTCCTATGTGTAGAAGAAAAGATATACGCGATTTCACAATGTGTTCCTAGAACAGCTGTGAGCAACTTTTTTACACAACGTTAACAACACATTTGAATCTCAATATTTCATGGGCTGAAGCGGGGAAGATAGAAAACGTGTGCCCTGTAAAGGCGAAGTCTGTGGCATTAACAGGAAGGGAGAAAAAGTACTTTATACCCATTTTTAGGTTCAGCGGTAAAATGGCAAGTTTCTATGGAACTGCATCTCGGCTTGTGACTGTGGTTTTCCCGGTCACACAAAAATGCTGAAATTCGACTTATACAGTGTTTTTGCTTATTAAACTTGATGAATTCTCTCCTCTTGACTGTAGAATAGTGTGTAAAGCAAAGCACAATACATTCCTATGTGTAGAAGAAAAGATATACGCGATTTCACAATGTGTTCCTAGAACAGCTGTGAGCAACTTTTTTACACAATGTTAACAACACATTTGAAGCTCAATATTTCATGGGCTGAAGCGGGGAAGATAGAAAACGTGTGCCCTGTAAAGGCGAAGTCTGTGGCATTAACAGGAAGGGAGAAAAAGTACTTTCTACCCATTTTTAGGTTCAGCGGTAAAATGGCAAGTTTCTATGGAACTGCATCTCGTCTTGTGACTGTGGTTTTCCCGGTCACACAAAAATGCTGAAATTCGACTTATACAGTGTTTTTGCTTATTAAACTTGATGAATTCTCTCCTCTTGACTGTAGAATAGTGTGTTAAGCAAAGCACAATACATTCCTATGTGTAGAAGAAAAGATATACGCGATTTCACAATGTGTTCCTAGAACAGCTGTGAGCAACTTTTTTACACAATGTTAACAACACATTTGAAGCTCAATATTTCATGGGCTGAAGCGGGGAAGATAGAAAACGTGTGCCCTGTAAAGGCGAAGTCTGTGGCATTAACAGGAAGGGAGAAAAAGTACTTTCTACCCATTTTTAGGTTCAGCGGTAAAATGGCAAGTTTCTATGGAACTGCATCTCGGCTTGTGACTGTGGTTTTCCCGGTCACACAAAAATGCTGAAATTCGACTTATACAGTGTTTGTGCTTATTAAACTTGATGAATTCTCTCCTCTTGACTGTAGAATAGTGTGTAAAGCAAAGCACAATACATTCCTATGTGTAGAAGCAAAGATATACGCGATTTCACAATGTGTTCCTAGAACAGCTGTGAGCAACTTTTTTACACAATGTTAACAACACATTTGAAGCTCAATATTTCATGGGCTGAAGCGGGGAAGATAGAAAACGTGTGCCCTGTAAAGGCGAAGTCTGTGGCATTAACAGGAAGGGAGAAAAAGTACTTTCTACCCATTTTTAGGTTCAGCGGTAAAATGGCAAGTTTCTATGGAACTGCATCTCGGCTTGTGACTGTTGTTTTCCCGGTCACACAAAAATGCTGAAATTCGACTTATACAGTGTTTGTGCTTATTAAACTTGATGAATTCTCTCCTCTTGACTGTAGAATAGTGTGTAAAGCAAAGCACAATACATTCCTATGTGTAGAAGCAAAGATATACGCGATTTCACAATGTGTTCCTAGAACAGCTGTGAGCAACTTTTTTACACAATGTTAACAACACATTTGAAGCTCAATATTTCATGGGCTGAAGCGGGGAAGATAGAAAACGTGTGCCCTGTAAAGGCGAAGTCTGTGGCATTAACAGGAAGGGAGAAAAAGTACTTTCTACCCATTTTTAGGTTCAGCGGTAAAATGGCAAGTTTCTATGGAACTGCATCTCGGCTTGTGACTGTGGTTTTCCCGGTCACACATTAATGCTGAAAATCGACTTATACAGTGTTTTTGCTTATTAAACTTGATGAATTCTCTCCTCTTGACTGTAGAATAGTGTGTAAAGCAAAGCACAATACATTGCTATGTGTAGAAGCAAAGATATACGCGATTTCACAATGTGTTCCTAGAACAGCTGTGAGCAACTTTTTTACACCACGTTAACAACAGATTTGAAGCTCAATATTTCATGGGCTGAAGCGGGGAAGATAGAAAACGTGTGCCCTGTAAAGGCGAAGTCTGTGGCATTAACAGGAAGGGAGAAAAAGTACTTTCTACCCATTTTTAGGTTCAGCGGTAAAATGGCAAGTTTCTATGGAACTGCATCTCGTCTTGTGACTGTGGTTTTCCCGGTCACACAAAAATGCTGAAATTCGACTTATACAGTGTTTTTGCTTATTAAACTTGATGAATTCTCTCCTCTTGACTGTAGAATAGTGTGTAAAGCAAAGCACAATACATTCCTATGTGTAGAAGCAAAGATATACGCGATTTCACAATGTGTTCCTAGAACAGCTGTGAGCAACTTTTTTACACAATGTTAACAACACATTTGAAGCTCAATTTTTCATGGGCTGAAGCGGGGAAGATAGAAAACGTGTGCCCTGTAAAGGCGAAGTCTGTGGCATTAACAGGAAGGGAGAAAAAGTACTTTCTACCCATTTTTAGGTTCAGCTGTAAAACGGCAAGTTTCTATGGAACTGCATCTCGGCTTGTGACTGTGATTTTCCCGGTCACACAAAAATGCTGAAATTCGACTTATACAGAGTTTTTGCTTATTAAACTTGATGAATTCTCTCCTCTTGACTGTAGAATAGTGTGTAAAGCAAAGCACAATACATTCCTATGTGTAGAAGAAAAGATATACGCGATTTCACAATGTGTTCCTAGAACAGCTGTGAGCAACTTTTTTACACAACGTTAACAACACATTTGAATCTCAATATTTCATGGGCTGAAGCGGGGAAGATAGAAAACGTGTGCCCTGTAAAGGCGAAGTCTGTGGCATTAACAGGAAGGGAGAAAAAGTACTTTCTACCCATTTTTAGGTTCAGCGGTAAAATGGCAAGTTTCTATGGAACTGCATCTCGTCTTGTGACTGTGGTTTTCCCGGTCACACAAAAATGCTGAAATTCGACTTATACAGTGTTTTTGCTTATTAAACTTGATGAATTCTCTCCTCTTGACTGTAGAATAGTGTGTTAAGCAAAGCACAATACATTCCTATGTGTAGAAGAAAAGATATACGCGATTTCACAATGTGTTCCTAGAACAGCTGTGAGCAACTTTTTTACACAATGTTAACAACACATTTGAAGCTCAATATTTCATGGGCTGAAGCGGGGAAGATAGAAAACGTGTGTCCTGTAAAGGCGAAGTCTGTGGCATTAACAGGAAGGGAGAAAAAGTACATTCTACCCATTTTTAGGTTCAGCGGTAAAATGGCAAGTTTCTATGGAACTGCATCTCGGCTTGTGACTGTGGTTTTCCCGGTCACACAATAATGCTGAAATTCGACTTATACAGTGTTTTTGCTTATTAAACTTGATGAATTCTCTCCTCTTCACTGTAGAATGGTGTGTAAAGCAAAGCACAATACATTGCTATGTGTAGAAGCAAAGATATACGCGATTTCACAATGTGTTCCTAGAACAGCTGTGAGCAACTTTTTTACACAATGTTAACAACACATTTGAAGCTCAATATTTCATGGGCTGAAGCGGGGAAGATAGAAAACGTGTGCCCTGTAAAGGCGAAGTCTGTGGCATTAACAGGAAGGGAGAAAAAGTACTTTCTACCCATTTTTAGGTTCAGCGGTAATGCCTTTCTGGTCTGTGCTGAAGCAGGGCATTCTGGCAGCCAAGTGGCTTGACCTTTATTAGTGAGCCTGGTTACCCCCTCTCGGAACCACAGACTTAGAAATCGCCAGCTCATATACAGTGCATAAAATATATTTATATATATATACCCTTATACACCATTTTAATAAAAAATATCACAAAATTCTTCTAAGTCCCTCGGGAAGAGTGAAAGACGCGCACGTTCATTTTCAGAGCTCCTAGACCTTCCTATAAGAAGTTAGCCAAAAAGTAGCTTCGAAAAACGCTTAGGTTAAGTTTCAGAGTTGCTTCTAATGTACCAAGCTGGACTTAGACATAATTTCACTCTCACAACATTATGGCTGGTTGGAGACAGTCCGAACCACAAGTACCGGGTCCATGGTTCTGGCCGTATACTGGGGGGACGGGGACGACTCCCATTAACCCCTGACTATACCGGGGATACGCTTATCACAATGCCTTTCTGGTCTGTGCTGAAGCAGGGCATTCTGGCAGCCAAGTGGCTTGACCTTTATTAGTGAGCCTGGTTACCCCCTCTCGGAACCACAGACTTAGAAATCGCCAGCTCATATACAGTGCATAAAATATATTTATATATATACCCTTATACACCATTTTAATAAAAAATATCACAAAATTCTTCTAAGTCCCTCGGGAAGAGTGAAAGACGCGCACGTTGATTTTCAGAGCTCCTAGACCTTCCTATAAGAAGTTAGCCAAAAAGTAGCTTCGAAAAACGCTTAGGTTAAGTTTCAGAGTTGCTTCTAATGTACCAAAGCTGGACTTAGACATAATTTCACTCTCACAACATTATGGCTGGTTGGAGACAGTCCGAACCACAAGTACCGGGTCCATGGTTCTGGCCGTATACTGGGGGGACGGGGACGACTCCCATTAACCCCTGACTATACCGGGGATACGCTTATCACAATGCCTTTCTGGTCTGTGCTGAAGCAGGGCATTCTGGCAGCCAAGTGGCTTGACCTTTATTAGTGAGCCTGGTTACCCCCTCTCGGAACCACAGACTTAGAAATCGCCAGCTCATATACAGTGCATAAAATATATTTATATATATACCCTTATACACCATTTTAATAAAAAATATCACAAAATTCTTCTAAGTCCCTCGGGAAGAGTGAAAGACGCGTACGTTCATTTTCAGAGCTCCTAGACCTTCCTATAAGAAGTTAGCCAAAAAGTAGCTTCGAAAAACGCTTAGGTTAAGTTCCATAGTTGCTTCTAATGTACCAAAGCTGGACTTAGACATAATTTCACTCTCACAACATTATGGCTGGTTGGAGAGGGTCCGAAACACAAGTATCGGGTCCATGGTTCTGGCCGTATACTGGGGGGACGGGGACGACTCCCATTAACCCCTGACTATACCGGGGATACGCTTATCACAATGCCTTTCTGGTCTGTGCTGAAGCAGGGCATTCTGGCAGCCAAGTGGCTTGACCTTTATTAGTGAGCCTGGTTACCCCCTCTCGGAACCACAGACTTAGAAATCGCCAGCTCATATACAGTGCATAAAATATATTTATATATATATACCCTTATACACCATTTTAATAAAAAATATCACAAAATTCTTCTAAGTCCCTCGGGAAGAGTGAAAGACGCGCACGTTCATTTTCAGAGCTCCTAGACCTTCCTATAAGAAGTTAGCCAAAAAGTAGCTTCGAAAAACGCTTAGGTTAAGTTTCAGAGTTGCTTCTAATGTACCAAGCTGGACTTAGACATAATTTCACTCTCACAACATTATGGCTGGTTGGAGACAGTCCGAACCACAAGTACCGGGTCCATGGTTCTGGCCGTATACTGGGGGGACGGGGACGACTCCCATTAACCCCTGACTATACCGGGGATACGCTTATCACAATGCCTTTCTGGTCTGTGCTGAAGCAGGGCATTCTGGCAGCCAAGTGGCTTGACCTTTATTAGTGAGCCTGGTTACCCCCTCTCGGAACCACAGACTTAGAAATCGTCAGCTCATATACAGTGCATAAAATATATTTATATATATACCCTTATACACCATTTTAATAAAAAATATCACAAAATTCTTCTAAGTCCCTCGGGAAGAGTGAAAGACGCGTACGTTCATTTTCAGAGCTCCTAGACCTTCCTATAAGAAGTTAGCCAAAAAGTAGTTTTGAAAATCGCTTAGGTTAAGTTTCAGAGTTGCTTCTAATGTACCAAAGCTGGACTTAGACATAATTTCACTCTCACACCATTATGGCTGGTTGGAGATAGTCCGAACCACAAGTACCGGGTCCATGGTTCTGGCCGTATACTGGGGGGACGGGGACGACTCCCATTAACCCCTGACTATACCGGGGAAACGCTTATCACAATGCCTTTCTGGTCTGTGCTGAAGCAGGGCATTCTGGCAGCCAAGTGGCTTGACCTTTATTAGTGAGCCTGGTTACCCCCTCTCGGAACCACAGACTTAGAAATCGCCAGCTCATATACAGTGCATAAAATATATTTATATATATACCCTTATACACCATTTAATAAAAAATATCACAAAATTCTTCTAAGTCCCTCGGGAAGAGTGAAAGACGCGCACGTTCATTTTCAGAGCTCCTAGACCTTCCTATAAGAAGTTAGCCAAAAAGTAGCTTCGAAAAACGCTTAGGTTAAGTTTCAGAGTTGCTTCTAATGTACCAAAGCTGGACTTAGACATAATTTCACTCTCACAACATTATGGCTGGTTGGAGACAGTCCGAACCACAAGTACCGGGTCCATGGTTCTGGCCGTATACTGGGGGGACGGGGACGACTCCCATTAACCCCTGACTATACCGGGGATACGCTTATCACAATGCCTTTCTAGTCTGTGCTGAAGCAGGGCATTCTGGCAGCCAAGTGGCTTGACCTTTATTAGTGAGCCTGGTTACCCCCTCTCGGAACCACAGACTTAGAAATCGCCAGCTCATATACAGTGCATAAAATATATTTATATATATACCCTTATACACCATTTTAATAAAAAATATCACAAAATTCTTCTAAGTCCCTCGGGAAGAGTGAAAGACGCGTACGTTCATTTTCAGAGCTCCTAGACCTTCCTATAAGAAGTTAGCCAAAAAGTAGCTTCGAAAAACGCTTAGGTTAAGTTCCATAGTTGCTTCTAATGTACCAAAGCTGGACTTAGACATAATTTCACTCTCACAACATTATGGCTGGTTGGAGAGGGTCCGAAACACAAGTATCGGGTCCATGGTTCTGGCCGTATACTGGGGGGACGGGGACGACTCCCATTAACCCCTGACTATACCGGGGATACGCTTATCACAATGCCTTTCTGGTCTGTGCTGAAGCAGGGCATTCTGGCAGCCAAGTGGCTTGACCTTTATTAGTGAGCCTGGTTACCCCCTCTCGGAACCACAGACTTAGAAATCGCCAGCTCATATACAGTGCATAAAATATATTTATATATATACCCTTATACACCATTTAATAAAAAATATCACAAAATTCTTCTAAGTCCCTCGGGAAGAGTGAAAGACGCGCACGTTCATTTTCAGAGCTCCTAGACCTTCCTATAAGAAGTTAGCCAAAAAGTAGCTTCGAAAAACGCTTAGGTTAAGTTTCAGAGTTGCTTCTAATGTACCAAAGCTGGACTTAGACATAATTTCACTCTCACAACATTATGGCTGGTTGGAGACAGTCCGAACCACAAGTACCGGGTCCATGGTTCTGGCCGTATACTGGGGGGACGGGGACGACTCCCATTAACCCCTGACTATACCGGGGATATGCTTATCACAATGCCTTTCTGGTCTGTGCTGAAGCAGGGCATTCTGGCAGCCAAGTGGCTTGACCTTTATTAGTGAGCCTGGTTACCCCCTCTCGGAACCACAGACTTAGAAATCGCCAGCTCATATACAGTGCATAAAATATATTTATATATATACCCTTATACACCATTTTAATAAAAAATATCACAAAATTCTTCTAAGTCCCTCGGGAAGAGTGAAAGACGCGCACGTTCATTTTCAGAGCTCCTAGACCTTCCTATAAGAAGTTAGCCAAAAAGTAGCTTCGAAAAACGCTTAGGTTAAGTTTCAGAGTTGCTTCTAATGTACCAAAGCTGGACTTAGACATAATTTCACTCTCACAACATTATGGCTGGTTGGAGACAGTCCGAACCACAAGTACCGGGTCCATGGTTCTGGCCGTATACTGGGGGGACGGGGACGACTCCCATTAACCCCTGACTATACCGGGGATACGCTTATCACAATGCCTTTCTGGTCTGTGCTGAAGCAGGGCATTCTGGCAGCCAAGTGGCTTGACCTTTATTAGTGAGCCTGGTTACCCCCTCTCGGAACCACAGACTTAGAAATCGCCAGCTCATATACAGTGCATAAAATATATTTATATATATACCCTTATACACCATTTTAATAAAAAATATCACAAAATTCTTCTAAGTCCCTCGGGAAGAGTGAAAGACGCGTACGTTCATTTTCAGAGCTCCTAGACCTTCCTATAAGAAGTTAGCCAAAAAGTAGCTTCGAAAAACGCTTAGGTTAAGTTCCATAGTTGCTTCTAATGTACCAAAGCTGGACTTAGACATAATTTCACTCTCACAACATTATGGCTGGTTGGAGAGGGTCCGAAACACAAGTATCGGGTCCATGGTTCTGGCCGTATACTGGGGGGACGGGGACGACTCCCATTAACCCCTGACTATACCGGGGATACGCTTATCACAATGCCTTTCTGGTCTGTGCTGAAGCAGGGCATTCTGGCAGCCAAGTGGCTTGACCTTTATTAGTGAGCCTGGTTACCCCCTCTCGGAACCACAGACTTAGAAATCGCCAGCTCATATACAGTGCATAAAATATATTTATATATATACCCTTATACACCATTTAATAAAAAATATCACAAAATTCTTCTAAGTCCCTCGGGAAGAGTGAAAGACGCGCACGTTCATTTTCAGAGCTCCTAGACCTTCCTATAAGAAGTTAGCCAAAAAGTAGTTTTGAAAATCGCTTAGGTTAAGTTTCAGAGTTGCTTCTAATGTACCAAAGCTGGACTTAGACATAATTTCACTCTCACACCATTATGGCTGGTTGGAGATAGTCCGAACCACAAGTACCGGGTCCATGGTTCTGGCCGTATACTGGGGGGACGGGGACGACTCCCATTAACCCCTGACTATACCGGGGATATGCTTATCACAATGCCTTTCTGGTCTGTGCTGAAGCAGGGCATTCTGGCAGCCAAGTGGCTTGACCTTTATTAGTGAGCCTGGTTACCCCCTCTCGGAACCACAGACTTAGAAATCGCCAGCTCATATACAGTGCATAAAATATATTTATATATATACCCTTATACACCATTTTAATAAAAAATATCACAAAATTCTTCTAAGTCCCTCGGGAAGAGTGAAAGACGCGCACGTTCATTTTCAGAGCTCCTAGACCTTCCTATAAGAAGTTAGCCAAAAAGTAGCTTCGAAAAACGCTTAGGTTAAGTTTCAGAGTTGCTTCTAATGTACCAAAGCTGGACTTAGACATAATTTCACTCTCACAACATTATGGCTGGTTGGAGACAGTCCGAACCACAAGTACCGGGTCCATGGTTCTGGCCGTATACTGGGGGGACGGGGACGACTCCCATTAACCCCTGACTATACCGGGGATACGCTTATCACAATGCCTTTCTGGTCTGTGCTGAAGCAGGGCATTCTGGCAGCCAAGTGGCTTGACCTTTATTAGTGAGCCTGGTTACCCCCTCTCGGAACCACAGACTTAGAAATCGCCAGCTCATATACAGTGCATAAAATATATTTATATATATACCCTTATACACCATTTTAATAAAAAATATCACAAAATTCTTCTAAGTCCCTCGGGAAGAGTGAAAGACGCGTACGTTCATTTTCAGAGCTCCTAGACCTTCCTATAAGAAGTTAGCCAAAAAGTAGCTTCGAAAAACGCTTAGGTTAAGTTCCATAGTTGCTTCTAATGTACCAAAGCTGGACTTAGACATAATTTCACTCTCATAACATTATGGCTGGTTGGAGAGGGTCCGAAACACAAGTATCGGGTCCATGGTTCTGGCCGTATACTGGGGGGACGGGGACGACTCCCATTAACCCCTGACTATACCGGGGATACGCTTATCACAATGCCTTTCTGGTCTGTGCTGAAGCAGGGCATTCTGGCAGCCAAGTGGCTTGACCTTTATTAGTGAGCCTGGTTACCCCCTCTCGGAACCACAGACTTAGAAATCGCCAGCTCATATACAGTGCATAAAATATATTTATATAGATACCCTTATACACCATTTAATAAAAAATATCACAAAATTCTTCTAAGTCCCTCGGGAAGAGTGAAAGACGCGCACGTTCATTTTCAGAGCTCCTAGACCTTCCTATAAGAAGTTAGCCAAAAAGTAGCTTCGAAAAACGCTTAGGTTAAGTTTCAGAGTTGCTTCTAATGTACCAAAGCTGGACTTAGACATAATTTCACTCTCACAACATTATGGCTGGTTGGAGACAGTCCGAACCACAAGTACCGGGTCCATGGTTCTGGCCGTATACTGGGGGGACGGGGACGACTCCCATTAACCCCTGACTATACCGGGGATACGCTTATCACAATGCCTTTCTGGTCTGTGCTGAAGCAGGGCATTCTGGCAGCCAAGTGGCTTGACCTTTATTAGTGAGCCTGGTTACCCCCTCTCGGAACCACAGACTTAGAAATCGCCAGCTCATTTACAGTGCATAAAATATATTTATATATATACCCTTATACACCATTTTAATAAAAAATATCACAAAATTCTTCTAAGTCCCTCGGGAAGAGTGAAAGACGCGTACGTTCATTTTCAGAGCTCCTAGACCTTCCTATAAGAAGTTAGCCAAAAAGTAGCTTCGAAAAACGCTTAGGTTAAGTTCCATAGTTGCTTCTAATGTACCAAAGCTGGACTTAGACATAATTTCACTCTCACAACATTATGGCTGGTTGGAGAGGGTCCGAAACACAAGTATCGGGTCCATGGTTCTGGCCGTATACTGGGGGGACGGGGACGACTCCCATTAACCCCTTACTATACCGGGGATACGCTTATCACAATGCCTTTCTGGTCTGTGCTGAAGCAGGGCATTCTGGCAGCCAAGTGGCTTGACCTTTATTAGTGAGCCTGGTTACCCCCTCTCGGAACCACAGACTTAGAAATCGCCAGCTCATATACAGTGCATAAAATATATTTATATATATACCCTTATACACCATTTAATAAAAAATATCACAAAATTCTTCTAAGTCCCTCGGGAAGAGTGAAAGACGCGCACGTTCATTTTCAGAGCTCCTAGACCTTCCTATAAGAAGTTAGCCAAAAAGTAGCTTCGAAAAACGCTTAGGTTAAGTTTCAGAGTTGCTTCTAATGTACCAAAGCTGGACTTAGACATAATTTCACTCTCACAAC
Source organism: Ascaphus truei (assembly GCF_040206685.1). Lineage (NCBI taxonomy): Eukaryota > Metazoa > Chordata > Amphibia > Anura > Ascaphidae > Ascaphus > Ascaphus truei. Next base: position 291,942 of record NW_027454313.1, read on the forward strand.
ATTATGGCTGGTTGGAGACAGTCCGAACCACAAGTACCGGGTCCATGGTTCTGGCCGTATACTGGGGGGACGGGGACGACTCCCATTAACCCCTGACTATACCGGGGATACGCTTATCACAATGCCTTTCTGGTCTGTGCTGAAGCAGGGCATTCTGGCAGCCAAGTGGCTTGACCTTTATTAGTGAGCCTGGTTACCCCCTCTCGGAACCACAGACTTAGAAATCGCCAGCTCATATACAGTGCATAAAATATATTTATATATATATATATACCCTTATACACCATTTTAATAAAAAATATCACAAAATTCTTCTAAGTCCCTCGGGAAGAGTGAAAGACGCGCACGTTCATTTTCAGAGCTCCTAGACCTTCCTATAAGAAGTTAGCCAAAAAGTAGCTTCGAAAAACGCTTAGGTTAAGTTTCAGAGTTGCTTCTAATGTACCAAAGCTGGACTTAGACATAATTTCACTCTCACAACATTATGGCTGGTTGGAGACAGTCCGAACCACAAGTACCGGGTCCATGGTTCTGGCCGTATACTGGGGGGACGGGGACGACTCCCATTAACCCCTGACTATACCGGGGATACGCTTATCACAATGCCTTTCTGGTCTGTGCTGAAGCAGGGCATTCTGGCAGCCAAGTGGCTTGACCTTTATTAGTGAGCCTGGTTACCCCCTCTCGGAACCACAGACTTAGAAATCGCCAGCTCATATACAGTGCATAAAATATATTTATATATATACCCTTATACACCATTTTAATAAAAAATATCACAAAATTCTTCTAAGTCCCTCGGGAAGAGTGAAAGACGCGCACGTTCATTTTCAGAGCTCCTAGACCTTCCTATAAGAAGTTAGCCAAAAAGTAGCTTCGAAAAACGCTTAGGTTAAGTTTCAGAGTTGCTTCTAATGTACCAAAGCTGGACTTAGACATAATTTCACTCTCACAACATTATGGCTGGTTGGAGAGAGTCCGAACCACAAGTACAGGGTCCATGGTTCTGGCCGTATACTGGGGGGACGGGGACGACTCCCATTAACCCCTGACTATACCGGGGATACGCTTATCACAATGCCTTTCTGGTCTGTGCTGAAGCAGGGCATTCTGGCAGCCAAGTGGCTTGACCTTTATTAGTGAGCCTGGTTACCCCCTCTCGGAACCACAGACTTAGAAATCGCCAGCTCATATACAGTGCATAAAATATATTTATATATATACCCTTATACACCATTTAATAAAAAATATCACAAAATTCTTCTAAGTCCCTCGGGAAGAGTGAAAGACGCGCACGTTGATTTTCAGAGCTCCTAGACCTTCCTATAAGAAGTTAGCGAAAAAGTAGCTTCGAAAAACGCTTAGGTTAAGTTTCAGAGTTGCTTCTAATGTACCAAAGCTGGACTTAGACATAATTTCACTCTCACAACATTATGGCTGGTTGGAGACAGTCCGAACCACAAGTACCGGGTCCATGGTTCTGGCCGTATACTGGGGGGACGGGGACGACTCCCATTAACCCCTGACTATACCGGGGATACGCTTATCACAATGCCTTTCTGGTCTGTGCTGAAGCAGGGCATTCTGGCAGCCAAGTGGCTTGACCTTTATTAGTGAGCCTGGTTACCCCCTCTCGGAACCACAGACTTAGAAATCGCCAGCTCATATACAGTGCATAAAATATATTTATATATATATACCCTTATACACCATTTTAATAAAAAATATCACAAAATTCTTCTAAGTCCCTCGGGAAGAGTGAAAGACGCGCACGTTCATTTTCAGAGCTCCTAGACCTTCCTATAAGAAGTTAGCCAAAAAGTAGTTTTGAAAATCGCTTAGGTTAAGTTTCAGAGTTGCTTCTAATGTACCAAAGCTGGACTTAGACATAATTTCACTCTCACACCATTATGGCTGGTTGGAGATAGTCCGAACCACAAGTACCGGGTCCATGGTTCTGGCCGTATACTGGGGGGACGGGGACGACTCCCATTAACCCCTGACTATACCGGGGATATGCTTATCACAATGCCTTTCTGGTCTGTGCTGAAGCAGGGCATTCTGGCAGCCAAGTGGCTTGACCTTTATTAGTGAGCCTGGTTACCCCCTCTCGGAACCACAGACTTAGAAATCGCCAGCTCATATACAGTGCATAAAATATATTTATATATATACCCTTATACACCATTTTAATAAAAAATATCACAAAATTCTTCTAAGTCCCTCGGGAAGAGTGAAAGACGCGTACGTTCATTTTCAGAGCTCCTAGACCTTCCTATAAGAAGTTAGCCAAAAAGTAGCTTCGAAAAACGCTTAGGTTAAGTTCCATAGTTGCTTCTAATGTACCAAAGCTGGACTTAGACATAATTTCACTCTCACAACATTATGGCTGGTTGGAGAGGGTCCGAAACACAAGTATCGGGTCCATGGTTCTGGCCGTATACTGGGGGGACGGGGACGACTCCCATTAACCCCTGACTATACCGGGGATACGCTTATCACAATGCCTTTCTGGTCTGTGCTGAAGCAGGGCATTCTGGCAGCCAAGTGGCTTGACCTTTATTAGTGAGCCTGGTTACCCCCTCTCGGAACCACAGACTTAGAAATCGCCAGCTCATATACAGTGCATAAAATATATTTATATATATACCCTTATACACCATTTAATAAAAAATATCACAAAATTCTTCTAAGTCCCTCGGGAAGAGTGAAAGACGCGCACGTTCATTTTCAGAGCTCCTAGACCTTCCTATAAGAAGTTAGCCAAAAAGTAGCTTCGAAAAACGCTTAGGTTAAGTTTCAGAGTTGCTTCTAATGTACCAAAGCTGGACTTAGACATAATTTCACTCTCACAACATTATGGCTGGTTGGAGACAGTCCGAACCACAAGTACCGGGTCCATGGTTCTGGCCGTATACTGGGGGGACGGGGACGACTCCCATTAACCCCTGACTATACCGGGGATACGCTTATCACAATGCCTTTCTGGTCTGTGCTGAAGCAGGGCATTCTGGCAGCCAAGTGGCTTGACCTTTATTAGTGAGCCTGGTTACCCCCTCTCGGAACCACAGACTTAGAAATCGCCAGCTCATATACAGTGCATAAAATATATTTATATATATATATATACCCTTATACACCATTTTAATAAAAAATATCACAAAATTCTTCTAAGTCCCTCGGGAAGAGTGAAAGACGCGAACGTTCATTTTCAGAGCTCCTAGACCTTCCTATAAGAAGTTAGCCAAAAAGTAGTTTTGAAAATCGCTTAGGTTAAGTTTCAGAGTTGCTTCTAATGTACCAAAGCTGGACTTAGACATAATTTCACTCTCACACCATTATGGCTGGTTGGAGATAGTCCGAACCACAAGTACCGGGTCCATGGTTCTGGCCGTATACTGGGGGGACGGGGACGACTCCCATTAACCCCTGACTATACCGGGGATATGCTTATCACAATGCCTTTCTGGTCTGTGCTGAAGCAGGGCATTCTGGCAGCCAAGTGGCTTGACCTTTATTAGTGAGCCTGGTTACCCCCTCTCGGAACCACAGACTTAGAAATCGCCAGCTCATATACAGTGCATAAAATATATTTATATATATACCCTTATACACCATTTAATAAAAAATATCACAAAATTCTTCTAAGTCCCTCGGGAAGAGTGAAAGACGCGCACGTTCATTTTCAGAGCTCCTAGACCTTCCTATAAGAAGTTAGCCAAAAAGTAGCTTCGAAAAACGCTTAGGTTAAGTTTCAGAGTTGCTTCTAATGTACCAAAGCTGGACTTAGACATAATTTCACTCTCACAACATTATGGCTGGTTGGAGACAGTCCGAACCACAAGTACCGGGTCCATGGTTCTGGCCGTATACTGGGGGGACGGGGACGACTCCCATTAACCCCTGACTATACCGGGGATACGCTTATCACAATGCCTTTCTGGTCTGTGCTGAAGCAGGGCATTCTGGCAGCCAAGTGGCTTGACCTTTATTAGTGAGCCTGGTTACCCCCTCTCGGAACCACAGACTTAGAAATCGCCAGCTCATATACAGTGCATAAAATATATTTATATATATATACCCTTATACACCATTTTAATAAAAAATATCACAAAATTCTTCTAAGTCCCTCGGGAAGAGTGAAAGACGCGCACGTTCATTTTCAGAGCTCCTAGACCTTCCTATAAGAAGTTAGCCAAAAAGTAGCTTCGAAAAACGCTTAGGTTAAGTTTCAGAGTTGCTTCTAATGTACCAAGCTGGACTTAGACATAATTTCACTCTCACAACATTATGGCTGGTTGGAGACAGTCCGAACCACAAGTACCGGGTCCATGGTTCTGGCCGTATACTGGGGGGACAGGGACGACTCCCATTAACCCCTGACTATACCGGGGATACGCTTATCACAATGCCTTTCTGGTCTGTGCTGAAGCAGGGCATTCTGGCAGCCAAGTGGCTTGACCTTTATTAGTGAGCCTGGTTACCCCCTCTCGGAACCACAGACTTAGAAATCGCCAGCTCATATACAGTGCATAAAATATATTTATATATATACCCTTATACACCATTTTAATAAAAAATATCACAAAATTCTTCTAAGTCCCTCGGGAAGAGTGAAAGACGCGCACGTTCATTTTCAGAGCTCCTAGACCTTCCTATAAGAAGTTAGCCAAAAAGTAGTTTTGAAAATCGCTTAGGTTAAGTTTCAGAGTTGCTTCTAATGTACCAAAGCTGGACTTAGACATAATTTCACTCTCACACCATTATGGCTGGTTGGAGATAGTCCGAACCACAAGTACCGGGTCCATGGTTCTGGCCGTATACTGGGGGGACGGGGACGACTCCCATTAACCCCTGACTATACCGGGGATACGCTTATCACAATGCCTTTCTGGTCTGTGCTGAAGCAGGGCATTCTGGCAGCCAAGTGGCTTGACCTTTATTAGTGAGCCTGGTTACCCCCTCTCGGAACCACAGACTTAGAAATCGCCAGCTCATATACAGTGCATAAAATATATTTATATATATACCCTTATACACCATTTAATAAAAAATATCACAAAATTCTTCTAAGTCCCTCGGGAAGAGTGAAAGACGCGCACGTTCATTTTCAGAGCTCCTAGACCTTCCTATAAGAAGTTAGCCAAAAAGTAGCTTCGAAAAACGCTTAGGTTAAGTTTCAGAGTTGCTTCTAATGTACCAAAGCTGGACTTAGACATAATTTCACTCTCACAACATTATGGCTGGTTGGAGACAGTCCGAACCACAAGTACCGGGTCCATGGTTCTGGCCGTATACTGGGGGGACGGGGACGACTCCCATTAACCCCTGACTATACCGGGGATACGCTTATCACAATGCCTTTCTGGTCTGTGCTGAAGCAGGGCATTCTGGCAGCCAAGTGGCTTGACCTTTATTAGTGAGCCTGGTTACCCCCTCTCGGAACCACAGACTTAGAAATCGCCAGCTCATATACAGTGCATAAAATATATTTATATATATATATATACCCTTATACACCATTTTAATAAAAAATATCACAAAATTCTTCTAAGTCCCTCGGGAAGAGTGAAAGACGCGCACGTTCATTTTCAGAGCTCCTAGACCTTCCTATAAGAAGTTAGCCAAAAAGTAGTTTTGAAAATCGCTTAGGTTAAGTTTCAGAGTTGCTTCTAATGTACCAAAGCTGGACTTAGACATAATTTCACTCTCACACCATTATGGCTGGTTGGAGATAGTCCGAACCACAAGTACCGGGTCCATGGTTCTGGCCGTATACTGGGGGGACGGGGACGACTCCCATTAACCCCTGACTATACCGGGGATATGCTTATCACAATGCCTTTCTGGTCTGTGCTGAAGCAGGGCATTCTGGCAGCCAAGTGGCTTGACCTTTATTAGTGAGCCTGGTTACCCCCTCTCGGAACCACAGACTTAGAAATCGCCAGCTCATATACAGTGCATAAAATATATTTATATATATACCCTTATACACCATTTTAATAAAAAATATCACAAAATTCTTCTAAGTCCCTCGGGAAGAGTGAAAGACGCGCACGTTCATTTTCAGAGCTCCTAGACCTTCCTATAAGAAGTTAGCCAAAAAGTAGCTTCGAAAAACGCTTAGGTTAAGTTTCAGAGTTGCTTCTAATGTACCAAAGCTGGACTTAGACATAATTTCACTCTCACAACATTATGGCTGGTTGGAGACAGTCCGAACCACAAGTACCGGGTCCATGGTTCTGGCCGTATACTGGGGGGACGGGGACGACTCCCATTAACCCCTGACTATACCGGGGATACGCTTATCACAATGCCTTTCTGGTCTGTGCTGAAGCAGGGCATTCTGGCAGCCAAGTGGCTTGACCTTTATTAGTGAGCCTGGTTACCCCCTCTCGGAACCACAGACTTAGAAATCGCCAGCTCATATACAGTGCATAAAATATATTTATATATATACCCTTATACACCATTTTAATAAAAAATATCACAAAATTCTTCTAAGTCCCTCGGGAACAGTGAAAGACGCGTACGTTCATTTTCAGAGCTCCTAGACCTTCCTATAAGAAGTTAGCCAAAAAGTAGCTTCGAAAAACGCTTAGGTTAAGTTCCATAGTTGCTTCTAATGTACCAAAGCTGGACTTAGACATAATTTCACTCTCACAACATTATGGCTGGTTGGAGAGGGTCCGAAACACAAGTATCGGGTCCATGGTTCTGGCCGTATACTGGGGGGACGGGGACGACTCCCATTAACCCCTGACTATACCGGGGATACGCTTATCACAATGCCTTTCTGGTCTGTGCTGAAGCAGGGCATTCTGGCAGCCAAGTGGCTTGACCTTTATTAGTGAGCCTGGTTACCCCCTCTCGGAACCACAGACTTAGAAATCGCCAGCTCATATACAGTGCATAAAATATATTTATATATATATATATACCCTTATACACCATTTTAATAAAAAATATCACAAAATTCTTCTAAGTCCCTCGGGAAGAGTGAAAGACGCGCACGTTCATTTTCAGAGCTCCTAAACCTTCCTATAAGAAGTTAGCCAAAAAGTAGCTTCGAAAAACGCTTAGGTTAAGTTTCAGAGTTGCTTCTAATGTACCAAAGCTGGACTTAGACATAATTTCACTCTCACAACATTATGGCTGGTTGGAGACAGTCCGAACCACAAGTACCGGGTCCATGGTTCTGGCCGTATACTGGGGGGACGGGGACGACTCCCATTAACCCCTGACTATACCGGGGATACGCTTATCACAATGCCTTTCTGGTCTGTGCTGAAGCAGGGCATTCTGGCAGCCAAGTGGCTTGACCTTTATTAGTGAGCCTGGTTACCCCCTCTCGGAACCACAGACTTAGAAATCGCCAGCTCATATACAGTGCATAAAATATATTTATATATATACCCTTATACACCATTTTAATAAAAAAGATCACAAAATTCTTCTAAGTCCCTCGGGAAGAGTGAAAGACGCGCACGTTCATTTTCAGAGCTCCTAGACCTTCCTATAAGAAGTTAGCCAAAAAGTAGCTTCGAAAAACGCTTAGGTTAAGTTTCAGAGTTGCTTCTAATGTACCAAAGCTGGACTTAGACATAATTTCACTCTCACAACATTATGGCTGGTTGGAGAGAGTCCGAACCACAAGTACAGGGTCCATGGTTCTGGCCGTATACTGGGGGGACGGGGACGACTCCCATTAACCCCTGACTATACCGGGGATACGCTTATCACAATGCCTTTCTGGTCTGTGCTGAAGCAGGGCATTCTGGCAGCCAAGTGGCTTGACCTTTATTAGTGAGCCTGGTTACCCCCTCTCGGAACCACAGACTTAGAAATCGCCAGCTCATATACAGTGCATAAAATATATTTATATATATACCCTTATACACCATTTAATAAAAAATATCACAAAATTCTTCTAAGTCCCTCGGGAAGAGTGAAAGACGCGCACGTTCATTTTCAGAGCTCCTAGACCTTCCTATAAGAAGTTAGCCAAAAAGTAGCTTCGAAAAACGCTTAGGTTAAGTTTCAGAGTTGCTTCTAATGTACCAAAGCTGGACTTAGACATAATTTCACTCTCACAACATTATGGCTGGTTGGAGACAGTCCGAACCACAAGTACCGGGTCCATGGTTCTGGCCGTATACTGGGGGGACGGGGACGACTCCCATTAACCCCTGACTATACCGGGGATACGCTTATCACAATGCCTTTCTGGTCTGTGCTGAAGCAGGGCATTCTGGCAGCCAAGTGGCTTGACCTTTATTAGTGAGCCTGGTTACCCCCTCTCGGAACCACAGACTTAGAAATCGCCAGCTCATATACAGTGCATAAAATATATTTATATATATATACCCTTATACACCATTTTAATAAAAAATATCACAAAATTCTTCTAAGTCCCTCGGGAAGAGTGAAAGACGCGCACGTTCATTTTCAGAGCTCCTAGACCTTCCTATAAGAAGTTAGCCAAAAAGTAGCTTCGAAAAACGCTTAGGTTAAGTTTCAGAGTTGCTTCTAATGTACCAAGCTGGACTTAGACATAATTTCACTCTCACAACATTATGGCTGGTTGGAGACAGTCCGAACCACAAGTACCGGGTCCATGGTTCTGGCCGTATACTGGGGGGACAGGGACGACTCCCATTAACCCCTGACTATACCGGGGATACGCTTATCACAATGCCTTTCTGGTCTGTGCTGAAGCAGGGCATTCTGGCAGCCAAGTGGCTTGACCTTTATTAGTGATCCTGGTTACCCCCTCTCGGAACCACAGACTTAGAAATCGCCAGCTCATATACAGTGCATAAAATATATTTATATATATACCCTTATACACCATTTTAATAAAAAATATCACAAAATTCTTCTAAGTCCCTCGGGAAGAGTGAAAGACGCGCACGTTCATTTTCAGAGCTCCTAGACCTTCCTATAAGAAGTTAGCCAAAAAGTAGTTTTGAAAATCGCTTAGGTTAAGTTTCAGAGTTGCTTCTAATGTACCAAAGCTGGACTTAGACATAATTTCACTCTCACACCATTATGGCTGGTTGGAGATAGTCCGAACCACAAGTACCGGGTCCATGGTTCTGGCCGTATACTGGGGGGACGGGGACGACTCCCATTAACCCCTGACTATACCGGGGATATGCTTATCACAATGCCTTTCTGGTCTGTGCTGAAGCAGGGCATTCTGGCAGCCAAGTGGCTTGACCTTTATTAGTGAGCCTGGTTACCCCCTCTCGGAACCACAGACTTAGAAATCGCCAGCTCATATACAGTGCATAAAATATATTTATATATATACCCTTATACACCATTTTAATAAAAAATATCACAAAATTCTTCTAAGTCCCTCGGGAAGAGTGAAAGACGCGCACGTTCATTTTCAGAGCTCCTAGACCTTCCTATAAGAAGTTAGCCAAAAAGTAGCTTCGAAAAACGCTTAGGTTAAGTTTCAGAGTTGCTTCTAATGTACCAAAGCTGGACTTAGACATAATTTCACTCTCACAACATTATGGCTGGTTGGAGACAGTCCGAACCACAAGTACCGGGTCCATGGTTCTGGCCGTATACTGGGGGGACGGGGACGACTCCCATTAACCCCTGACTATACCGGGGATACGCTTATCACAATGCCTTTCTGGTCTGTGCTGAAGCAGGGCATTCTGGCAGCCAAGTGGCTTGACCTTTATTAGTGAGCCTGGTTACCCCCTCTCGGAACCACAGACTTAGAAATCGCCAGCTCATATACAGTGCATAAAATATATTTATATATATACCCTTATACACCATTTTAATAAAAAATATCACAAAATTCTTCTAAGTCCCTCGGGAAGAGTGAAAGACGCGTACGTTCATTGTCAGAGCTCCTAGACCTTCCTATAAGAAGTTAGCCAAAAAGTAGCTTCGAAAAACGCTTAGGTTAAGTTCCATAGTTGCTTCTAATGTACCAAAGCTGGACTTAGACATAATTTCACTCTCACAACATTATGGCTGGTTGGAGAGGGTCCGAAACACAAGTATCGGGTCCATGGTTCTGGCCGTATACTGGGGGGACGGGGACGACTCCCATTAACCCCTGACTATACCGGGGATACGCTTATCACAATGCCTTTCTGGTCTGTGCTGAAGCAGGGCATTCTGGCAGCCAAGTGGCTTGACCTTTATTAGTGAGCCTGGTTACCCCCTCTCGGAACCACAGACTTAGAAATCGCCAGCTCATATACAGTGCATAAAATATATTTATATATATACCCTTATACACCATTTAATAAAAAATATCACAAAATTCTTTTAAGTCCCTCGGGAAGAGTGAAAGACGCGCACGTTCATTTTCAGAGCTCCTAGACCTTCCTATAAGAAGTTAGCCAAAAAGTAGCTTCGAAAAACGCTTAGGTTAAGTTTCAGAGTTGCTTCTAATGTACCAAAGCTGGACTTAGACATAATTTCACTCTCACAACATTATGGCTGGTTGGAGACAGTCCGAACCACAAGTACCGGGTCCATGGTTCTGGCCGTATACTGGGGGGACGGGGACGACTCCCATTAACCCCTGACTATACCGGGGATACGCTTATCACAATGCCTTTCTGGTCTGTGCTGAAGCAGGGCATTCTGGCAGCCAAGTGGCTTGACCTTTATTAGTGAGCCTGGTTACCCCCTCTCGGAACCACAGACTTAGAAATCGCCAGCTCATATACAGTGCATAAAATATATTTATATATATACCCTTATACACCATTTTAATAAAAAATATCACAAAATTCTTCTAAGTCCCTCGGGAAGAGTGAAAGACGCGCACGTTCATTTTCAGAGCTCCTAGACCTTCCTATAAGAAGTTAGCCAAAAAGTATCTTCGAAAAACGCTTAGGTTAAGTTTCAGAGTTGCTTCTAATGTACCAAAGCTGGACTTAGACATAATTTCACTCTCACAACATTATGGCTGGTTGGAGACAGTCCGAACCACAAGTACCGGGTCCATGGTTCTGGCCGTATACTGGGGGGACGGGGACGACTCCCATTAACCCCTGACTATACCGGGGATACGCTTATCACAATGCCTTTCTGGTCTGTGCTGAAGCAGGGCATTCTGGCAGCCAAGTGGCTTGACCTTTATTAGTGAGCCTGGTTACCCCCTCTCGGAACCACAGACTTAGAAATCGCCAGCTCATATACAGTGCATAAAATATATTTATATATATATACCCTTATACACCATTTTAATAAAAAATATCACAAAATTCTTCTAAGTCCCTCGGGAAGAGTGAAAGACGCGCACGTTCATTTTCAGAGCTCCTAGACCTTCCTATAAGAAGTTAGCCAAAAAGTAGCTTCGAAAAACGCTTAGGTTAAGTTTCAGAGTTGCTTCTAATGTACCAAGCTGGACTTAGACATAATTTCACTCTCACAACATTATGGCTGGTTGGAGACAGTCCGAACCACAAGTACCGGGTCCATGGTTCTGGCCGTATACTGGGGGGACAGGGACGACTCCCATTAACCCCTGACTATACCGGGGATACGCTTATCACAATGCCTTTCTGGTCTGTGCTGAAGCAGGGCATTCTGGCAGCCAAGTGGCTTGACCTTTATTAGTGAGCCTGGTTACCCCCTCTCGGAACCACAGACTTAGAAATCGCCAGCTCATATACAGTGCATAAAATATATTTATATATATACCCTTATACACCATTTTAATAAAAAATATCACAAAATTCTTCTAAGTCCCTCGGGAAGAGTGAAAGACGCGCACGTTCATTTTCAGAGCTCCTAGACCTTCCTATAAGAAGTTAGCCAAAAAGTAGTTTTGAAAATCGCTTAGGTTAAGTTTCAGAGTTGCTTCTAATGTACCAAAGCTGGACTTAGACATAATTTCACTCTCACACCATTATGGCTGGTTGGAGATAGTCCGAACCACAAGTACCGGGTCCATGGTTCTGGCCGTATACTGGGGGGACGGGGACGACTCCCATTAACCCCTGACTATACCGGGGATATGCTTATCACAATGCCTTTCTGGTCTGTGCTGAAGCAGGGCATTCTGGCAGCCAAGTGGCTTGACCTTTATTAGTGAGCCTGGTTACCCCCTCTCGGAACCACAGACTTAGAAATCGCCAGCTCATATACAGTGCATAAAATATATTTATATATATACCCTTATACACCATTTTAATAAAAAATATCACAAAATTCTTCTAAGTCCCTCGGGAAGAGTGAAAGACGCGCACGTTCATTTTCAGAGCTCCTAGACCTTCCTATAAGAAGTTAGCCAAAAAGTAGCTTCGAAAAACGCTTAGGTTAAGTTTCAGAGTTGCTTCTAATGTACCAAAGCTGGACTTAGACATAATTTCACTCTCACAACATTATGGCTGGTTGGAGACAGTCCGAACCACAAGTACCGGGTCCATGGTTCTGGCCGTATACTGGGGGGACGGGGACGACTCCCATTAACCCCTGACTATACCGGGGATACGCTTATCACAATGCCTTTCTGGTCTGTGCTGAAGCAGGGCATTCTGGCAGCCAAGTGGCTTGACCTTTATTAGTGAGCCTGGTTACCCCCTCTCGGAACCACAGACTTAGAAATCGCCAGCTCATATACAGTGCATAAAATATATTTATATATATACCCTTATACACCATTTTAATAAAAAATATCACAAAATTCTTCTAAGTCCCTCGGGAAGAGTGAAAGACGCGCACGTTCATTTTCAGAGCTCCTAGACCTTCCTATAAGAAG